>NC_142413.1:21897529-22255029 GCF_059516105.1 Syngnathus floridae
TTGGCCTTGTGGTTACCATGTCAAAGGCTTTGGGTTTGCGGCTTGGACTTTTCTATGTTGAGTTCTTATGTGTGGATTCCTACATTTACTCCCGTTTCCTTCTACCTCCCTGAAACATGTATATTCCTTGGATCACCCAGAGGAATGAATGCACATTCAAACAGTTGTTTGGTTCAAATGGCATCATTGAGATCTTTTGGACATTATGGCACAGCTTGGATCAAGGTTATTGGCGTTACGGATGGGTCAGTACCGATACCCGGTCTTGGTATCGGGTAGATTCCTGGACATATTTCAAGGTATCGGCTGCTTTATTGTTGCCCTTTTACAATCAAGAACTTAAGTCATGCCCATAAATATATAAGAAAAAAATTTGAATGAAAACTAATCAGGTTAAAAAACGGCAATGTAAACTCCAAAACTATTACAACCATGGTTCAGACATACTACATCATGGCAGCATAAAAGGAAAACAATCTCTTTGTGAAATTCAATATTCTTAGATAAGACTGGGTCCTCTTTTCTAAAATTAAACTTTCAAAATGAAAATCAGATACAACAGCTGTGATAGGCTGCAATGTGACTCTGAAAAGCATAAGTAGTACAGATTTTTTTTAAATTTAATTTGCCCCATGCTGCTGAAGGACTGTATAGTATGTTAGAGCCTTTTCATTTTTTTCCCAAAGCTAAGACCTTGATTTCACCTACGTGTTAGACTTGCAGGAGCCCTTCATGTGTTGATTCTGCCGTTGCAATAGCCAGCAGCTTTTTGATGGAAGAAATCCATCAGGCAGAGTTCAAAGGTCACACGTGGTCTCTGTGCTTCACAATCGCACTCTCACATCTAACAGCATGCCCTCCATCTCAGCGAGACCTTCTCCACACATCATTTTGCATCTGGGTGGCTCATGCTTCTGTTTACTGAAAAATTGAAGTCGCTGGTCCCTCGTTGTGCACAACAGGTTCAGAAGGCAATGACGTATGTCTTTATTGTTTATGTTTCGCAAAATAGGAAAAAAAATATGCAGGATTTGAATGAAACCTATACCTATAAAATATGCAAGCTGCATTGAGGCACTAATCGCCCTCAATCATGCATAATTGATCCAATCACCTAACAAGGGCATATTTAAAAAAAGGAAAAAGTCTGTAATTGGTTAAAAGGCTTTTTTTTTTTTTTAAATATTTGGTTTTTAGTTTGAATAGTGGCATTATGCTGATTTGCAGCCCAACATCAACAAAAATCTTGAATTTATCAGAATCAGTAGAAAGGAAGAAAAGGAAACATAACAAGTGTACTTCTACATTATTATTGTGAAAGTAAAATAATCATATTGACAAATTGCAATTGAGCTACAACCACCAAGTCAACATTATGATTGATTCCACACAATTTTCTGTTCTGCCCAACCCTTTTTGGAATCTCATTAGAAAGGGTGAAACATTTGTTCAATGCCATTATTATTAAAGACCCTTCTAGTTTTATTTCTTATAAATCCACCAATAATTGTGTGCATTAATTTCAGTAATTGTTTCATTGTCTTTTACATCTTGAATTATCTCCCTCCTAATCGGAGGCAACGTTTCATAAAAGCTCTTACAAGCCCCAAATCTCACGCTTTCTCATCAAAGCACAGGTGTCTTGGCAGAGCTATTGATGGGTCATGTAAAAGAAGCAGCATAGTGTAAAAATTGAGTGCCAAAATACATTAGTGATGAGCAAATATGCCCCAAAGGAAAAACAAAACCATCTCTCAAGCCTTGTACAGTATTTTAAACACAGCAGATGCGTATTGAACCAGCTTCAATGATGAAAACATTATCAGTAAGAGACAGGAAGGTTATACAAAGCAATGACAAATAACACTGTCAGTCACTACTGCCAGTGCACCCTCCATGCTGGCACCTCCCATTTTAATTCCCCATTCGAGCTATTAACTTTAAGACACTGCTTTTGATTTTGTTATCTACAATATGTATGGTACGTGCGTGCACAATAGTTCCGGTCTTATCATGGACTAACAGCATTGTAACCTCGACCTGAACTATCTGACATCCAAACCATGTCGCCATCTGGCATTTACTCATTGAAGTCATCGACAGCTGAGAATTAACAGCTCAACGGCATGGAATAGATATACGAATTATTCCTCCCTGTATGATTAAAGATGCGCATGGCTGTGCATGCTGAGCATGTACCATCCTTCAGCTGATTGGTAAATGCATTTTTATGCAATCATATTTTGAAATCCTCAAAACTAAAATGGATCACATTTGAATGTTCATAGTGTCAGGATCACATGCATAATGCTTATAAATGTATATTATCGTGTCTATGAAAAATGTGCGGAATAACAGGACCCAAATTATCATTAAATCTTAAAAACAAATTACGAATACTTCATCATAAGAGCACCACCATACAATCAATACGCATAATTCAAAAAAGAATAATTAGAATAGTGAATAATGTAGATTACCAATGATCTGGTTTTGAAATCACAGATATCAAATTTTCAGGATCTCGTACATTTTAAAACGGCGCAAATGATGTATAAAGCAAGTCGCAATCTATTACCATCGAGCATCCCAAAAGGAATTAATGAGAGAGATCGGCGATATGAATTAACAGGAACACTAAATTTTAAATGAACTGTCGTCCACACGACACTTAGAAACGTGCGTGTAGTATGTATGCGTGTGTCGGTCTATCTACACGTTTGGCTATATGAGCATATATGAGCATATAGTATGTGAGAATCAACAGAAAGTCATTCTAATTCTGTTTTTGTAAATTAAAGTTGTGAGTCGGTTTAGAGCCTTTATGGGCTTTCAGCTTCAGACCTAAGGGTTTCGACCAACCTCAGCATGTTGTGCTGCATATACTATGGGTGTATAAATAAGCTGTTCGAATAGATTGCATTCAATTTAATTCAATTCAATGATGAAAAGATTGGCTTAATTGTTTTATATATTCAGTTTTTATCTGTAAAGTAGTGAATGATTTCTTTGGTGAAAAGTTGAAGGTGATCATAGAATTAAAGCGTGCAGAGTTGTGACAAAATGATTACTAGCTGAATATGCTGAAAGCCATTTGCTCAAACGTGCAAATGATTTGGGCAGAAAGCATTTTCCACAACAGGACATCTCATTCGTTGTATGACAATTGATATGGAAAGTGTCAGTACCACACAAATCAAATGGGGTCATTTTGTTATTGAATGTAATCCAAGCACTGACAACGATAAGACAAGACAGTCATTCGAAAAAGCAATACACACAAATGCATTCTCATATTCACCCCCCCATACACACACACACACACACACGCACGCACGCACGCACACACACACACACACACACACACACACACACACACACACACACACACACACACACACACACTGCTTCTGATAGGTAGTGCACTCTATCAAATTTATTGTCCCCATTTGGAATAAATAAATAATGATAAAAAATATAACTTTATAAAGTTATTCTTATGCAAAAAATTAACCTTATACTGAAATTTTCTTAAAACTTTACGTTATGCAAGAGCTTACTGAACCGCATGTACTGAACTGTAAGTATGAACTGAAGAGAACAGAGCTGAAGAAATCACCACGTGAATAAACCAGATATCGAGAGTCATTTGTTCCACCGACAGTTAAGTTAACCAACAAACCGTAAACAACCAAAATGATTAGATATCGATGGATGTTGAAGTGTTTTTAACTAAGGCTATGTGTGTGTGATGTAAAATATGTGATGTTGACATATCCATCCATCCATTTTCTATACCGCTTGTAATTGATCACTACTACTTGGGGAAAAAAATAATAGAAAATGTTTAAGTAAAGTTTTCAAAAAGAACTCAAATGAAAAGTTTTTTTTTTATTGTCTTATGACTCAAGCCTACCTGTGTGCAATTTGTTTGTTAGCTTTTTAGGATTATTTAAAGCGCCAATATGAATCGAGGATGTCAATGCCCTGCCGTTTGCTCATAGTCAGCCAGGATTGGCTCCAGATGACCTGCGACCCAAATGTGGTTAGTGAGTGTAAAAGAAATGGCTGAATTGATGTTCTACTACTATTAGTCCTCATTTTTGCACTCATAAAGTAGTTGAATTAAAACGTTAATGTTAATTAAATTTCTCCCTTCATTTCTTATTGTCTTGGTCATTCATAAGGTACATGTTGTTCCTGGGACCTTAACATTTCCAGATGGATGTCAATGGATGACCTTCACAAGACATAAAGGTATTAGTGACTATAAATACTTCTACTTGGGAGCAAATTAAAGCGCCTAAATGTTCTCCACTCATCAAATCCTGTTGCCTCAACATTTCCACTTCCCACAATAGCCTGGTAGACATTGTCCACTGTGTGTAATTGTGGGAGAAATATCAGTATCGTCGTGGCATTATTACACACCACCTAGCTTTGTAGTGGGAAGACATGAAGTTGACAAATTCTGCTCTGAGTTCACCCTGGAAAAATGACTTTAGCTCAGGTGATTGGAAAGATTTTGGATTACGATAATCAAACTGAAGTAATTGTTGCATCACATTAAAATCTCACCATCTTTATCTTTGATTAGGGCAAACAACTGTGGTGGTTTCATTTGACAAGTGATGCAATGTAACATTTTCTTCTGTCATTCATGTTCGTCTAATACCTTTGACTGTTGATGGGACACTCGAGTAAGATTTCTGTAGAAGACCCCTAAAGGCTTACTAGTGTTAGTTAGTGCCTGAACTTGTATAACAGCCAATCCATGAGCAGAATGTTGCCTTTTGTACAGCTGTTTTGATAGTCATGAATTTTGATGTTGCTGATATGTAAATGTTTCTTCTTAACTTCTGTTCTATATTTAGATAATTTAGGTGACTTTATTTTTAGGACACAAAATGTCAATGAACCTAACACAATCATTTGAAACAATCCAAGATTTTTATAGAAAACACTAAAATATACAAGTTAACAGCAGGCTTTATTGGTGGTTGGCATGTCTGCGTCACAATTGTGAATTTCTGGATTTGAATCTCAGCTTGTCTGGATGTTGCATGCATCAGCAGGCATCGACTCCAGCTCACCTGCGACCCAATGAATGGATGTGTATTAAGATTTTTTTAAAATGTGTATTTATTCTGAATATTCAAATATTACAAATAATACAGAGCTCCCTGTTTGTTCTCAGATAAACGTCCTTGCATAAAACCAAAATAAAATTGAGATAGCAAAATAAACACACAGAGAGAAAAATAAAAAAAAGACATTTGGAAAAGAGTGGGAAGAATAGCACAATTAAGAATATAAGATAATGATTCAACATTCTTGCACCACCAAGTTTTATCAAAACATTCACTTTTTTTTTTTTTACCCTGTCCATCATTGTAAAAAAAAAAACTGTAAATGCAGCTGGTGCCTTCAGCTGTCATGATCCTTTTCCATTTTTCTGGAGTTTACAGTATTTCGTATGCTTTGAAGCAAATTGTAGGCCACTCTTGGATGAGCCTCATCCAACCATCATTCTTTTCATGCCACTTATCTTGTTCAATGTCACAGCAGGCACTGGAGGCAAAGCCAATGAAGTCGACTTTGGACATCTTTTCGTACCACATTCATTCATGTAGTGTCTCTTCATGACTCTTCTTTCACGTTAGTATGTGAATGACCATAATTTGCACTTACTTTTTTTGTGGCTCAGTAGTCGTCGTCATTTCACCTCAGAGGGTGGTTATGACTGCAAAACCATACAGCATCCATCCATCCATCCATCCATCCATCCATCCATCCATCCATCCATCCATCCATCCATCCATCCATCCATCCATCCATCCATCCATCCATCCATCCATCCATCCATCCATCCATCCAGCCTCATCCAACCATCATTCTTTTCATGCCACTTATCTTGTTCAATGTCACAGCAGGCACTGGAGGCAAAGCCAATGAAGTCGACTTTGGACATCTTTTCGTACCACATTCATTCATGTAGTGTCTCTTCATGACTCTTCTTTCACGTTAGTATGTGAATGACCATAATTTGCACTTACTCAGTCGTCGTCATTTCACCTCAGAGGGTGGTTATGACTGCAAAACCATACAGCATCCATCCATCCATCCATCCATCCATCCATCCATCCATCCATCCATCCATCCATCCATCCATCCATCCATCCATCCATCCATCCATCCATCCATCCATCCATCCATCCATCCATCCATCCATCCATCCATCCATCCATCCATCCATCCAGCCTCATCCAACCATCATTCTTTTCATGCCACTTATCTTGTTCAATGTCACAGCAGGCACTGGAGGCAAAGCCAATGAAGTCGACTTTGGACATCTTTTCGTACCACATTCATTCATGTAGTGTCTCTTCATGACTCTTCTTTCACGTTAGTATGTGAATGACCATAATTTGCACTTACTCAGTCGTCGTCATTTCACCAGTTTCATAAGAAACATGGTACATTGGTTGCGATATGATCCAAGGATGCACCATTTTTAAAATGTAAAGTTGTCAATTTGTCAAATCAAAACTGAAATCCCCATTTAAATCGTTTTTTTGTTTATATGTATGTGTGTATGTATATATATGTATATCTAGAGCCGAACCCCCCAAAAATCACTTCACTTTTTCCCGATGTGTTTATTGCATAAATCTCATGACATCATACTGATTTAAATGCAGCAATGCTTGCTGAAATATAACAATTGCTGCAGTAATTAGAGCTACAGTACACATGCCTATTAAGTTAATGATGAGGAGTTAAGGGGCAAAGTGGAGACAGTATATTTGTTAATGTGAAAAGAAACTAAAAACACCAAATGGTGTTTTAAGACAGCATCCATCTTGTGTCTTTGCTACGTTCTCAAATTGATACATTCTGACACATAGCAAAGATAACCAGAGAAACACACACTCCGAAATTGATTCAGCGCCGTGACAAGGAGAAAAGTTGCAGAGTAAGCCAAAGACACACTGTGAACCAGCTACTTGTTAATTGACTGTACTGACCTGAAACAAAAGAAGACTTGCTTTAAATATATTATTCTGCAACCAGCAATGAGTGAGAAAGTTTCACTTTAACATAGAAGAGTGCACTGGGATTGAATGCATCACATGGGCTGCAAGATGGCACCCAAAGGCCAAGAGTAAAGTCAATCTGTGTTTTTCTAATCAGATAACAGTCATTACTGTAAATTTCTTATTTCAAAGCTAATATTTACAGTGCTAATAGGAAGCAAAAGCAAACATGTTAAATTGTGTAAAAAAAGTTGTACATAACATTTTAAGTTTCAACAGACAGTTTACACAAACATTCTCCCTATTTTGTTTCAGTTTCTCTGCTTGTGCTCTACAATCTATGTCAGGTCCTGTCATTGGCTCGTTTTTGTTCATATGACCTAAGGCTAAGTGTTGTCGAAACTACCCATCAAACTGAGTGACAAGCTGAGGCCAAACCTTCCATTCTCTCTGTCCCAACAGAAGGATTCTCAGTCCACTTGTGTTGCCTCTAGGTGAGAAGTGGCATATTATTGCAGAAAGTTATTTAGAAGGTAGTTTTTGTGCAAGTTTTGGGATTTCTCCTTCGTTATAATTCACACAACAGCTACCATGGAAGTATCTTTTTGTCTTGTGGATTTAAAAATGTTAGCACCCATCATGATGTGAAAGGGGTTTTGGGTTAGGAGTGCTGTCATAAAATTGATTTTAATTTTGACTGAAAAACGCCAGATGCTCTTAAGCCATCTGGGAAACTTTAATATGATACAAATATGATCAAATGCATACGACAGTATCTTTCCTAGAAAATAATTCAATCTAGTACTTCTCTACTATTCATGGAGAACAATTACAATTAAGTATTAAATGAAACATTTCTGAATGCGTGCACTGAACTTCTTGTGACCGCACAATTCAATGGATGAAATTTTCTTTGCTCACAAAGTTTTTTTTCCCCACCTTAATTTTAAAAAAAAATTCTTTTCTATCTTTTGCTAAGTGGATGAAACAGTTGGTCTGTTATCACTGTCTGTATGAATACAGAACATCCATCCATACATTTTCTATACTACTTTTCCTCTGGGGTCACGGGGAGCTGAATCCTATCTCAGCTGATTTCGTGTGGAAAGCAGGCGCTATCCTCGACTGGTCGTCAGGCACATACAGTATACAAACAGACAACCTTCCACACTGTCACCGTCAGTGATTGGGAATTAAATTCACGCTGCCTGCACCGAAGTCAGTCAAGTGAACCGTTATATCAACGTTGACACATGCAGAAGTCAAGGTCTCCTTGCTTTGTGTTATGCAACACGGTGACAAATAGCTAAAAAGTGACTGCATAGAACAGTTGAAACCTCCAAAGGTGAGCATGCTGCTCTGTCCATATCCTTAAGTGCAATTGATTTCTCAGAATTTCAAGTGCAACACCTTTCAAAATTGATTCTGAATTCATGAAAGCGGTACAGCCTTGTAAATACAGATGGCAATCTAAAAAATGAATTTGCTGGCTTTACCCTGATCTACTTTGAGTTGAGTGATAGGCAATACAATATGCTTGATGTACAGCAGTCGGAATCAGAAATCATAACCACAGATCAAATATGGCTATAGACATCGCTCTTGCTGTATGGTTAGTCATGTGGTATGAGCTAAAGGTTATATTACTGTATGTGACATGCAGTAATCACAAAATTAATTTTCATCCTTTCAAAAGATGAGTTCTCCCATGAATACGACGGAGGGTGTGTTGAACAGACCGGTATGCGCTGCTTTTTCAAGTCTTCTCACTATGGCAACCAGACCCTTCTCTGCTCTGGGGGCTCAGAAAATACAACTGGAAAACAGTTCAGCTTCAGATTCGCTTAATCAGTGAAATATTCCACTATTTAACACACTTTTCGTGACCCTTATTAAGCTTAATTTGGACTATATGGCTAGAGACAAAAACAAGTGCCTATACCAGCATTGCAGCGCAAAGACAGACATTACTTAGCCTACGACTGATCCCTTTCCCTCATTATACATGGTTGTCATCTGCCTCCAAATTTGCTAATTTGTTGAATTATGGCAACAGTGAACCATGCCTGACTTGATGTCTATCTCGGTGATTGAATCTAGATAAGCAACGTGAAATGGATGAAAGGTGTCTTGACATAGTAAGGGTCAAATGAAAGATTTTGTCTACATGATTATGATACGATGAAAGTTGTGTCAATGATGTCACATTTTCCAGCTCAATACAGCGGCCTTCAACCGTTTTTGCGCTCAGGAGCAATTTCACATAAAGACAAATTTGATGAACCAGCATAGAAACAAAGCAATTATTTCCATGATTGAAACTCTTTACCCTTGGTCTCATAGAGCTGCTGATATGAACAACAGTGCTTTGACGCAGTGTGTAACACAGTGGAGGTCTTCACTCACACAAAAAATTGGAGTCTGTTGGTCACTTTGTCCAGATCTAAGCGTGCTCTGACAAATGTGCACGCCTCAGGCAAAGTTGCCTGAGGGAAGCTGGCCTTGAGGGGGGTGTGCACACAAGATTATTTCTGTCTGCTTTATGTCACATTTCAAGCTGGACGCACTTTCAAAATACAGCTGTTGTTTTGGTGCAGCCTGCTTGCAATTCTTTGTGAATGAGGCATACTCGTCTAATTGAATTCCATCAATGCTATGTTGCAGACAAAATTGTGGGTGGTTTTGTTTAGGGTAAGGGACTTGATAATGACATTTATGATGATTAGGAATTATGGCATGTGAAGTGTATTTGGGTTTTTTTCCATGAGGGTTAGTTTGCACATTTATTGCTGTACTTACATAGAGCTTGAAACAACAGAATCATAATGGATTTCACTACTTAGTAGCAACCTGCAAAGTGGGTGACAAAATGTCCTACCCAAACTGGGCTGCTGTAGAAAACATAACAGGAGCAAGAGGAGATCAAAGTTTGGAAGCGTCCATCCGTTTTCAATACCAGTTGTTCTCGTTACTGTATCTCTATTAGCTTTTATTTGGCTTTTTTTCCTCTGTTGGCAGGCTGGCATTGCAAAATAAGAATCTGTTCTTGATTGTCTTGGCTTATCGGCATTAATAAAGCATAAATGAATAAATAAATAAATAAATAAATAAATAAATAAATAAATAAATAAATAAATAAATAAATAAATAAATACATAAATACATAAATAAATAAATAAATAGGGTGTACGGGTGAGGCGGATCCTCTTTGCTGTCAGTCTTATCTGGTACGCTGGAACTTATAACATAAAACTGCTCATTTATCCATTGTTCTCAATAGTAAACGGTAATTTATTGAGACTCAAAGAAATAGCTCTGTATGCATAATTTTTCTTCATATGGTAAAAACTGTGAAATGCAAAGTAAAACCTTGGAAACCTGGCAAAGAAACTTTGGGCTGATATGCACATTGAAAAAATATATTTATTCACAAGCCAGAGTTGGCAAGTATGCAAGTAATTATTTCGTACATCAATCAGTTATTCGGGGGGAAAAAAGTTGTGGACACGCCATTTTCCATGCAATGAATGTCTATTAAGATTTTTATGATAGTATTTAGGGGTTAGTTGTTATTTTCTTCCCAATGCATTTCAATATGCATCAATTATACATGAAGTTCTGCTATTCGTTGGTCAGTCCTAATTGGGGTCAGAAAACAAGTTGTTTAAATAGATCGGATCGATTGATCCATCATCTGATTGGATCAACAGTCGGTTATGCTTTTCTTTTCTTTTTAACTCTGTGAACGACTCCAAAATCTTGATTGTGACAAGTCTAGCACATGTTGCAGTGTTTAGAAATGTTTGTTTTACTCATAACCAGCCAGTTACTGCAAAAAAATATATTTGACTCATTTAATTTTCTGAGGGGAATATTTTACAGGTCTACAACTTATTTCGTTTAATTGAGATGCACTGTGAGGTTTTTACAGTCTGCGATTGGCCCATGATCAGTCCAGCTTTTGGGTCAAAGTGAGCACACCAGGAACCCTAATGAGTAAGAGGTGTCGGAAAAAAAAAAAGATGAATGGTATCTGAAGAAAACCTAGTAATGTGGTCCAATTTCATCAGTTCAGTCAGTTCATTGTTATCACACATGCTCGCAGATGTTCTATAGCACTCAGGCTATCTCGGCATTACATTATTGATAAATAGATGTCTAACAACATATGCATTACCTTCACCTCTATTAACTATGTATGAAGTTAACAATCGTTTTTGTAAGGGGATAAAAGCAGCCGCTCTGTCAGCCATACATTGTGAAGGTGTGTGCGTGTGTTTCCTCTGGACACACTGATCATCTGTCTGTCTTCGCCAGCATGCTGCACTCACACATTGTCTTTGCTTTGAAGGTGGTCTGTCATGCACATTTGATCACAGGCTAAACCAGACACTCACCAGTCCCCACAGTCTTGGCAGACAACACATGCGTTCTCTCGAGCAGCCTATTATATTCTGCCTCGTGGAAATGCTAACTCTGTGCCATTCCTCACTTCCATGGAATATTTGCTAATGATCCAACATACTTTCTGAGTGGGGGCAGTAACAGACCTGTGGAATCATTCCAAAGATTTTTGAAAAGCTTCTTTCCATCCTATCTGGTATTTATGCCATATTGGAGGAGCAGGATGTCCTGGTAACAAATGTAGGGATATTCTTAAATACCACACGCTACATAGTATGCACCCACGCAAAATATAAATACATAAATAATCACTGTCAAGAGCAGACATCCATAGCATCATTCAGTTAATGCAAATTGACATGCAAAAAAAGGCAGAAAAGGCGAGTGAAATCACAAGAGTGCAGAAGAAATGTACAAAGTACCGCATGGAAGACATTTCCAAAAGTTGATTCCTTGTTTAATAAAGCAGTATTACAATAGGCCACATTTGACCTATTTAACTTGGAAATTACTCAGGACAATTTAAACGACGCAAGGTAAGCCCTAGACGCAAAATTTATAAACATGCATGTTGCAAACTTTGTATGCAAGTCACAAGCTGAGTATCCATCCATTCATTTTTCGTCTTGCTTGTCCTCAATGCGGTCGAGAGTGAGCGTGACACCATTAACCACTTGTCTCCCGTGCTGCAAAGTCAGGCACACTCAACTCATTTCACAGTAAGATGTGAAATGCATATATTTTTGCTGAAACTGCAAAAGTGGACTAACTCCATGGAAAAGACATTTTAAAATGAGCACACCTGTGGTGTAGCTGTTATTTTGTTATTTTAAACACTAAAAATGTGATATTCTTCTTTTTCCAGCAACTACAGAATCTAATTCAACGTTTTCTCATAAATTGTTCAAGGAAAGAAAAATATTGGGACTTAAAAATGCTCTGAATGTCAGTGCAATGCAGCACGACTAAAATAGCACGTGGAGCATTTCTCAGAAGCTGCGCTGCATTCTGAATCTGTTGGTGCTCAGTCGCTGAACCATTCAGACATGTAAATAGTTGCAGTGTTTTTGGCAGACGCAAACTGAGGCGTGGATCATTTCTGCTTTTGTGTTTCCAGGGATCATCTTGCTAAATTTAGAAAGTTCTCCTTGGTATCGAAGCAGAATAATACATGGCAGTTATTGTGCTGAATCATATTCAAGTATGCATCGAAAATAACATTAATTAAGTCAGCAACAGGAATTTAGTATTATTGAGCACTACATTTGAGCATAAAAAGGAGCTCAATCTAGTTATGATGTTAACTGATAGTTTGAAATGCCCAATTCAGAATACATCAGTGTGCACTAGTATTGTAAAGCAGAGCAGAAGCTGAGGTGCAAATCATGCCAAGAAGAACACAGTTTTCTAAGAGAACCCTCTTTAGACATTGTCGTGACACCTAATGTTTGGCGAGCATGGGCTCTAACAGCACATTTCTCCCTGCCAGCGCGCTGCTGCTCAGCAAAGCGAGATGAACGGCAGAGTGTAATGTAATGTTGCCTGACGGACAGCAGTAATGGATAATAAATCCCAGCTTCAGGTGTTGTTTGAGCATAAATCACACTCAGACTGTAGGTTGAAGTCAAATCTATCAGGCTGTAGTAGTGCAACAGTAGGCACCCACCAAGAGAAGTGCATATAAATTCTATTTTGTTTCATCGCTTGTCTTCTCAACTTACAGTAGAATATTGAATCAACCGAATATTAGCGTGAATCATTTGTCTTCATCTGTAAAAAATAAATAATACTGTATTAGCTGATTGGTGCTTACATAGCAACCCACTTTGGGGATGTAAAAACAAACTGTGTGTGGTTTTACTGCATTAATGAGAGGGCAAAAAGCTAAATGACACTATATAGTACAATTTAAATCTTAAAGTCAGTCAGGTGGTGTCCGTTCATCATGTATCTATTACCTGGGGCGAGGCATACGTATACCCAAGCTGTGGAAAGCAATTGGAAGGGGCGGCTATTATGTTCTGCGGCTTCTTTCATTTACTGCAAGGTCATCATAAAGACAAAAATAATCCTGCGTGACAAATTTGTTTTCAAAATGTTTTACTTTTCTTCTCTGTCATGGCTGTGAAATGTTGCCTGATAGTGCTGACTTCAGTAGAATGCTTTGATCAAGGCCTGATGTATTACTCTGTGCTTCCTTCGTGGAATTCAAATGCGTCTATCTCCTGTTCTAGGAAACAATGGGAAAGTGGTCCTTTGGCAGTGCAACTTAAGTCCTTCTTTATTCCCATTTTGCCTCTGGTTTCCGGTCTAGGTGCAACTTCCTGTCTTAAATTTTTCATGTACCAGAAAATATTTAATGTCATGAAAATGTATTAATACAAACTCTTGAAAATATTAGCGACATTAAATATTTGAAGCAAATTGAACAATAAAGTCAAATGCATGAAATTAAAGAAAAAACAAATTTAAATCAGATCATCAGGATTTAAAAGTAAAATTTTAACAGTAGCCATTGAACAATGGCCTACATTTTTTCCTATATATAAATTGTAATGAAATCATCGACCTCCAGTTTTGATTTAAAAGGCTTCATGTAAATATGGCATTTATCATTTCGGAAAGACAAATATTCTACTATTACAATATCATCATTACCCTTCTGCTCTGTCATTAGTTTGGTAGCATTATACTGAATGTGAGTTGACAGTTTGTTGAGGTTTTTTTCTGTATACTAAATACTATTTGTGCTTTGAAAACAAGTGATGAAACCAATTGTCACTTCGTGGCTGTATAATCTTTGGCTACTGGTACAACTGCACTGGTGAACTGATGTTTAAGCCTTGGCAAGGTTTCCTCTGTGGTGTTCTTTCTTTTTTTTTTTTTAATTCTAGCTGATTAAAAACAGAGCAGCACTTGCCAGTGAAAGTTAATTGCGCAAATGCTAATACACAGACCATTGATTAGTGCGACCTGATAATGCAAGCAGCAATTTGCTTGTCATGGCCTGGGTTCAAAATGAGATGAGAGTTCTGCTATTGATGTTTCAAGCATTGTTGCTCAATTCATAAAGAAGGTGATTGCTGTCAACATACAAGATGCAGCCAGTGGAAATTACCCACTCACTGATTTGTAATGGCATACTCAACTAGGGTCTTTGAGTTTATGCTTTCACTTTTCATAGTTTCCATTTTAGTGTGTGAGAGTTTTCCTTCTCAGGGCTTTAAATAAATTGTGTCACAATTTTGTTGTGTGCCTGTTGTACAATAACTATAAAGGCATTCTATTCTATTCTATTCTATTCTATTCTATTCTATTCTATTCTATTCTATTCTATTCTATTCTATTCTATTCTATTCCGTTCCGTTCCGTCCCGCCCAGTCCTGTCCTGTCCTGTCCTGTCCTACCAGCAACAGTTGCTTGTCTGGAATCATTATCATAATCAAAATGTTTTCATTCATTTGTAAAAAATAGTGGTAGAAGCACCTGAAAGCCAAAATGGTGTTAGGGTTAGGGTTAGGATTAGGTGTTGTTAGCCAGTCAATTATTGACTTTCTTTGGAAGGGATGAAAGAATTGCATTGTGTGAGAGAAATTTGGTGTTGTGGACCTCCTTGATTTCAAGATGGTCTTCCATCTTTGAAACCCCTTCGCTTTGTAGAATATGTATCCATTTTTGTCTTCAAAAGAGTGTTCAATCTATTTGAGGTGTAGGTAGACAGCTGAGTCTTGACCTGAAGAGTTAGCCCTGTCTATGTTTTGACATGCGCCTGCTCAGAGGTCGCTTGGTTACGGCAAGGAATTCTTCACTGCACTTGACAGCATACACCAAATTGTTTTTCTACCCTAGCCTTTGTCTAAAGGTGTTACCAGGTTTGAAGTATACCAGAATTTTCAGTTATGTAGAAATCCTTCTGCATTTCCCAGACAGACTTGATACAAATGGAATGACCTCCATGTTGTGCCTGTCAGACTCTTCTCTTTTTTATCTGCCTCCTTCTTAAACTAGGTGTGCATTTTACGAACCATTTTTGGTTTGCACAGGTTTTGAAGGGCCTCCCTCGGGTGCCTATGCTCTTTCTTTTAAGCCTGTGGGCTGGTGGAAACATTATCACCAACGTGTTGTAGGGTTCTGATTACGGCCAGTTTGTGTTCTAGTGGGTGGTGTGAATCAAAAAGTACTGGTCAGTGTGTGGGCTGTAAGGCAATCAGTCCAGTTGTGATTAATTCAATGTTCTGAGAATAAAATGACCCAGATGAATAATAATATTCACAGGCTGTGTAAGAGAAAAATTCCAGTATATCAAGTAAACCTTAGATGTTAGTCATCATTAATAACTTATGACTGTTTTCAGGCAATATCCTCCAAAGAAATGTTGGATGAGTATTGTGAGACACAGTTACAGTACGGCTGAAAACTCCCTTGGAAAAATTGCTTTGAGTTAATGAGGAAGCCCCCAGCTCTTTGTGTCAGTATACGGCTCTCAGCGCTCTAACGGTCACTGGAAACTTGAGTCAAATAAAATCATTCTGGAATATTCTACAATGGTCACATTTTTAATAATACTTCATGATCTGCATTGTATTCTTTGTTTAGATATTGACAGAGTTTAGTTTCATGTTGTCTCTGTGTAACTTTCAGCATGTCTTGTCGAGCTTGTGAGGTTTTTGTTCCCACCTCTTCCATCAGAGCGGTCGGTCCCTTGTGTCAACCAATCAGCTCTGTACAGCCACTTGTTTCTTTTCCAGTCATTATCTCATCAGTTAGCTTGTATTCTGTTCCCTATTGTTTTTTTTTTCTTTTCTTTTTGCTGGTACGTTGGTTTTTTGTGTTGCTGCTGTCATGTTTCCCTGTCGTGAGTCTGTTTACTGTTTCCTTATCATTATGAACCTTCATTTTAGACTTTGTTAATTTGTTTTAATTTAAAAGTGTTTTAATTCTTCCTTCTTTTGCCTGCTTTTTGTAAATTAAATCCTTATTTGACTTTTATCTTGCTTTGCCCCCCTGCTTCACGTCAACCAAAATTGAGCAAAACAATTCTCTTTTTGAATGTAACTATTTTACTAATGTTTGGTTTGCTTTCTGTCCTACATCCACTGTCATCATTACAAATAAGGGCTTAACTAAGTGCTAAACTATCACGCAATATTCAAATAAATAACTTGTATCTCCACATATTAGCACCTTTCTGCTAATTTAAAACATAATGTTTTGAAACTAAACCTTGATTGCACAAGGTGTGCCACTTGTCATTCAACAAAAATGAGGACTTTGAAAATGCAATATCCTCCAACTGCAAAGTCGCCTTGATGGGAGCTTTAGACACGCTAGTTTCCATCTTTGCTCAATAAGTTGATAACATTGAACCGACCACCACCCACGTACTTGTTGTCAAGGCCAACACAACTGAAATAGAATACAATCTCAGAAAAGCAGATTCCTTTCTGTAGAAAGTTCCTTACATTTAAAAGATTGCTATACACGTATTCAAACAAGCAAAACAAGGACAATTCATTGATAAGCCCTAAAAAAGAAATACTAGATTACATTCATAACAATTGAAGCAACCTGAAATCAACAGTCCAAATTCTACGTTCAGAATATTTTACAGGACTCTGGTTTTAACCATTTTTCTCATAGAAAGTAGCTTTGAGGTAATATTTTTAAATTCTTCATACAAATGTAGCATGCATTTACCACTGTTTAACATTTAGAGACAAGACCAATTAACAAAAAAAAAAGACAAATGAAGGCGGGCAGCACGGTGGAACACTAGCTAGCATGTCCGTCTTATGGTGCAGATGTTGCGGTCTCGACACCGGCCTGTGTGGAGTTTGCATCTTCTCCCCGTGCCTGCGTAGGTTTCTTCCCACATCCCAAAAACATGCACAGTAGGTCGGTAGACCACTCCAAAATGTCCGTAGGTGAGTGTGAGTGTGGATGGTTGTTTATGAGCGCCCTGCGATTGGCTGGCAACAGTTCAGGGTGTCCCCCACATACCGCCCAAAAGACTGCTGGGATAGGGTCCCGCATGTCCACGACCCTCGTGAGGAAAAGCAGAACGGAAGATGAATGAATGAAGGTGAAATACATGTTGTGTCACAGATGTGCAAATGAGTGATGATTTATACCAAGCCTATAATGTCTATATTCTTGCATAATATAAACTTTTTTTTTCGTTCCTCTCGACACCAAAGATCCGCTAAGATGAGCCTACCACCATATGTTGACACCCTCAATCATGCACAAGCAACAATTTCTGTCTTCTGTCAAAACAAAAACAGTCACTTGTCTTGTTTCCGTAATCCATCACGAGAGTTCTGTCACTCTTTGTGACATCTCTGCACCTGTTTAAAGGGGTTCCAGCCTGCTACTCATGATCAAACGACTCCAGGAGACTCATGTTTGAAGGGTGCCTTCACCCCACTGCATGTTTCAGCTCCTTCCACTGATGTTCAAAGAGGATTTTGATCAGTCACTTCAGTGTAGTCAGATTTTTTTTGTAGTAACTCAAGGAACATTGTACTAACTAGCGCATGCTTGAGGGCATTATTCTATTGGATAACCTGTGACCTGCAGCTTTCTGACACAGGGCATCACTATTCGATCCTCAATGCCTAAACCATGTTGACATTTCATCGTACATTGATTCAAGACATCCTGTGATGATTCACTTTGTAACGCAACCGTTTTTATGCTAGGAATTTGGAAATACAGCATAATAGCGTCACTCCTCTGTCAGATTTTTTTTTGCTCATAATCACTTGTGAGGTTTGCTTAGGTAAGCTTGACTTGAGCACACAAAAGCAACAAGCAGAAGCAACACTTGTGCAGCAAGAAAACATTGATATCCTGTAGAGTGATGGCAGTTTCACAATGAGGACATATTGCAAAGGCAAGCTTTTTCAGTGGCACATTGCATGGAGGTAAATGCTTTTCAATCTTCCTTGACTCCAGACAAAATACCATTTTGCGATTAGTCACGCCATGGAACATACACACACACACA
Organism: Syngnathus floridae; assembly: GCF_059516105.1. Lineage (NCBI taxonomy): Eukaryota > Metazoa > Chordata > Actinopteri > Syngnathiformes > Syngnathidae > Syngnathus > Syngnathus floridae. The sequence continues at coordinate 21,915,980 of NC_142413.1, forward strand.
CACACACACACACACACACACACACACACACACACACACACACACACACACACACACACACACACACACACACACACACAGCGGTTGTACTCACATCACTGACTAAGATAACATTCGCCTTCGATATGTTTGTGATCACAGGCGTTTTTGTGATTTGAAGTGCACAGAAACTTGAAAAATATCCAGTCCATTCCAACAGCACAATGAAAAGTTGCCCATGCGTCTCAGACGGAGAGGCTTTGTGTTCATGGTTCAGTATTTGATCTGATATACAGTACTTAGTGGTCATTTTAGGGTCACCATGCAGGAAAACAAGCGACCTTGTAAGAAAATAGAAGTGGTTGCGCAACCACCAAATATTGCTTCATTTTTAGGCTATTTCACTTGTCAGATAAAGTTCTGGTGATTACCATTGCTGTTAATTTAGTGCCGGGGTTGCAGAAACCATATATTGGGTGGCGGTCTAATAAATGTAAGCACTGTTCACGTCTATTATTTAGCAGCTATTTTATTATTTTAGCAGCTGACCGTGTATGTGGAGTGGCTTTCGCTGAGTGAGCCAGTAACCATTCAGGCACGTGAGCGCACTTTGATGGCACACTTGTTTAGTGATGGATGCATAATTGCTGACTATATGACCTTTAAGCATCAGGCCCGCCTTCCGAGTGACTTGGACTCTCCACCACAACATCTTTTAAGGCCTGGTGGAGACATTTTTGGCTCAGAGGGAGGGCGGGAAAGCATGCGGGGCCCAAAGGCCAATCATGCAGCACCACCGCAAGACCTCAAGAGAACATGACGTTCCAGCAGTAATTTGTTGGAGCAGATATGTATGCTTTACTTATCTAAGGAAGTGCAAATGAAGACAAGAGTAGATAAGAGGCTACAACTTCTCTCGTCGTGTTCCGGTTCTTATATGAAGCCACATTGCCTCCCTCTTTTCTTTCTGCGCTCTTTTCTTTTCACCTGTTCTTCGGTGGAATGAATTGAGTGTATTTTCCCTCCTCTAGCATTCATCCTCTATGAGTTGGCAGCATTTTTCACACAGCTCTTGGCCCGAGATCAGTGAACCACCTTGGGCGGAGAACAAAATATCGAACTGGGACACACAGACAGACAGAAGCTCCCCCAGCAATCTCCTTCAGAGCAATTTTGATAGCAGGGGTGGCACCGTGAGTTATTTTTTTCAGTAATGCACAACAAGATTCTAAGAGCATTCGCCTCCCTCCGCTTGTCAAGCACACAAAAAGACATCCAATCTCTGGTTTGGATGATTACGCCACTATTGACCATGACCTTAGCATTCATGTGCAATTTATGCGAGAAAATTCATGCAGCATTTTATGGCAACTCAAGCTTAGTCCAAGCTTTTATTCGCTTACAACAAGGACGTGCCAAACAGCTTGAACAACTGGTGGTGATCATCTAGTTTTATACATATGTGCTGCAAACACTCTTATACAAAGAAATTTCATTTCATTGTCGTTCTTGGAAAAGTTTCAAGAAACAGAATGATGGTTCGCTGAATGAGAAATAATTGATGATAAATGCAATTTCTATGTTGTTCTTTTTCCAGGGAAAGAATCAGCACAGCAATGGAATGGTGAAAATGCATGGATCAAAACATTAGGGTAAGCTTTTATGATGATGCACACACTTATAGTGTAAACTAATAACTGTCTAACAGTATCAATCCTTAGTCAACATTACAATTTTTAACATTTTTTTTTTTTTTAATCAGAGATGCAAATATACTTTTCAAGAAGATTTTTTGTGCTGATTCCCAATCTGCCCCTTTTTTTCTCTAGCTTATCAGGTTTTCATAATAACCTATGTGTAAAATATTCATCCATATATACGTATATGAATTAAGTGTTAGGTTCATCTACAGGTAGAATTACTTGTTCGTAAACGTAGTTATAAAGTACAATGCGTGGCAACATCCGTATTGCTCACCTTCTCTATAGGTCAAGCTTAAAAAACAAAACAAAAATATCACAAAAACTGATGTGCAAAAACAGCAAAGATCAGGGTCAATCAACACCAATTGTGTTTGAAATGTGCTGTTGATCACTGTTATTATATATATAAAATCAGTATCTTTTAAATACAGTTCATGTATCAAATTGTCAAAGTGCAGTCCTAATGTTGTTCTCCAGAATTAGATGCCTCCTTTTTTGCCTTTAAGAAAAAACAAAGACATAAGATAACTTTCATTACCTCCATTTCTAAACGTTATGTGGATTGTCTGGCAATTAACATTGGAGTTATTTCTATGCTTGCTGTGTTATGTTATGCACATTTTTATGTTGCAGGCACGTATGATTATTAAACATGCACAACATTCATGGATGTGACTTTTATTAATAGAAAAAAAATATTGTAAAAATTGTCAAATGTAAAGACCGATACCTAATAAACACCCTACATAAAAAAAAAAAACACGGATCTGCAGTTGGGTAATAAACCCTCACTTATTCTTCTCCTGATGTCTGCAAATGGTAGAAGATTATAAAAGATTAAAATGAAAGAACAATTCAATTCAAAGAAAATTCAAATAACAGAGTAAATAGATTTAAAGGTACTTTTTAATGGGTCAAAAACATCATCTCTTTTTTAATGAACTATTTGAAGTGAACTAAAAGGATGGTGTTGGTAAGTAGTGTCAGCCATTTTTATATTAAGAGCATATTTTTGTTGTTGAAGAGGAAGCTCTATCGGGGATGTGCAGGCAATTACACCAAATTCTCTCATGCATGAAATCCCAGCTGGTTGTTATTGATAAATTCCCAAACACATCCTAAGACTTTTCAAATTACCTCTCCCCCTCATTAAAACTCGTGCATTTCATTTCTTCACCCCTCTGCCATGATTTTTTTATTTTTATGAATTTGTGGCAGGTCTGTGTGATAGAAGCAAGAAAATATGCTTAGGTGAGATTCAGTGGAGGAAAAAAAAAGGGGAGATGCGTGAAATAATGTCGGATTGGAATGGTGGACAAGCAGACAAGCTACATCCATCTATCTCCTCTTGGAGCAGTGGTGAGACGGACTTCATTATTAGTCGGCAAGCCATAAGCCAAACATATTTGGGGGTCTGCTCTATATTCAAGCAGCGTAACTCTGTATTAACACAAGCCATTTCTCTTTACATGGCTCAATGCGATTCCCTTTAAAACCATTTGAAGGTCAAATGAATTGCTATACTCGAAGGGTATAAAAAAAACAACTAAAGTTCCTCTCTAAGTACTCCCTTGCCTCTGTGTCATTTCTCAAAGATAAATGTGTTTATTTGAAACGACATCTTAATTGTGCAGAGTGCAGATGAATGGACTGCATCAATGGAAATGAATAAGTTAGCACAGTAGTTGATTTATTTATTTCCTCAGGTGCAGCACAGTCTTAAGTGTATTTGAACCTTTTAATACAATAAATGAGGCCTGTCTTTAATTCACTTAAATGACAATCACAGGACCCACAATCTCCAAAAGTACACATCTTTCAAGCTTTTATCTACACGACAAGGATATTAGAGTTAATAAAAACAAACAAAATTACAAAAGCAAAAAGAATCATCACGTTAATAAAACGAAATAAAAACAAGTGCTTTAAAAAAGACAATAACTATCTATAACTGCAGTTTATGTTTACATAACTATAATTGTAGTAAAATGTTTTTTGTTTTTTATCTACAGTATAGTTTGGCTCAATACACTATTTGATTAAATATAAACCTAGTAGGGCTCTGAGGTCGGCAGACCACTCAGTTAGTTGAGCTATGAAATTGAATTAAACATGGCAAGCTGCATTTAATTGTTATGCTGCACACAAATGGAACAAGTTGCTAACGAGCAAAGTCAACCTTGAGTGTAAATGCTTTTAAAATCCATCTTTCTTTTCTCCCATCTCGATTAAGTCCTTGTAAACATTTTTTAGATATTTTTTTTGTTCTTATTTTAGTTAATTTAAAACAGACGTTTTTGTTGATATCTTAAAGTCTTCTGTTAATGTGTTAAAATGTAGTCAATGTACGTTCTTGAAGTAATTCTGGCAAGATGGTCTTGTTTTGTCACTTGAGCTGTTGTTTGTAAATGCTTTTGGGTGCTGAAGGAAATGGGGTCAAAATACAAAAAGTCCTGCCTAGCTACAAAAACAGATATGCTCAAACCTCATTGAATAAAGTACATAAGCAGAAAAGTATATTCACATATTAAATAAATAAAAGAAACATTTTAAGCATATAATTATACCTACACACCAAATCAATAAAGAAGACATAACTAGACATTTTTGATAAGTGGTGATGAGAAAGGTTTTTATAACTTTATGATCTGATATATATTTCTGAGCACTTTGAAATAACAAATGACTTTTGATATATTGCCTGAATAGCTTAATGACCCTTAAGGAACTGTATAATGCATGCCTGATGTTTTTTCTCTAAATCATGGACACGGCCAGAGTCGTCTTGACCGTTCAGTACTTGATTGTATCTTATGTTTTGACTAATGCTAGACGCCAGTTTTTGATTACTACTGAACGCTCTCTGCACAGAGGGAAATATTTTGCCTAACAAAGAAAAGATACGGTTGGAAGCATGATTAAACTAAGAATAAGCAAAGACATGAAGTATCAAAAGAACAGCAATAGATTAATGATATCACAGCCAAAAGCTAACATAATTTCGTACAAAATGACAAAATTGAAAGAATGAGGTACGACAGTGTATGTCCAAGATTGGAGAAGAATGTTCACAGGAAGGTCACATGGAGATAAAACCAGCAGGTGCCAGAGGGAGCCAGCCAAGGACTCGGCCAAAGATGATCGCCAAGGCCGAAAGACGGGATGGAAGACAACAGCCCCCACACACACCAAATCGCCCATAACCAGCACCCACTCCCATGGCGAATTTGCCCCACCCCAAAGACTCATCACCCATCAAACTCGGCCCACACTGGCATGTGCAGCTGATATAAGCCAACCAAAGAACCTTGAACGTTGCCTTTTCTGAATGGAGACTTTCCGCTCTTGAAGGGCCCAGCGCTGTATTGTACGTTCCTGAAAACAGAGCTGTCTGAACAAGAATTGTGATTGAACTCAACCAACCTATGTAAGTCTAATTTGTGCTTCAGTGTCTTAGCATTTTCCTAAATCTGAAGAAATCAAACGAGCACGCAGTGAGTAAATTGGATAACAGGTGATTGGCAATGGCTTTTGCCGTGAGGCGCAGATAACGCGCTCCCTAAATTGTGGACAGAATCCAGCAGTGTTTTGCTTATGTGATGCACACCGAGGGCAGCATGGTTAGCACGGGTTCGATTCTGGCTCAGGCCTTCCTATGTGGAGTTTGTATGATCTTCCCATGCCTGCGTTGGTTTCCTCCGGGTACTCCGGTCTCTTCCCACATTCCAAAGACATGCATAGTAGGCTGATTGAGCACTCCAAATTGCCCTTGGGTGTGAGTGTGGATGCTACGACCCTGCCATCGTGAAAAGGTGAAAAACGAATTCAATTGTTTTTATTATAAAGTCATTTTCCTTTTAATTTCAAAAGTTTTGTATCATTTTGAACCAAAATCGCAGAATTTTTATAGTTATTTTAAAACCGAAGACGATTCGCTCGGAGGAGCCAACGGATTGCGTAATCACACGGCTGCCTATGTTGACAGGCAATGCAGTTAGACAGAACTGCCCGGTGTCTTTATGTCGCTGCTTAAGTGTTCAAACACTGTGGCTATATTAATTAATTTCCGTAATTAAGCTGGTGTATATAATATCTTGTGTGTTTTGTCATCTGTAACGTCGAGTTTCTTTCGCTGAACAAAACGGCTTTGAAAAGAGATCTTACGTTGGCTACGAAAAAAGGTTCTCCAGCCTTATGGCAGGGAGTGTAGTGATCCCGGGATGCTTCATGCGCCTACCTGTAGAATAAGAGATCTCCAGTTCATATTTACAGTGAGCAACTGAGGAGCAGTTGTCCATTTATTTCATTTTACATTCGTTTTTTCCCCTTCCGTTTTTACATTTGGTTTTACAATGGAGGATTACATATCCAAACGATTTTCAACTATGGATTTTCGGTCGAAGCAGGAGGTCATCAGTAAAGGAAGACCAACTCCGGAGTTAAAAGGTTTGATTCGGACAACAGGACTTCGGAACGGAGTGGTACGCACGTTCGAAAACAAGTTTTTGATTCCATGTGCTTTTAGTGTTTTTATGAGTGAAGACTGTTGATGAGATTTTAATTAAAATAGTTCAAATTAATTAATGAATAAGCCACACTAGAGCAGTGTTCCCCAACCTTTTTTTTGTGACACGGTGAGGTGCCGGACAAATTTTACCGGGGGGGATGACGTCAGTGCCTCACCAGTCATGAACCTCACCGCACGTCACTGCTGCTGGGATAGGCTCCAGCACGCCCGCAATAATGGATGGAAGTAATGCGAGTTGCATTGGGTATGCAATTTGCTGCATAAATAAAGCTGCCTTGCCCTTGTCCATGGCCCTGTTTTTGCCTTCTATGGGATAAACATGTTATACTCACATTGGAAACCTCTGCTTGCATGAGATTTGTGCTGCTGTCGTTTGCAAAAACTTAACAGACCATTCACTGACCAACGGTCCTCACATTTGTTGGCATTGCCTTGAACCCTTCCAGGCCCTCTTAACCTATGAGGAGTAGATAAGACAAGCACAGCCATGAATACATTTAAATGTAAATGTGGCTTTGGGGTTTTCTGGATAAAGACCCTGAGCTCCAACAATGACAACCCTTTATAATGCAATTAATCATCTCATTGGGCTGGAGATTAATAGCAGCAGAAAATTCAACGCATCTCGGCGCAGTGTGCAGAGATTGATTTGGTAAGCCACTGAAAAATAATGAAAGGTGCAATGTGATTGGAAGTGCACAATTTTCTGCCCTCAAATATTTACAGGGGGTAAATATTTATCAGCAAAGTGTTAAGGGACATAGACGAGCTGCCATCACTGGAACACATTTCAGCCTGATGGATGTGATTTTTTTTTTTCCCCATGAGAGCACAATAATGACACATGCTTTTATGCCAGTGGGCTCTTTTGGATGCCTGGGAATGCTACATAAAACAACAGCCCCCTTTCAACACAGCCACACGCCCCAGAGAAGTACTCAGCACTGATGAATTACTGATTCATGTCATTTCAAGGTACAGGGATGTTTTATTCTTTTTATCAGAAATATATTGAACACATAGTTGTCGTAAAGAAACAGTCAGAGCAGAGCGTTTCACTGTTGTCAGTCTCTTTAGCGGATCATAAGGGATAGCCCAAGGTATTTCTGATCAGGAAAACAATATCAGCTTGCCTATAAAACCTGCAAAACATGTCTATGAAACATCACTCTTTGACAATGCCACTGCAAACGCAATTCAGTTCTCATTTATGTATATTTCAGGCACCTTCAAAGAGGAAGTCATATAACTTTATTTTAATTCCCTCTATTAAATGAAGCATCAGAATGACACTTAATAACGGTCTTAGAAGCCATGCAGCACGGTGGAGCTCTTACAAGCTTTTGTGACAAGGTGTAAAACTGGGAGGCAGTCCACCAGGTCTTCTTAGACTGTGGCCTTAAAGGTGTTTTAAGAGCGGATTAGTATGCATTGGCTGTCTTGATCCATCTGTCACCGTCCTGACAAGGCACAGGTGGCAAGAGTGAGTGCGCAGTCAAACCTGCAGGTACTATCTCCAAGAGTCGGCTCGCCTAAACAATATGCCACTTGGTCTTTTAGGCTTGTTCCGCTTGGAATTTTCTCTATGAAAAAGTGGCAGTGCAAAGTGGCACTGATTCTTGAAGCAGATATATGAATCTGTTGTGTAGAACAACCTGTTCTCAGCAAATGAACATGATGGATAGTTTCCCAAATCCTTAATTTACTGGCTGAGTTCACTAAGAACATATTCTTATTCATAGTGACAAAACAGAGCATCCGTAGCGCAGAAACAGGACTAATACGCGGCCGCATAGCGGGAACTTGTAATGGATTTGCTGCAAAAGCTTAACACCTGTAGCTCGGTTTGCAAAAGGGGATTTTTCAGGGAGTGATGGTGATCGCAATGACAAGGTATTTATTAATAATAGCCCCCGCATGCCACGGAAGCCACTGACTGCCAACGGCAATTCTGCAACCACTTCTTTTGGCACACAACCATATCTCTATCTGCCTCAGCTGCTGGATGCTTTGAGGCGATATTTTTATATTAAAGAGAGGCTCTGATTCACGTTTGACCTCCATTCCACTTCGACTGACAAGAAAGTAAATATTCTACTTACTAGGAAAGTGGAATGATAAAATTGGAAAAGTAAGGTCTCAAAAAGTCCACAAGTTACAAAAGACAGAAAATCTGCTGATACTTTTGATTCAGTAGTAATTAAAACAGAAATACATTTTATTTTGCCCTGAGACTGTAATTAATTCCCATGGCCTACTTTTATAGTTAGTGTCTTTTGCCTGGGTTCAGAGAAATTTCTAGGTTCACGAAATATTCTGCTTCATGCTCCCTTTGATAGATGTCCTTAAATGCTTCACAATCTATATTCCTCTTGAAGGTCATTCATGGCATATGGTGGTCAACAGCATGATGTCATCAAATAATGGCAGCAGCAACATGGTTCACCTCACTTTCATCATCGCCAAAATGTATGCAATATATGTAATCCATATTAAATGTCATGACTCATAAGTGGCTGCTCGCTCCTAACAAAAGGCGACAGCAGATTGCATGCCTCGTCAATGGTGCACTCCATTTAACACAAGCTGACAGACATACTGCAATTTGTTTAACACAATCTTTACAGCCATCCCACAGACAACATGATGCAGGCATTTAATGTGTAGTTTTTACAGAAGCCATTTCCCTGTTGACCTTGAGAAAACGTGTCACATGACAATGTAACCTCGCGACAATGAAATCGATGTGCAGTACGTCTATTTGTAATTAAAGCCACATCAGTTATGAGTTGTTTTCATCAGCCAGTGAGACAATAATTACATATTGCCACTTTAGTGCTCTGACTGCCTGTTAAAGACAAATGACCGAAATGCAGGCACGCTGGTACATGACTGATTGCGTGTTTCAAGAGATGGGCCCTATGTTGACATCCCGCCGCCCACAAGCATCCCCATCCTACTCTGATTTGTTTTTATACAGGCATACCTTTTTACAATAGGTTGTTTTCTTTTTTTTAGGTTGCCTCATTTACACGAGTGTGCCTCCAAAGTCAACTACAATCTGTAAAATTTCTAATACTCTGTTCCACAGACTGGGTCGACAATGTGATATATTAACACTCATGCCAAATATCATTCAAGTACCGTGATCAATATAAATGATTGACCACTTGAAAAAATCAGTGAACAATTTTCAGAATATACGTATATATGATGTGTAGAGGCGGCTCGGTGGAGCACTGGGTAGCACGTCCGCCTCACAGTTAGGAGGGTGCGAGTTCGATTCCACCTCCGGCCCTCCCTGTGTGGAGTTTGCATGTTTGCTCCGGGCCCTCGTGGGTTTTCTCCGGGCACTCCGGTTTCCTCCCACATCCCAAAAACATGCTTGGTAGGCCGATTGAGCACTCCAAATTGTCCCTAGGTGAGAGTGCGAGTGCAAATGGTTGTTTGTCTCTGTGTGCCCTGCGATTGGCTGGCAACCGGTTCAGGCTGTCCCCCTGCCTACTGCCCGATGATGGCTGGGATAGGCTCCAGCACACCCGCGACCCCCGTGGGGACGAAGCGGTTCAGAAAATGGATGGATGGATATGATGTGTAGGCTCACTTCTGATTGAGTTCTTGACAATGAACACATTCTGATGGAATAAACAATAATATCCTGAGAAAAAAACATGCATTTGTGTGTCCACAACGACAAATCATATTTTTTTTAATCAATGGCCAGCATTATGAGAGCATCATATATCAGACAATACTAATTTTGAAAAGGAACACAGGGCAACAATGGACAAGTTGCCCTCACTTGGAGTGGCAATTAATTCATAAAATAAAAGCCTTTACTCCATCTGATCAGTTTTAAGTTGTAATAACAGTGTTCACCACTAGATGGCAGACATCACGCAAATACATTTTCAACGCCAAGACTGTACTTTGTCATCTGATGAGAAGAACGAGCATGTTAGGGTTAGGTCATGGCCAGAAGTCAGGGCCAAATTAGATCGAGAACAAACAGAATCTTTACATTAAATAGTAAAGTGCAGTTGCACCTATTTTATAATATTCACTGTCACACAATGAATTCAATGAGTAATATAATATACAACTATTCACACGAGTGAATTCAATGAGTAATATAATCTACAACTATTCACACAAGTGCAAAATGAATTCAATGAGTGATATAATAAACAATTTTGTGACAGAAACTTCTGTATTATTTAATAACAACTGATAAGCATATCATTGTCAAGCCAGTGATATATTTGATGGAGCAGTCTCCATGTTGACTCAGCGCACTTGTCAACAGCATAAACACATGGGACTCAAATGCGCAACACAAGTCACAGAAAATCTAAATCAAAAACCCCTTTTCCACAAAAAAGTTGAGTGAGAGTTGAAGATTCTTAGCATGCCGCCACTGCGGGTTTGGTTCCAAGCCAATGACCCAGCACTTAAGCCATCAGGGCTCCGGTGTTGGTCCCAGGCCAAGATAAATGGGAGTGCATTAAAGACAACAATAAAGAGGAATATTGCTTAACACAACGAGCTTTTCTTCTCAGTTATCCTCATAGCTACCGAGCTCAACATTGCATCATCTTCAAAATGTTCTGTAAGACACTGCGAGTTAGGAAAGTTTATTCTTTTGATGTTTAGTTTTGTTTCATAGTCTTCTAAAGGGAAAAACTGTTACAAAAGCAAATAACAAATGTCAAGTTAATGTCTTGTGTACCCTGGCAAACTCCCACAATGTTACACTATATAACCCGATTTTTGTCAGACATTCAGGAGAATGTTGGAATGCTTTGTTTGAAATTTAAGATGTTTAAATTTTGGTGTTCAATAGTCACAGGAAAATTATTATTGGCCTTGCATAGCAACAGCGGTTCATTCCTGGAGCTGAATGCTTTGAATGGCCTTTCGGCAAAGACAAAATCCAGCAAGCTTCTTTACACTCGAGTACCGCTTTCAAGGCAAATTATTTTCACTCCCCACTATGCGGATTGCTCTGGGTTTTTTTCCGAATAGAACATCTTTCCAGCAGTTACATATTTTCCTCAGGCAATGGCTGCGAGCTGTAGCTCTTTATGTTCAATATTTTTCCTTCAACAACATACAGAGAGTCAAAACATTGTCAATTCCATCAAGCTGCGTGATCCCAGACGCTGTGCCTGCTGTGCGTTGACTCGGGTGTTGAGTTGTCGGATTACATTATGGTGGTCGTACGCAACCATACATTAGTCACACAGGGGCTACAGAATGTCTTATTCCTACAGCTGCTCTCGTCTCCCAAGGAGCCCTCCATGCTGTAAACATCCAAGAGCAACCACACAGATCCATGAAATGGTAATTCTTCACATGTGTACTAGAGATCAACTGAACATCAGGCGTCAAGATTTTCATCGAAAACAATTCTTTCGTAGTACCAGTGTTTATCATTATGGACATTTTTATGTTGTTCCACAACATGCACAGTATTGACACTTTGCAGAGCATATTGGCAACATTCAGCATCGTCCCTCTGCTTTGTACCATTCTCATCACTAGAAGCTTGTTTTGAAAGTGTGGAAATAAGTCACGTCAACACTGCACCCCCACAAGGCCTGCCTATTAGCTAGTAAACACAGTGACACATTTAGTAGCACAAGAGCCATTATTTTTTTTCAGGAATCAATAGAGACAAATTTAGGTCCGAGAGGACCCGTGATGCCAGTAGTAACACTTTACTCCAATATGTTTTTGGGTAACAAATTTGATCTATCTATCAATATTATTTTGATATCACACTACTTTTTCCAGACCAATCATCAGATTAAAGTTACTTATTAAAGCAATTATTAATACCTATTTTTCCAAGTAAGAACACATTGTCTTTTGTCTGACTGTTTTACAGAATAAACTCCTAATTGTTCATTTAAAATACATTCTTTTCTGAAGGTTTATTCACAAGGTTGCTACGATAAAAATAAAACCTCCCTTGCAAATAATGCAAAATAGTTCATACCACCTGATAAAAGATGCTGGAAGTAGACAGCCAAATGGTTACTCAGTACTGTTGAATGATGGATGAGATCAGAAATCTGAGATCAGATCGAGCAAGTTTCATTAAAGTTTGACGTGAGGGGATAGAGTGACGGCTAACGTTTCCCTCTGTTGCATGTGCCACTGAATGCATTAAAGTGAAAATACTGTCAGTATGCTCCATTTAAAAGAGCCAAATGTCACACAGGTAGAATTTTAATTGGGTGACAGCTTCAATAGTTATGTTACTGTCAATGAAATAGTCTACCATAGTAAGATAGATAGATAAATGAATACATGAATTAATAAAACAATACACTAAATCCCCTATAACCCTCTTGAGAAATGCAGTTCGGAAGATGACTGACACAGAAATGGGTGGTTTGAATTGAGATAAATACAGATGGGAACTCCAGGTCAAGAAAGTAAAAACCCTGTCACAGGTACTACTACTCAACACAAGTTGCACAGGCTTGAGCTCTATTCTGATTGTCTGTTTACATGTGCCACTTCATTAATCGGAACGGCTGTGTGACACGCAGAAATCAGTGTAAAACATCATGTGATTTATGAAGATTTTCATGTCCTGCTCGTTTCCACCTCATCCTTTACTTTTGACAACCCACTTTCTATGAGCCATCTCCTTTGCCCCAGCTTGACATATTTTGTTCGCAGCCTCATTGTTCTCATCAGTTCCTCTCTCTATATAAGCAGCTCCGCCCTTGATCTCAGTGTCTAATTGTCATTTGACCTTGCAGGACTCTCTGGCACAACCTGGAAAATTCTGTCTTGGTTTGAATTTTGGACTGATTGCGATGAGCATAGACACCACAATACCTGGCTTGGAACTATAATTCAGATTTGCACCCTCTTGACATTCAATGAGCACTTACAGTATACTCACCTACTTACTTTTAGTGTTTCGTCCAGTCTACCTGCTTGACTCAGCCCTGGCCTTGGCACCCTGTGTCACACTTGGCTGGACCTAAGCATCATACTGTACTCATCTGTGAGTAAACCTTAATCTGACGTCACATGAAACTCCTTTTCCCTGTCCTTTTAGAAAATCCAGCCTCCACTTGAGTCCCACCACCAGTGAATAATTTTTCACCTTGTCTAGAATTATTTAAACTTATTAAACTTAAACTTGTTAAAGCAATCGCTTAGTTTTAAAAAACATCACAGATGAGCTGAGGTAAGATGTCATTATTTTCGTGTGCGTAAATGATGAAGTCATCTCGCATTTAAATCGAGAGATCTTGTACAGACCAAACACATCCTGACTATTCCCACCAGTAAACTGTTTACATGGCATTTTAAACTAAACTGTGTGGCCAAAAATGTGGTATAGAATCACTGCATTGAGGCTTCATTGGCAAAATTTACTGGAATACACTTTTTAATTAATCAAAATGAAAAGTAAGTCTAAGTAAATAGCAGCAATCCTTTGCTGTAAATGAATGACTGAATTTTTTTTTATTCATAACATCACACCAATGGCGCCCACTGGGAGACTTTTCGCGGGCTTCAAACTGCATTCGAATGACAATTCCTCGTAGAATTCTTGTGACATGATAAAAGTTCAAGTAGACAAATGCTTTCAACACCCTCGCCTCTGGCAATCTACTGCATGAAATAAGTACGATGTATAGTACTATACATTGTATACGGTACGGATAAAAACACATTCGAACGGCTGCGAATTCAGATTCGCTCTGATACAGCGCAAAGTGTGACCACAGATTAGTGCGATGGGAGGGATACGTATGGGCCTACAAATCCAATAAGATTAACTACAAGTACCCTAATTTGGGTTTTAACAGAAACATATATAATTTACACTGCATCATATTCTGAGTTTTATTTTATTACCTTCATGCTGCCCACCTCATCTAAAGAAATCTGGGATGTGCGGAAATGGTAGTACTGGTAGTAGTTTATAGCTAATGTCAAGCAATGTCTAAAGCAGCAAAATCACTGATTTCTGTATATTTTTTTGAGTGTGTGTGTGCAGGTTTAAGGAAAAAATGGTCTCGGATCGACAGGTGACACCACCACCAAAGCGGTAGTCATCTAAAGCTCTTCCATACGACGTTGACATCGGAGAGAACAGACACCTCCGCTTGAGTTGTCTTAATGAAAAGATTTCAGAGACTGAGCATGATGAGGGAATGATCCACTGGGAAACGACACAGCCGTCTGTACCTGAAAAGATGCAATACTGAGGTAAGTCAAGTGAGAGGGATGGTGTGTCTGTGATAATAATCAGAGAGAATTTAAATTTCGAAATGACTATCTTTTTACAGTTGGTACGGATTATTATTATTATTTGTTCATTAATTTTGCCAAAAATGTAAGTTTGATTCATCTTACTGTTGACGTTAAAACCTTTAGATTGTGATCTTGTACACATGAGAGCTAATGATAGTACCAAGTAGAATATCTTCCTGTTAGAGTCCTTGCATACATTAGGGAAGACTGCACACTCCCTACCCCTGCTTCTAAATTATCATAGTAAGATTTGAAAGAATCACAAGAAAACCATTCATATATTGTAGCTAAATGTCAGAACAGAGGAAGTAGAATGTGTTTATTGTTCCTTCACTAAATAATAATTTTTTACCATGAGGTGCATCTGTTATGATTGTGGTTGGGCTCAAATGCCACTGTCCTGGTTTTTGCACCAATATCAGTCCGTGCTTCACTGATCACTGACTCTAAAATACTATCATCCTTCTTCAAGTAATCGGTAATATAAACCAGAAGTCTCCTTTTTTTCTGTGCAAAAGAGTGCATGTAGCTCACTCAGCTATAAAGCTTGACCTTCAACTCGAGGGGTAGATCTGAGCTCCCTCTGCAAAGCTGACATATACCCAAAGCTGCATGGGAAAGAAGAAAGTCGGTTATCTTACAAGAGTTGATTTCCATCCATTTTCACAAGGGTCGCGGGTGTGCTGGAGCCTATCCCAGCAGTCTTTGGGCAGCAGGTTGGGTACACCCTGACCTGTAGAAATGAACTGTGATCAAACTGTGAATGAAATGAAAGGCATGGATTTATCATACAACTTTCTCCTAACTGCTGTTAGCACCTGACTGCCATTATCAGAGGTTGATAAAGTAGCCAACAATTGGACTCAACTAAGAGTTCTGTCAGAATATCACTTAAATAAAACTACGAAGTTGCTGTCCATTAATTATTTGAAACCTCTGCATGAGATATGAATTTTCAATCAGAACAAGTTCCATCCATGTCAATTTTGCCATATACAAAGCAGCTGTATGTGGATGTCTATTGCTCTCTTGCAATAAATTAAACACGTCAGTGGTAGTATCACAAAAACAGTCCCCCCCAAAGCAAAACAAACATGGTATAAATTTTTTGTTGTTGACTCAAGTTTAGTCGCTCGAGATAAATTAAACAATAAAGCAATAAATTAGACAGTATCACAAAAAGCGTGCACAAAAGACTGCCCCCCCCAAGCAAAACGAACATGGTGTACATTTTTAGTTGTTGACTAAAAGTTTAGTCGCTGTGTTTTTGTGTCATTTCAGACAAAATGACTTTCCAGACTTTCCAAGAGGTAGAAAAAATTAATTACCCTTACACAGTTGTCTATTGGCGACTTT
The DNA here is from genome assembly GCF_059516105.1 of Syngnathus floridae. Lineage (NCBI taxonomy): Eukaryota > Metazoa > Chordata > Actinopteri > Syngnathiformes > Syngnathidae > Syngnathus > Syngnathus floridae. The sequence goes on from NC_142413.1 coordinate 21,931,835, forward strand.
AGACATGGTGGTGACAAGCATTGATTTCCCTAAATTTGAAAAGGCCAAGTGGTTGTGATAAAATCATGACGAATTGTCATTGTTAGTGGAGAGGGCATCTGCACGGATCTGCTGACATTGCGGTTGCCTGCGGAAAAATGACCTTTTGTTTGTTTTTCTGATGACAGGAGGGGAGACTCATATTTTTCAAAGTGTGGAAAAATGACCTACCCTTTGGTCATTGGGTCATTCTGAATATGCTGCCAAAGGGTCATCATTAGTGTGGTCAGAAAATGTCCAGTTTAACCTTCCATCCCAAGTACTGTAAGTCGACGTTTTAGATTAGAAAATTATAGACACGATTTGTAATACAAATTCGTGGAGTGTGGTTTTTACTCAGGTCATTTAGAGTTTGTTCATTACTGACACCAAATTAAAATGCTGTATCAATGGCATAGTGCATCAATATGTATGGACTCTGTCTATTTAGCCACTTAAATGATAGCTGTCTTCAGTAATGTCCTCTTTATTAACCTCCTAGCTCCTCCTAGCTGGAGCGTTGTGTTTATGGTCACACCAAGTGGTCATTAGGTCATGCCTTATACTGAACTGTTGTTAACAAGACATTTATACTTATGTGTGCGTGAAATATTTTCTCAGAACGGCGTCACTGCATTAGACTCAAGCAGCGAAAAGTGACACATGTTGAATTGCATGCACTTTTCACAGTGTGGGGCCGAATCTAATTATGAGTTATAGGTATGGTGGTCAACACAAGAACACTTAAGTGTAATTATTCTGTTATCATAAAACAAGCTTAAATGAAAATGCTGTATGTATTTGTATATTGTGATAAGGATCCAAATGCATAGACACCAGTTATCCGAATTATTAGCTGTCAGAAGCCAATTGTCTTTCATGTTCCTGCAGCTTGCCCCTGAAAGGTTAACCCCTCACAGCCAATCGTTGAGTCCCTCCGGCAGGCAATACAGAGGGCACCCGATATTATTGTGATAAAGAACCAAACAAGACAGAAAAGTAAGAAACCAATAAGGATGCGTGTGACTGAAATCTAATTCCAGTGTGATACTATCTTGCACATTTCCTGTCTTTTTTCACCGTCCACTTCAGCTGCGTTCCAAATTTTACCCAGTACAAATGAAAAAACAAATATATTCTCAGGGACTAAATTTTCAATACACACTTATTTCCATGAGCGCTACATATTAGAGATGGAGCTGGAAAGTCATACTCTATTATATAAAATTTTATTTGATAACTTAGTACAATGACAATAAAGCTTCTGTCTGTCTTTCTTGTCTGTAATAGTAATAGAATATCTATATACATCCATTTTCTGAACCGCTTAGTCCCCACGGGGGTCACGGGTGTGCTGGAGCCTATCCCAGCCATCATCGGGCAGTAGGCAGGGGACACCCTGAACCGGTTGCCAGCCAATCGCAGGGCACACAGAGACAAACAACCATTCGCACTCGTACTCACACCTAGGGACAATTAGGAGTGCTCAATTGGCCTACCAAGCATGTTTTTGGGATGTGGGAGGAAACAGGAGTGCCCGGAGAAAACCCACGCGGGCCCGGGGAGAACATGCAAACTCCACAATGGGAGGGTCGGAGGTGGAATCGAACCCGCACCCTCCTAACTGTGAGGCGGACGTGCTACCCAGTGCTTCACCGAGCCGCCTACCTATATACATATATATATAGAAATACCAAAAATATTTCTTTAAAATTCTTATCATAAAACATTCCCATTGTATTCTTTAAAGAATGTTCACTTTACCGCATCCTCTTAAGAAAAGGTTAAATTGTTTCAGCCTTCATTTAATTTACTCGTCTTCCTGTGACAACAACCAATATGACTTCTACCGACACGAACAAAATTGTTCATTATTTTCTCACCTTGTCATTTTAGTTTGTGTGCTTTACAAATGAATAGCATTTTACTGGCCCGCATTGTGTTAAGTTCTCTGCTTATTCAAATATTTTGAGTCCTTAAGTCCTTGAGCTTTTGATTGCTTGAGAGATCAACATCTCTCATTTTATTATTGCATCTGCGGTTTAGTTTTGCAAGTTAAGATAAATTAATCAAGGCGTGTTTATACAATATGCCAGTACTATAATGCTGGAGTAAGGCTGAATATTAATTTCTATGCCGGTTATATCAGATAAGGTTTGTAAATGTTCATGTTTTAACAGCCCCTATAAAACTTTCCATATCCATTTTCAATTATTAAAAACAAATGCTTTTGGAATGTAAGTGTAAGCAACACACAAATATTCCACTAGTTCAGAGTTGAGTTGTAGGTTAACAATGGCATTATGAGGATATGCGGTCAGCAAACAGATGCCTGCTGAAGTGAAAAGGGCTGCCTGGGCTAACGTTGCATCACATGCTTAATGCGTGGAGTTAACTTTGAAGCTGTCTGAAATAGTTATGACGTGCATTATGTGACACTTGTTCCGATGTCTCCGAAACAAATGCCGCTTTGTGTTTCTTCTGAGAAAGACTGCTAATAATACGGAAAAAGAGAACTGCTACATTTTGTGGCACTTGTGATGTACTCACATAAAGTTAGGGATATGTGACTTTTTGGGGAAATTTCATAATTGATTTAAAAGGGACCATTGTCTTTGCTGATTAACGTACTTTGACCTCTAAACTTTTGCAGTCCATCTATCCATTCATCGTTTCAGTCCTTACTGCACAGCCTTTTAGTTAAACAAAATTTGTTCTTTTGATCTATGAATCCCCCAATGCTCTCTTTATTGGGTTTTTGACATTGTGAGACCCAGATGACACCTAACCATTATTCAACCATATGTTTCCCTTGGATCAGGATTTTCTCAGAGGCTTAGGGTGTCAATAGGATATTGCCGCAGAGAGAGTGGAAGAGTCATATCAAGGTATAGCAGCGGACATATTTGGAAATACTATGTTGATTTTTAATATAAATGCATATTAATGGATCAAGCATTTGATGCGAATTTTGCCTTCAAAACAACAAGTTGTTGAAAAACATTTGAAAAGAGCACATCAGGAGGTATTATGTGATAGTAGGTAGCACTTGTGATGTAGCCAACTTAAGTGGTCGATGCCCTAAGATTTAATTTTATTTTTTCATATAAAACCTCCACTGAGCCAGACGTAGTAAAACGTTTACGTGGCAGTCACTTCTTGAAGTTTTATTGGGGTGAGGGTCTAACTGCAGTAACACTTCTTACCTTGGGAAATCGAACTGACAGTCTATATTAAGCGGAGACGCCACAAAGTTTAACCACCGCCGGGCTGTCGGAGCAAGGTGTCAAAGCGTTGCCAAAACACACACAGGAGTGTGTCTCGTTTGACATATCACTCAAGTGCGGAAGAGGCAGTGTCACGGTTAGAACAGCACATCTGAGCAATGCTGCAGGTAACTGTGAAATCTCTGGAGGCAGCATTATGCACCTTTTGTTGTCTATCTGGCAAGCAAACAAAGTGTGACTTGCCCTTGAAGGATGTATTTCAGGAAACTATGCCTAAACTAAATCTTGCATCACTGAGCCTCTCCCTGAACTGAAGAGGTAAGAGCAAGTGTGTGTGTGTGTGCGTGTATTTGAAATGAGCATGGCGGACAGAACAGGCAAATCGCTGTGTATTTTGGACAAGTCTACGTCAATGGACACACTAATTAGTGTACTGTAATTGCAGCTTTTAAAGGGGAGTGCATGGTTGATGCTGAAAAGCACTGGTGAATAGGTAAGCATTCGATGAACCATAATCAGAGTTAATCCAAACAAACGCATGGCTACAATTTGCTTTTTCAAAATTTTTTTCAATGTCTAGGAAAGTATGTGAGAAAAGCTTCTTCCTTGCCAAAGAAGGTAATGATGATAATCCAAAGTATCAGTCGCAGGGATGACTTAAGCGTAAAGTGTTTAGTAAGTGAAATGGCCAGGATATCCTTACCAAGTCACTGGTAGGTAGAATCTAATATAGAATAAAATCCTCTTACAACAGATGCTTTAAAATAATTTAGGGATGCCGTGTGGACACTGACATTACACTCCATGGTCAAAATGCCATACTACAAACGTGAATGGACAGATGTTTGTTTTGATCCTGTTCTTACATGGACATATACTATGTGTAAATTGATGTTGAGAACTCAATTTACCTCACAGGATCAATAGAGCCTGTCTGTCCGTCCACCCATCCCTGCACTCATTATATTTCCAGGTTGGTTTTTGTTGTTGTTTTTAGTCATTCTTGGTCATGCTATTTCCTGTGCAAGAGGAGAGAGTTTGGCATATCCCTCTTTTGCACTTTGTATTAAAATAGATACTTAATGAAAATGCAGACTGAACATGGTTGGAGGTAAGAGACAGAGAAGGCAATAGAGCAGAAAAAAGATCCAAACAATAACTATATGTAGGACTTACATTCTAGCTAACATGGATGAGGAAGGCTGTGCTTCACCCATAGAGGAAAGACCGCAAGGAGCATTAAATGGGACATGACTGGACATGACGGGAGCAGTGAGCCAAGCAGTGCCACCGGAGTGTGATGAGAGTGCCTATGCCATATCAATCATTCCTGTAAAGAATTAGATTACAAATACAAGTTACTCAACACGCATGAGTTTCCAAAAATGTCTGGAGTAGCAGAGCAGGCACAGTGGCAATGGCCGAATACTGTACTTTATTTACTAGATGATAAAAATGCGTTAAAAAAAAAACAAAATCTCAGAAAGAATTGTGATTAACATTTGACATTACATTGCAGTTATAGATAACAACTACAGCAAATAAATAATTATTTAGATGATGCCTCATAGTATGACACTAACTTTGACAACTATTTGGTTTTCCATTCCTGGCAGAACAGAAAATTGACTTCACAATTATCATTTACAATTGACTAACACTGAAAAAAAAAATCACTTAATGAATCACAATGGAGTCAACTGGAAAATGAGCAAAAAAAAAAATCTTGGCCGATGGTTTGTTTTTGCACTTGTTAGCTCCTTTATTCACTCACATGTGTCATGCTGTTCAGTTAGCACTTTGTTTCCCTGTTCAGGTTACACCAGCTCACTGCAGTGCCTTGAAACCTACTGGTGCTGTGCTCTTATACTTTGTTTTATCAGACAGGATCGTATGAAACGTTCTGCTTCATGCACCTGCCTGTGCTCCACTGAAGCACGGAGCAACAAAATAAAGTTTAGAATGTTTTGATGTTGACATGAAAATAAGTATTTACGTAGACAGAGCCCTCTGCATGACAGGTTGGTAACAATGAGCCAACCCCAAAAAGGGTGCTTTAAATGAATGACTGCAGATTAGATGGAATGCCAAGGTTCCATTTTCATGATTCAGTTCCACCATTTGTGCTCAGTGAAGCATGTGCATGGTAACTTGAATTAGAATTAAATGAGCTGATTTTCAACAATGAGTGTCAAAGTTAAATGGTAACATCATTAATGCTCTCTGTCTATTTAAATGTGCTGTGAACAAGAATTTAGGACATTTGGAGAGTTAAATTTCTTCTAGAGGAGCAGCTAAAGGGTACTACTGAAAGACAAAGCACATCTGATGCACAGTAACACACACAGATACAGATTGCAGGTACGCTCGATTCATTTGAAAGAGTCTGTACTTGTGGACCAATCAATACTAAAGCCATGAGGAAGTTCTCAACAGCGTCCTTGGTTTTCAGCACTCTAATTGAGAAATGGCACAGTTGACTTGGTCACATTATATATTATATTATGTTACCGTATTTGCCGGTGTATTGGTCGACCTTTTTCGATGCAAAATCGACCGAACAAAATCGACCTCGACTTATACACCGAGTCATAAAATTTAACTTCGTATTCATCGCTTCAAATGTGATGGTAACCAAGGCCGTTTCTCATGCATCTCATTATGCGTGGGTGTGCGTCCGTCAGGCTCATCAAACAGCGAGAAACTGAATCATTATAAAGCGTTCGTCGCATTAACACGCATCCTCAGCAACAATTTCAAATATTCTCACCTCAATAACGGACATCGAAAGCCAGGCAGCGACGATGACTGCTAGGGGGAAGTACTGGGTATTGAGCGAATGTGCGAGTTATCGCGCGTCAAGCAACGACAATAACTACCGGTACGTAAACATTCAATCGCCATGTCTAAATGAATGTCGTTGGCACTTAGAAAATATTCCCCAAACTTGGCCAGACTTCCAGGGGAAGAGGCTGAATTTTCACTTGTTCTGGCCGACCGGAGGAACCAGCCGAGGCGGACACTTTACGGCGGTTGAGTCGTTGGCACTTAGAAAATATTCGCCAAACTTGGCCGGACTTCCAGGGGAAGAGGCCGAATTTTCACTTGTTCTGGCCGACATGGGGAACCAGCCGAGGCGGACTCTTTATGGCGCAAGAGCCGTTGGCACTTAGAAAATTTGAACCGGGCGGCGTGCGCAAGTGCGCGGCACGCTGGAAGTCGAATGAGGCTCCGCGATTTCATCCGCGGTGCTTATAAAGTGCCGATCCGCTCGGCCGGAGCTATTTTCGGCCACCCGGCGCGTGCGCACGGCCTCCCGGCTGTGCCGGGCGGCGTACGCAAGCTCGCCGGCTGCTGGAAGTCGAATGAGGCTCCGCGATCTCCTCCGCGGTGCTTATAAACAGCCGATCCGCTCGGCGGGAGCTATTCCCGGCCACTTGGCGCGTGCGCACGGCCTCCCGGATGTGCCGGGCGGCGTGCGCGAGCTCGCCGGCTGCTGGAAATCGAATGAGGCTCTGCGATCTCCTCCGCGGTGCTTATAAAGAGCCGATCCGCTCGGCGGGAGCTATTTCCGGCCACTTGGCGCGTGTGCACGGTCTCCCGGTGGTGCCGGGCGGCGTGCGCGAGTGCGCTGGCCGCTGGAAGTCGAATGAGGCTCCGCGATCTCCTCCGCGGTGCTTATAAAGTGCCGATCCGCTCGGCTTGGAGCTATTTCCGGCCTCCCGGTGGTGCCGGACGGCGTGCGCAAGCTCGCCGGCAGCTGGAAGTCGAATGAGGCTCCGCGATCTCCTCCGCGGTGCTTATAAACAGCCGATCCGCTCGGCTGGAGCTATTTCCGGCCACTGCGCATGCGCGCGGCCTCCCGGAATTTGAACACATTTCGTCAATAAATTTCGCATATTTCTGATTGAATTTTGAAGTTGAATATAATGCAACAATTGAGCTCGACTTATACAAAGGATATATCATAAAATCGTAAATTTCCGTCGAATTTTAGGGGGTCGACTTATACACCGAGTTGACTTATACACCGGCAAACACGGTATATTATATTAACTTTCATATTATATTAACCCTAACTTATTATATTATAACTTATTACATTATAACTTATTACATAACAGCCATGTATAGCAAACTTCGGAATGATAATTATATTGACATTGCAGTACAGACTGTATACTGTCCATATAAAAGCCTACTCTATGGTGAGGACAGAAGGGTGCCCAGGTTGAGGAAGAAGGATGGACCTGCAAAATTTGGTGCCCACATCTGCTTGTATCTTGTGATGGTGTAAAGTGGTCACGTGGAAAATCTGACAGCCATTCTGCATTCTTTCATACATTACTTAGTCCCCCTCCATTGAGAATCACTGCTGATATCGCAAAATAAGGTTTGGATACTAGTTGACCAGTTTACAACAAATTTAAACAGCACAGGTGTTCACCATTGTTGTGAACAAAGAATAAACTTGGAAACTATTTTGACTCGCGATCTCACTCGTCCGGCTGCCGTAAGGGTGCACAGGGTTTATAAATGTGATGTCATACTACACTTGCATTAAAACTGGAATTCGCGACATTCAAGGAGAGACAGATGCTCCCATGCTGTTAAAAATATATTTAGTGAAAAAAAGCCAATTAATTAATCAACTGACTGATGAATTTTCATCTAGTTGATCAAGGCAATTTAATCAATTTGATTACCGTTGTGACACCAAACATAATCATCTGATAAATAAACTGGTAATTTGGCAGTTAATGAGAAGGAAAATAAACAGAAATAAATTTCATTTTCCATTACACAGTTTAAAAGGATGTATGTGGTTGATGGAAATCCTATTTAATGATTGATTACTGTCATGGTTATGTTATATTGTTACATTTGAAAAAAATATATATCTAAATGTGACCCAGGTCTCCCAGAGATTTTTAAAGCAATTTTGACCCTAAATGTATGCTGTGATATTTTTGATTTGTCAGACAATATTTGAGATGATCAATGGATTGAAGCTTTATATTCTGCTCAAATACTGATTCTGTGCTGTGCTAATTTGCTGGGTGAGGTGCATCTTTACGTCCAGGATTCATCTTGCTGGAAACTTTTTATTCTCAAATTGGATTGGCTTCTGATATACACATCTGAGTTGAAGTCTTCATCCATTTTATTTCTTTTGATTTTCATCCAGCCCGTCCATATAACTGTAGCAACTGGGGCTATTTGGTGTGGCTAATTGTTGCACTGCCACAGCCAGAGTCACTGGGAGGGGAAAATCCAAAAAGTGGGCCAGGAAAGGACCGGCCATCTGGAGCATGGGGAGCTTCTGATGGACTGGCAGCCTCCACTTCACCACTTCTCATGAATTCATTATTGTTTGGAAGCCAATTTAACTCCATTTACCATGCACATTTCTGTTTGTTCAACTGAAAACATTACAGACTTATGGAGTTTAACATAAATTGTCAATAACAGATGAGGCAATACTGCTTCCTGACGCCTTTGATAAACTGAGAAAACGTGCACAACTGATGTAAAAAAAAAAAAACGAAATAACACGTAATAGTATTTTTCTGTCCTTAAGTGCATTTATTGTATCTTTAAGGATTAATAAATATTTTGGGCATTATATGCATCATTGTTTTTTGTTGCTCTTTAAGGAAATGGGAGCCCTCCTTGGGGAATTGGTGTGGTACGCTGCCTGATGTATTAGTAATCCAAAACACAAGCATTTAAATTTCTTGGGTGTTGTTTTGTTTTTATGAGCCTGCTGAGCAAAACACACCCTGAGTGAGTTTTAATCTTTCCATAGACCATACGCGCGGTTGTTATTATTTCCACAAACATATTTTTATCAGAGTCGCCTCACTGTTATCTTTTGAAATTTCAGGATAAAGTTGGAAGAAATGTTTCTGCAATATTTTGAATTCTCGGTTTCTAAAATGTACATAGTTTGAGGAATGTCAGATTCCCCTGTACAACTCTGGGAGAGGACAAAGGATGAATACACAGCCTTCATTCATACCTAATTGTTGTACAGTGAATTATTGAAAAGTACTATAGATGTTTGATAGTGAAAGATTTTATAATGTGACTGTTGTTATATTTCAGTACTCATCTTTGCGCTGTTAGAGCATTCTCAAGCCCACCTCTAAAGTCAGGACAGATACAAAGTTGGTGTGACAGTAATGACTATGGGCTTCTACTTGAAGAATGTGCCATCTGAAGAAGATGCAGCAGCAGTAGAGATAAATTTGGTTGTAAGAGAACAAAAAGGAGGAGCTAATTAAAAATAATGAGGCGCAAAAAAATGTACCAGTCAGATTTAGGGAGGGGGGCTCTCTGAACTTATTTACAAAAATAACTAAATGTATTTTCATACTCCTGTTTAAGAAGATTTCACAGGAAAATAAAAAGCTAATGAAATGAGGAAGCATAATACCTGTAAAGGTTTATGAAGATGGATTTTTTTTCAATCTTGACTTGACCAACAATATTTGTCATGCAATTTACAATAATTTGTCTATTTATTTCAATATTCCAATGATAAATCGTTGTTGGCATGTAGGAAATAATCAACCATTCAATCGGATGGCACAGTAAGGCCTTTTTTTTTTTTTTTTTTAAAGGTGTGCAAGTGATTTACAATCAATTGATTTACATAGCCCTTGGCAAAGAGCTTATTTATACACAGACATTTAGAGACGTATTTTGGTAGACTGGCACCCATAAATTTGGCTCAAAAATGGGCGTAACTTCATTTTCGTGTCAGCACAAGTATAGTCTAATGTGTTTGGGGCCAAACGCACAAAGCAGCCTCGCCCACAACGCCCCTGCTAATTTGGTGACCGAAAGTAGTCTGTGTTAGGCGTAAAGGCCAGCATATGGTCACTTTCGTGCAGGGTCGTGTTTGTGAATTTGGTAGATGCGCTATGCCTTACTGGGCGTTTCTGCCTCTCCCACCAGCGCATCTGCCTATTTGATGAAAAAAAGGACACAAAATTCCTGACAGAAAAAAGGCAGGTCTAATTCCAGATGCAGGCAATCGAATGCAGTTTTGGTATATTTGATCAAGGCGCAGAGAGACAAATCAGCGCTCTGTCCTGGACAAAGTCATGACAGTTATTTCATTCGTGAATCACACACCATCGTGGGATAATCCTCAATCATTATTTGAACAGATTATAATCCTCATCATCATTTAAATCATTATACTGTGTTTTAAAAGCACCCAGTCACTACTATTTGTTTGTGGGATCCCACCCCCCCCAATCCCCTTATTGACAAAATGTATTAACATTTATCAGCTGATCAATAATACAATAATGTGCATGTTGAAGGGCACTTCCTGGGACAGAGGCCGTGGAAAAAGGTCCTGAATATGGAAATGTTTAACAGATGCCAATCTTGCCAGCTTCAGTAGTACTTTCGATTGGGGTTATAAGGCAATGGTGAACCGGACTTTAAACTCTGCGGTTAGTGCTTGGGCTTGCCGGGGCCCGGGGCACAGCTACGATGCCCAAGTAGGGTGATGGTTTTGTTCCCGCACCGTCAGGCACGGCAGAGTAGGATTTGCGCTTCGACCTGCCTGATTTTGATGCAAATGAGGTATACTGTGCGTAATGGCAAAGAAAATTCTACTTCCATCCCACAACGGAGCAAACGCCCTGCAACCCCAAATTCTACCAGCGCAATGTGTTGCAAAACACCAAGAGAAAGAAAACCCCAACCCATGCACATAGTCAGAATTGCGCCCGGAATGAAAATAGGTGTCAGGCACGGGACAAGGCAAAGGACTCGGATGCAGAGTCGTTTCTTTCTTGGATTTATTCCAGCAAGCACACTGATCAAAAGTACAAATCAAAACACCTCTTGCGAGGGAAAACACGTGGCTAAAAGTACAAAGAGAAGGCGTCGCACTGAGGCGAGATAAAAGGCTAAAAGTACAAATCAAAACGCCTCTTACGGGGGAAAACACGTGGCAAAAAGTACAAACAAAAGGCGTCGCACTGAGGCGAGACAAAAAGGCTATGGGAATCACAGTACTAACAAAAGCGTCGCTCGGTGGCGAGACAAAGAGGAGGGGTCTTACTGAGAGCTCGGACATCAAGGAATCGCTGGTGGTCGGGACGAGGCAAGACACACTGGCACAGGACAAGGGGAAGACGCGGACTAAATACACACAAAAGGGCGTGGACACAGGTGCTGACCATTATTGTCAATTACACAGGTGCACACAATCGGGATCAGGGAAGACAAGACAACCAACACCGAGGAAGGAAACACGAACTGAAACGGAAGGGATGACAAAATAAAACCGGAAGTAAAATTACGACATCGACGAGACAGAAACCCGGAAAATTAAACGCGACCGCATGACAGAACCCCCCCCCTAGGGCCGGATCCCAGACGGCCCAGGAGCCCCAGGGTGAGCCGCATAAAAGTCCTCAAAAAGTCCCGGGTCCAAAATATAACTAGGCGGCACCCATTGCCGCTCCTCCGGCCCATAACCCTCCCAGTCCACCAGGTACTGCCAGCCCCGGCCTCTTCTGCGCACATCCAATAGTTCTTTTACGGTGTAGGCCGTCCCACCTCCCACAGTCCGCGGAGGCGGAGGCGGCGCAGGATCTGGCACCAATGGACTGTCCACCACCGGCTTGACCTTCCCAACGTGAAAGGTGGGGTGGACTGCAAGGGACCTGGGCAAGCGGAGACGCACCGCGGCCGGGTGCACGACCTTGGCGATGGGGAACGGACCCACGAAGCGAGGCGCCAGTTTCCTGGAGTCCCCCCGGTGGGGAAGATCCTTGGCGGATAGCCAGACACGTTGACCTCGCTGGTACACGGGCGCCGGACGTCTCCTCCGGTCAGCCATCCGCTTGACCCGGTCTCCCTGTCGGACCAGCGTGGCCCGAGCCGCCGACCAGACGCGACGACAGCGGCGCACCAAGGCGTGGGCCGAAGTCACCGTCACCTCCGGCTCACTGTCAGGGAAGACTGGGGGCTGGTAGCCATACACACACTTGAAGGGGGACATACCTGTAGCCGTGGTGGGCAGGGAGTTGTGGGCATACTCCACCCAGGAGAGGTTCCTGCTCCACGAGGAGGGGTTCTGGGAGACCAGGCAGCGGAGACTTGTCTCCAACTGCTGGTTGATACGTTCCGTCTGTCCGTTTGCCTCCGGGTGATAGCCTGACGTGAGACTCACGGTTGCCCCTATGAGCCTGCAAAACTCCCTCCAAAACCTGGACACGAATTGGGGCCCTCTATCGGAAACAATGTCTTTCGGGAACCCATGTACCCGGAATATGTGGTCCATCATCACGGTGGCCGTTCGTTTAGCGGACGGGAGCTTGGGTAAGGCGATAAAGTGAGCCATCTTTGAGAATCTGTCCACCACTGTGAGTATGGTGGTTCGCCCATGCGAGGCCGGAAGCCCGGTGACGAAGTCCATGGATATCTCTGCCCATGGGCGCGAAGGAATGGGTAGGGGATGCAGCAACCCCATACGGGCGCCGTGGGAGTTCTTATTCCGGGCGCAGACGGGACAGGCTGCAACGTATTCCTTGACGTCTGCCCTCATGGAGGGCCACCAGAATCGCTGCTGGATGACAAACAGCGTTCGGCGCATGCCCGGATGGCAGGAGAGTCTGGAGGTGTGAGCCCAATGGATGACTTGGGATCGTAATTGAGCAGGGACAAATAGTCGGTTCTCAGGGCAACCACTAGGGGGTGGCTTGTTACCATTGGCCCGCTGTACCCGGCCTTCGATAGGCCAGGTCACTGCTCTAACCAGGCAATGAGGAGGCAGGATGGTTTCGGGCTTCTTAATTTCTGGATCCGAGTTGAAAACACGGGAGAGGGCGTCAGGCTTGGTGTTCTTGGTTCCCGGTCTGTAGGACAGAGTGAAGTTAAAACGATTGAAAAAAAGTGACCAGCGGGCTTGGCGTGAATTGAGTCTCTTAGCTGACTTTATGTATTCTAAATTTTTATGGTCTGTCCAGACCAAAAAAGGCTGCTGTGCTCCCTCTAACCAATGTCTCCATTCTTCCAATGCCAGTTTTACTGCCAACAGTTCGCGATCCCCCACATCATAATTCTGTTCGGCGGGCGTCAGCCGTCGAGACAGGAACGCGCACGGATGGAGCTTGTTGTCGCTCTTGGCTCTCTGTGAAAGGATGGCACCTACTCCTTGATTGGAGGCGTCCACCTCCACCACAAACTGCCGCGACGGATCAGGAAGCGTAAGGATGGGAGCGGTGCTGAAGCGGTTCTTTAGCTCCTGGAAGGCCGCCTCCGCCTCCGCCGACCAGTGGAAGGGAACCTTAGGAGACGTGAGCGCGTGCAAGGGAGCCGCCGTGGCACTGAAGCCCTTGATGAACCGCCGATAAAAATTGGCAAAGCCCAGGAATTGCTGCACCTTCCTGCGTGAGTCAGGGGTAGGCCATTCCGTTACCGCGCTTACTTTCGCCGGGTCCATCTCAACTTTGCCCGGGGCTACAATGAAGCCGAGAAAAGAAACGGTGTTCTTGTGGAATTCACTTTTCTCGGCCTTTACGTATAGTTGGTGTTCAAGGAGTCGTTGCAACACCGTCTCGACGTGAACCCTATGGGTCTTCAGATCCGGGGAATAAATCAAAATATCGTCCAAATATACGTACACAAAACGGTCCAAACAGTCTCTCAAAACATCGTTTATCATGGCCTGAAACACAGCGGGAGCATTGGTGAGGCCAAATGGCATGACGAGGTATTCAAAATGTCCTCGATGGGTGTTGAACCCTGTCTTCCATTCGTCCCCTTCCCGGATGCGCACCAGATGGTAGGCGTTGCGCAGATCTAACTTTGTGAACACCCGGGCTTGCTGTAATTGGTCGAACACGGTCGACATCAGTGGGAGCGGATACCGGTTCTTGATGGTGATCTGATTGAGGGGACTATAATCAATGCAGGGACGTAGGGTACCGTCCTTCTTGCCCACGAAAAAGAACCCCGCCCCCGCAGGCGACGACGATGGTCAATCAGTCCTGCTTGCAGGGAGGAGTCTATATATTCATTCAAGGTTTGCTTTTCAGGTCCCGAAAGAGAATAAAGCCTCCCCTTGGGTATAGTTGAACCCGGCAGGAGGTCAATGGCGCAATCATACGGACGGTGGGGAGGTAGAGAGGTGGCCTTGGCCTTGCTGAATACCTCGGCCCATTGGTGGTAGCACGCAGGGACCCCGGTTAAGTCTGGGGCTGGCGCATCTGGAGCAGGAGGCACAGGGCACGGGTTAGACTTGATACAGGAATCATGACAGGACCCCCATCCCGTTATTTCCCCTGATCCCCAGTCTATAGCGGGGTTGTGGCGTTGAAGCCATGGATACCCGAGAATGAGAGGGTTCATTGGAGAGGTCACGACATGTAGCCTGGTGGGGACCAATTGACAGCGAGACTGGTTCTGTTATGTGAGTTATCTCAAAGAGTGCCTGTCCATTGAGTGCCTTAGCTTTCACGGGAGTGTTCAGTAGCTCAGTCTTTACCCCCCACCGGCGAGCAAATGCCCAGTCTATCAAGCTTTCGTCCGCTCCTGAGTCTATTAATACTTCAAGTTCTATTTCTCTTCCCAACTGTGTAATCCTGCCCTTGGGGAGCACTCGCCCCGGGGACAGAGCCGCAGAGAAGGCGCTTACCTTCAGGGTCCTTCTCACTGGACAGGAGAGACGGAGGTGTCCGAGCTCACCGCAGTAGTAGCATCTTCCCTCTCGGCGTCGCCGTAACTTCTCCTCCTCTGTTAACTTAGCTCTGCCCAACTGCATCGGTTCTGGCTCCTGGCGCTGCCGATCCCCGTACAGCCTGGAGTGGTGAACGTCAGGGCCGGCTACTGGGACGAAGGCGGGGGCGTTCCTGCTTCGGTGCTGCCTCCACTCTTGCAGCCGGTTGTCCGTGCGGATAGCCAGAGCGATGAGGGCGTCGAGGTCGGTGGGAAGGTCTAAGGGGATTAGCTGATCCTGTATGGATCCAGACAGGCCCCGGAGGAAGATGTCATATAGTGCCGTCGCGTTCCAACCGCACTCCGCAGCCAGCGTGCGGAACCGGATGGCGTAGTCTCCGACGGTGTCTTGTCCCTGGACTATCTGACAGAGTTGGCGAGCCTTGTCTCGGTCAGCGGAGATTGGATCAAACACCGATCGCAGAGCCTCGATGAAAGCGGGGAGAGAGCGACAGGAGATGGAATCCCTGGCCCATTCCGCGGTGGCCCACGTGCGGGCCCTTCCCGTCAGGTATGATACCACGTAGGCCACCTTGGAGCGCTCGGTGGGGAAATCTGCTGGGGACCTCTCAAAATGCATCTCGCATTCTGTAATAAAGGCCCGGCTAAGGCCGGGTTCTCCGGAGTAGCGCTCTGGAGGAGCCAGTCTGGCACCGCCAGTCACGGGAGCTATTGCAAGGGGAGTAACGGGGGAAGCAACGGGTGTACTGGAGGTCGCTGCTGGTCCCGCGTTTAAGAGCGAGAGCACTTCCTGCATTTGCTGACCCAGCTGTGCTACTTGGGTGGCGACCGCTCCTCTGAAGTCTTCTTGATTCTTAGCGAGTCCTCGGATTTCTTCACCCAAGTCGCCCACTTGCCTCTGGTGCTGGGCGAGCAGTGAGGCATGGGAGCGCACTGCGGCGCACAGGTGCTCCGACTCTGCCGAGTCCATGTCTGGCCAGTGTGTACTGTCAGGCACGGGACAAGGCAAAGGACTCGGATGCAGAGTCGTTTCTTTCTTGGATTTATTCCAGCAAGCACACTGATCAAAAGTACAAATCAAAACGCCTCTTGCGAGGGAAAACACGTGGCTAAAAGTACAAACAGAAGGCGTCGCACTGAGGCGAGATAAAAGGCTAAAAGTACAAATCAAAACGCCTCTTACGAGGGAAAACACGTGGCAAAAAGTACAAACAAAAGGCGTCGCACTGAGGCGAGACAAAAAGGCTATGGGAATCACAGTACTAACAAAAGCGTCGCTCGGTGGCGAGACAAAGAGGAGGGGTCTTACTGAGAGCTCGGACATCAAGGAATCGCTGGTGGTCGGGACGAGGCAAGACACACTGGCACAGGACAAGGGGAAGACGCGGACTAAATACACACAAAAGGGCGTGGACACAGGTGCTGACCATTATTGTCAATTACACAGGTGCACACAATCGGGATCAGGGAAGACAAGACAACCAACACCGAGGAAGGAAACACGAACTGAAACGGAAGGGATGACAAAATAAAACCGGAAGTAAAATTACGACATCGACGAGACAGAAACCCGGAAAATTAAACGCGACCGCATGACAATAGGGTCCTTACTACTTAATTGGACTACCGTGTGACATGTCCAGTACAGGATTAAAATGAAAATAACCACTGTGCGGGCTACTCAGAGCAGGCCCTAAGGGCCTCATTGGGCTTGCAATCCTCCACCACACCTATTTGTTTTCCTGTCATTCACCTTGTGGCTATAGTCTGGTCTAGTCTAGTCACTCGGAAAGAAATATAGACATAAAAATCCCATCTGGGAGTCAGACTGCTGATTGCTTGAAACAATATAATCAATGGCCGCCTACACAAACATCTTGATAATTTCCTAATTAGAGCACCCAGCTATATTGCTTGCAGACAGAAACAAATGTTGTAAATCTTTTAAAGCTTGCATATCAAACACTGGGGGAGGGGGGGCAACTAATTTTTTGAATTTATTATGATGAAACATTACATTTAATGCCTACGTTTACATGGCAAGCCCTTCTTTAATCCGATCAGAGGTCTGATTAAAATTAGCATTAGATACATTGTTTTCATGGACACAACAATTTTTGATCCGATTAGTCACACTTTCGGGCACAACAAGGCATTTTGGCTGATCATGTGGTGCAATTTCCTAAGTTATCAGTGTTTCTGCATGTTATGGTATTATTATCTGTGATGCATAACGAAGATTTTAATTAAACATGGGCAGATGTCGTGTAGCTCTCTGTAGCTCAGTATCTTCAATAAATCAAACTAGTTGACTAACTAGTTGACACTTAATCACTGCTGGTTGCATAGATGTGCACTCCAGTTTAATCATTTTCTTCAACATGTGATTAAGCATCTTAATTCCACACAGAACATTTGTAGATGCATTGATTAAATCTGTTTATCACCAATTTTCCAGAGCACTTTTTCGACCAAATGGTGCTGCGACTGAAGTAGGTTCTTCTTGTTGGAGTGCCATCTGAGGGATACCACACTGAATACTCAGTCACACAGCCTTGTTCAAGAATTTCATCTGAATCTTTGTATTACCCCGCCAAAGTGAAATCGATGAAAATGTTAAGTGGGATTGCTTGGAATAGTTGTTTTAATACCCATCTGTGTCGGTTGAGCTTCATGAGAGAGATGGAACTTGTTTGTCATGTTAATGAGCTACATCATATATTGTGTCTGAAGGGAGCAGTTGAATGATTGATTTGAATGAAGTGAAGCCCCAAATGATTCAGGAAATTGCTTGCCGCTGAAAAGATGATGCATTTGGACATTGTCATCTAAAAACACAAGCACATTTAGCCAGTTACACAGTACAGCTTTCGCAGGGGGATCTTTTTGTGTCACGGAAAAAAAGTTAGTCCCCGGTCTATTGCATTTGTCCCAGAAATGTTAGTGTTAAAGCAATAAGCTTGAGTGTCCCTTAGGATGTCCTCCATAGGGATAACATGTGTTTGTTTTCTGATGCTTAGTTGACGGGCATAATGAACGTGTGTGTTCTGTTTGGATCAGAAACAGACAAACAAGCTTTTTTTTTTTTTTTTAATTCTTGCAAGAGCTCGCACTTGTTTCATCGTTGTCGCTGTGGACTAAGAGACTTTGATCCCATAAAAGTTCTAAGTGACTTAATTAATCACATATTTTGTCCACTGAGATGTTTGACAAATTTGATTCCAATCCATTTAAATGCATATGGACAAACTTTAAATAGTGCTAATTGTGTCATTATCCCATTGATGACCTTGGAGCCATTTTATCATACTTTCTTTAGAGCTGACCTGCACAGAACAACAATTTACTGGCATTTCAATCCTGACATTCATGGGACTTACCATATGCCTTGTCATGAAAATTGGCTTGTTCGCAGAATACTTTCACATTGATTTCCTAGCAAATCATGGCCACTACAACAAAGGCCAGAATTCGAAAAAAAAATTGCTGAAGCCGAACAACACCCTGTCCAAAATATTACAGTAAATGTGCAAAAAAACTCAGGTCAACGTTAATCCTTCCAATCACATATCAATACTTTATAGTCAGGACAATGAGATTGTTATATAGGTCAGTATGAAAGAGGATTTAAATGTGCAGACACAAAGTACAGCCGTTCAGACGCCATTCAAAACAAATGCTCCTTTTCCCTTCTTTCTTACATCAAGATATTGACGGCTTTGCTGCGGGATATTATTCTGCTGTCCTGGTTGCAACCCCAACAAACCACTGGTGGGTGGTGGAAAGACGACGAGGAAAGTTTGTAGAGATATCAAATGAATTCAGAGGTCTCATGTTTACAGGCCACATGTGGATGCACGGAAATACGTTCTTTCAAAAGCAGATAAACAGAAACACCGACTGCGTTTTTTAATGCTTTTGAAAAAATATTATCACAATCAAGGAAGAATTTAGAATTTCCATGCATGACAAATAAGTAGGCCAACGATTAGTCATGATAATTAAAGTAGTATCAATGGGTGGATAGGATTGGTACACTTAAAAAAAAGAGCATTTTTATTCTTTCATACATAAGCTGTTATTAATTTGGTTTTGAGACATTCTCAGTGTGAAAATTTTAAGAGAAATTATTATATGTTAAAATAAATTGAGATGACTCCTGTTAGCTCTATTTCTTACCACTCTCGCTCTCTTAGACACGCACGCGCGCGCGCACACACACGCACACACACATATCCTACTGTAGCCATATGTAGAAATTGCTCTCACTTCCACTCAGTCACTCTCTCACTCAGCCAGTGTATCTTCTATCATTCTGTCACAAAATAGTACAAGATCCAAAATTATGCCACAGATGGTTGTCTTAGTGGGCTCCCTCTTATAGTTTATTTGCACCTGATCTCTCCCACCCTCTTCTGATTTTGGCAGCCCTACTTGTATTACTTGCACAAGGAAAGACCTCCTTTATCATCAGGCACTCGACCCCATACAGTTTAACTTTTTCTTTTGCAGCTCTACACGGCAGTCATTGAATCACTTCTGGATTCATCCATCATAGTCTGTTTGGTACTGCTAAAAATAAAAAAAGACCAAAATGGATAGCAGGAGGAATAATAGGACATAAGTGAATCATCTCACTCTTTCTAATTAATTTATTATGCAACTTGCATATTTGTGAGTAGTAAAATCCATTTAAGAATGACAACGATATGATCAATGTCCACCACCAAAAATCTTTGTGTTGAACAATTTGGGAACTCCGAGACAATGAAAGGCATAACGATAGGTTGCACCTTCTACGAAATAAATGAGATAAAAATGACAATGATGTCATCAAGCCCTGCCTCATGGTAAAATATAATGAACCATGGAGCAGAAATGTGACTTAGTAGTCAAAGGATAGATTTTCTCCTAACTGATCAAAATGAATGAATGTTGATAAATATATGTTGGCTCTTTGTAGAAAATGACCGTTTTTCTTAGCAGGCATTGGATTTGATTAACACCTTTATCTCGGGTACATGCAATTATGAAGCCTCCATTAGCTCTCCATTGTCTTCCCCTTATTGAAATGGATTTTTTTTTCTCTCCTAACCATTTGTGGGGTGTCTGATCCTTAATTTAATCTGGATCCAGTTGTATGAAAGCTCTCAGCAGCAGTGTCTTTCTCCCAGACCAAATGAAACTGTGCTTACTCTCTTTTAAAATAAATTCCCCTCTTCGTATAATTGGTGTCTGAGGCTACAGCTCATGCACACTCGATTTTTTTTTTTACGTGATAGTGCCACTATCCCCATGGCAACAGTAATGTGCAAATGCGCACCCTCCCTTCTTCTGTCCTATCCACCTCAAGAGCCCTTTTCTTAGGAAGACATCGGTGAGAGAGTAAATGTGTGCGGCATCTTCCCCAACCATCTAACACAGGTAGCTGCAGTAGAAGGGAGAAAGAGTATCTCCCGTAATGATCTGTCAAATACGAAATGTGCTTTAGTTCAGCTGGTTGCTATTGGAAACTGCATGATAGTGAGCAAGAGTCCCCAAGTAAAGTAGTAGCAGGGCTGGAAGGAGGTGGTAAATGTTTGTCTGTGTCTTATCCCTTTGACAAGAGAAGGTCTCTTGGTCTTTGATACCAATTTGAAAAGTTGTCCATTTACTGTGGACCAGAACCCTTTCAGTCACTGAACTATGTCATAGTCAAGATTGTCAACCACCACTAATGAATTCAAAGGCAAACACTGATCAGTGTAAGGTTAGCTTAGGACCAGTAATAACTCATGTGTGTGACGTAGATAATGGAATTGCGATTAAAACAACGATGATGAAAAGACAGACTGGCCGATCGTCCTAAAATAGCAATGACAAACTGTAATTTAGAGATGATGGAAGCTCCGTTAAGACAACGACAGAGTGACGGACTGATGAGAACAGATTTGGCTGGCTTGAAATAATGACGTACTGGCCATGGACGCTGGTGAATGACAATCGGTGGACCGACAAAATTTCCCGATGTACCCACCTCTGCTCTTTACAAGTTTGAGAAAAGATGATCGGATTTTTGTGAAAGAAGTGACAGCAGTGTGTGTGTTGGTCACTGGTCTTCATGTCATGTCAGAGTACGGTGATCAGCCCAATATGCTATAATTCCTTACAGTCTTGTCTCAAATCGAAAAGGACGGTGAAGTAGGCCAAAAAAAGTCAAGATGACCAGTCATCCCCATTTACTGTTCTCGCAGCACCTCAACATGGAGGAAATGGTACATGATTTTCCAACCTACCAATTTGAACTTGAGTCACTCATGCCCCTTCTAACGCTCAGAGAACATCAGAGTTGGATAAAAAGTTTGGATGGTGCTTTGAAGCCAGGAATGAGCTTGCTTTATGCCCTGCGTGCACTTTTTTTCATGACCTGCAACAGAGGTGGATTTGAGGGGAAGCTGTCCAGAGAGTGCAATATTCTCGACTGCTGGCGGTGTTGACACATAAAATATTTAATCAAATTAATTGCGGCAGTCTGTTATTTTGTTTAATTGCAAGTTAAACACACCTTTTATTTTAACAAAATGTACCTTGGAGGCATTTTTGGCGTCATACAGACATACACATACTCGAGCTGCAGTGAAAAACAAGTGACCATCCAAGTTGGACAAGGACCTTGCGATCAAGGTGAGTTCTCCTGAGTAAGCATAAGAGGAGATCACTTGAATACACTTGAAAATGTGGCCAGTAAAACATTGCGGGATTCCCCTAGTCTATATCATGTGCTGAATGAAAACTGTTGGACTGGAACAGGAATATGAGTGCGTCTTTGTAAACCTCATAATGGACCGTCTGCACTGCCTCTACCGCAGGGGTGTCCAAACCTTTTGCAAGGAGGGCCAGATTTGATAAAGTGAAGGGGCCCGGGGGCCAACACTTTTTTCAGACATTTTTTAACTACAGAAATGTCATGCTAATACACACTGTTATGAAACAAATTTCATTGTCCCAATTGTCTTTATTTTTTAAATGACAAAATAACCAAATATACGCCACTCAGGCAGATGTGAACAACTTTAAAAACACAAATTCTGCCTTTCATTCATATCTGAAGAGTCACATAACATTGAACAAACTGTATGAAATAATTTAATTTACAAGAGTTTAAAATTATTTTTGCCTCATGAACATTTTAAACAGGAGTTATAAGTAATGCAAAGTTGTCTGTTATTATTAAAACAAGTGAATTTTGCTCTTGTCATTTACAATATTTTTCAGAAAGTAATAGTTTGTGTTACGTCTACAGGTTCATAACTTCAACAGTATTAACATGACCACTTTGTAAAATTTTATATTAAGTAATTTTTACTTTTGATTGACTTTTGACTCACAGCTCCACGTGAAGAATCGCTGTTGTGATGCCAGTTCAGCTTGGAGCTGCTTCACTTTATCAGCACGGTCACTCCCTGTTAGCTTGTCGTATGTGTTAGCATGTTTAGTCTGATGGTGTCTCTAGGTTGAAATCCTTAAACAAGGCAACAGTCTCTTTACGAATTAGACAAACACAATTGCCTTGATTTTCAGTGAAGAAGTATTGTAATTCCCATTTCTCTTGAAAGCGACGGCCCTTAATGTCAACTTTCCTCGTTTTCTTTGCAGTCGCGGAGAGGGCTGGGGCTGTCACCTTTTGGTAATAGGAGTAATTACAGTTTCAAGTTTCATGATTTTTTTTTATTTTTTTTATTCAGTTTGACAGTGCAGGCGGGCCATGAATACTACATTATAATTCCGAAGCTGTGGGCCGTATGAAATGTGACCGGGAGCCGGATTTGGCCCGTGGGCCGGACTTTGGACATGGCTGCTCTACCGCATTTCGTCCCTTGAGAGTGTGTGAAGAAGAATTATGGACTTTGATGTGCTCAGACTGTCTTATCACACCATCCATCATTCATTTTCTTCCATTCATCTCGGGTAGGGTCACAGTGCAGGAAGGCCACCCTATGCTTGGTGTCGATCGCCATTCGCAACTCCTACTTGAAAAAGAGTCCAAACCTGCTCAAGATGACCAGTACCAGAGCCCAAACTCTGTGTTGAGGCAAGCCCGACTGGATCTAATCACAATCCCGTGATCTCTAAAACCAGCTCAGGGACCTTCTGTTTCGGAGAGGTGATATTTCACGTCCCTAGAGCCAGATTCTCCAGCCAGGCATCGGACTGCCAGGGTCCTGGCCTTCAGCTGTCACCCAGGTAACTATGCACTTGACCCTTTTGACTCCTCCCACAGGTAGTGAGTCTACGGGAAGGGGGAGCCATGTTCCTTCTTTGGGCTGTCCTCGGCTGGGCCCTTGTCACCCTATAATTACATCAGTATGCCGACGGTGCTCGAGAAGAACATAACCTCGTGAATTGAAGCAATTAGAGTGCACGGTAGCGCTATTGTCCCGCAAAAGAATTGTCGTCACAGTGCAAGGTTGGGTCGTATTGTTTTCTCATAGCGTTATGGTTTGAATATGATACTTCTGTATTACATGATATATGTTTATGTGGATTCAAATACAGTGAAAAAAACCTTGTTAGGTTAACTGAAGATTCGAAAATGCCCAAAGGGGTGAATGGTTGCCTAGTGTCAGAGACTAATGATTTAGCATTGACTCGTGTTGACTGAAAATATGTTCAGTACCAATAACTATTCATGTGGAAATATTTTAGATACATCAGCCCACCCGCCAATCCATTCATGCCAGCTGTATCCTAACTAATTTGACTGTGAACCTATAGCAAAGTGGAAAGAGCACCCACTAAAAGTCACAACCTGTGACTCGTGTAGAAAAGAACAAAATCACAGACACAAGTGACCAAAGTGAGTTTTATCAACAAAGTTTCTGGGCCCTTAATTTGAATTAGGGTAAGAAGTGCTACTATCTGGGAGGGGCTCAGAGTTAAGCCTCTGCCCCTCTGCTTCAAGAGGAGGCAGATGAGGTGGCTAGGGAATTTTGTTCGAGTACTTCCTGGACACAAACAAAGTCAATTACCTTTAAGAGGATTAAATTGCCACACTGTGTTGTGTTGTCTAATTATTTTAATGAAAACTGCTTGATTTATAAGATTTCAGTGTCATTCGCGCTACATATCATTTAGCCCAAGGTGACAACTTGGCAGAATAAGTACAGGAGCATAACATTAATTTGTAATATCCAAAATTAGAGGTGAATGGTCTGATTCTTGATTGGTGCTAAAATACAATTATGACAAGTGCCACTGTTATGATTAAAGAGAATCATTCCTTCCATCCTTCTTGCATGTTCCTCCAATTCCTATTCTCCACACGGTGCTTCGGGTGGTATTCATGTGTTTCATGAATGGGGATCAGACCATTGCATGTCATCTATGGTACATTATGTTCCTCATGTCATTTGTGCCTGTCATACCAGTGATGCCATTATGACCAAATGTTGACCCTATTAAATACCATAAAAAGGTCAATAAAGGGAAGGCTGGGAGTAGATTTATTATCACTGCTACAATCTGGCATAATCAGTTTAGTAAATAAATAAATAAGTTTCAACTTTGGGCTCAGTTATTGGTCGACCTGCTGTAGCTCCTGAGGCATATCTGCCCAGTACCGTTTCTTGTATATTTTACTTACAAGTACATTCTGCACCTTCTTGTGGTTCCACTTTAAGCTTATCTAGCAACAGACATGCACCACTATTTGCCTCTCTGTGCCAACTGAAAAGGAGGTACTTTAAGTGTATTTTGGACCGGCCATTTTGAGGGATTGATGGAAAACAGAAGCAATATTGTAAAGACAGATAAATATCTGGTGTTCCCATCTTGCCAAATCAGAGTGCCCGCAATCCTTGTGATATTTTAACACAGGCCAATAGAGAAAGAAGTGGAATGTATTTTATGTCTTGCAGTGGGGATAGTGAGTCCAATTAGCAATTTCCATGTTATGAATATTTAACTGCATTTTTTTTTTATACATGTATACAAGTAAGATACAGTTGTAAATTCACTTTAAATTCAAACTAATTTGCTACAGCTCAAATTAAAACTCTTTTTTTCAAGGCGGGGGTGAAAATCATTAGGACAATGTGGTTGCACAAGTGTGCACACACTTACACACCTGGGATTTCCCTGTGGTCAGAATGAATCAATCACATTCACGGTCGCAGTCAGCAGACATCTGCCAACAATTAAAGTGGCTCTCATCAACCCCTTAATAATAATACAACGTTACATTTTACCTGTTTGTTTACTGCTCTTGATTTTTAAAAACTGAATAGTGTTTTACATGTTATATTTTGGGATGTCATAGCCACAGTACATGTGAATGCAAGGCTTAATAAGCAGCACACAAATACAGTGTATAGTATATAGTAGGTGCTGAGATAAAGACAAAGGATTTAAAGGATGAAGAAAATAAGTATATAGTAAATTCTTCTTTAGGGTTTACTTTGACGGATGGCATCTCAATTTGAATGGAACCAGTTCTCACAGAAAAGAGATCATGCTGAGGCTTTCAGACAACCACTAAAACAAAACCCTTGTTTCCATGACAACTGTAATTAAACAGTGATCTTTAACTGATCCTCTATTCCAATAAATGTCTCAGAATAATCACCTTACCGTGTGTGTCAAACTGGTGAGCAAATAAATGCTGAAAGTGAACATCAAACAGACGCCCCTTTTGATAGATATGCTTGCTCCGTTTTGTGAAGCTGGCTTACTTTGTGACTTATTACATGGACTAGCAGTATTATATTTGCATGTGTGCGGGCATGTGTCTGGGGAGTGCTCTGAACGCTTTGAAACATTTCATTTTGTTTGGCTGATGTCTTTGCCTGTGTAAATTATCAGCAATGGGACTAGAAGAGAGGATGTGGGAGGATTATTTTTTTAAGCTTTCCTTACTAAGCACCTCTTTACATAAACACACTAAGGTCTCTGCATTTCAGATGGCTTTAGTGAAGCCCAAGTTTGTGAGTGCTACATATTTTGATTTAGACATACTTGGTGCACAGCTGCACTGTAGATGCTGCCAATGTGACGGTCTGCCGACAAGGCATTTACGATGGCCGTATCACAATCGGTTTTCAGTGGGTATTGGAATGAATCAACCAGAGAATCGTTAAGAGTGAGCACATTTATGTCAAGAATGTCATTGGTGGAAAGTACCGAAATATCACTGACACTTCACAATGGCACAATGTTTTCTGATTAAATATGGTGTTGTGGTTTCTGGCGAGACTAATGCCAGTCTAGCTCCAGTTGAAGCCCATTACAGTTTCTCTGCAAGGCTCAACATCATGATGATAGCTCCAGCAACAGAAATTCAGTATTTCTCTGATATTATTATTGTCTTATATGGGTCAACTTGATAATCACAAATGAGAGGAGGATAAACAGAAACTCAAAGATGCAAGTGAGTTTAATATTCAATTCTCCGATGAAAGTTAATCTTCCTCTATAAAGGATTGCTTTGTGCCAGCAGGGGTGCATCGTGACATCTATGATACATGTCATTTGCACATTACTGGCAATATTGAAGGCAGGAAGAACCTGATGTGCCGCAGTAAACTGTCTTTTGAGGCACTGCTTCCTGCTTCACTAATTCGATAGCTGTCCCCATTCAACCCGTCTCTTCTGTAGTCATTTCCGCCATTTTGGCTAAATAGCTTGGAAAAATTGTGATGATAATAATCACTTCTCATTCAAGCTAGACACATGATACTATTGTATGAAGTTCGGTACCTCCTTTTTTTTTTTAATCTACTCTCTAATCACTACTGCTACGTATCATTTCTGAAACAGATAAGGTAGTTATTGGCTTTCAATTAGCCACTGGTTTCTCCGTAAACGAGCAGAGAAAAAGGGTTTACAACCCAATTTACCAACATATCGGTTTCGATGAGTCGCTCTGCAGACGTTTTTTTTATCTGATGTGTCCCCACCACCCCCCATTCCCTCTTCTCATTAGTCTAACAACATGTGGCTGCGTGACTCATCCTTTGTAATTAGACTTCATGACTGTGTTACAATTGTGCCAATTTAATGCCCTTTTGCTTTCTTCTGTTTGTCCATGTCTGCTTTTAAATGGGGACTATCTTGGATTACATCCTATGAAAATGATGTTTTTAAGGGTACTCTGATAAAACTTGGATTTTATCCATTCAGCCCATTGGCATGAAAATGACATTTACCAAAAATGATGCCGAGGAAAATTCAAGCTAAAGAAGGATTTTTACTTACATCATGTTTTTAATGGGGATATTATCATGAAGAAGCTGGAGCATCCAGGCAAAATGTGGACAACCAGTCAATGTCAAGCAGGGCATATAGACCACAGAGACAGACAATCGCTCACACTCACATTTACACTTAATCTCTGAGTGGGGATTGATGTTGCACACTGACTGCATGGAAACAAAACATTATCATGTGACTTTAATTTGGCCTTAAACTATGAATTATTGTGCATTGATTCTACTGTAAATTATGCATGCAGCCAGGGCTTTAGAGTAACATGTTTTACATTTCTACTTATTGTTGCTAGCGCAGAATATCAAACTGGTCATATTTAAACTATTATTGCAAAGAGTGATTGCTGTGATTCTGGTGTTAAAATTGTCCAGTAACAGTTCATGTAGTGTGCTTTGATGAAATACTTGGCCATAAAACCGTGTTTTTCCTTTGAATCATTTTTATTTAATTATTTTTATAGATATGTAAAATCATGTTTGAAAGAGGGAAATTCATTGTAGTTCAATTTATTCTATAATTACTGGCTGTTCTGGAGAATTTTACATTTTTTATCTCCCCCCCCCACTCTCCAGTGTTTTATCGTCAAGGACGACAGATACTTTCGCCGCAGCCGACAAATTAACCTTTCATCTCTCATCCTTAAAACGTCAAAACAAGCAAATGTAGATGGATTATGCTTGCATACCCCCAATGCTCTACACCAAAAACGTGAGAACATGTTCAAATGTCAAACTTTGTAAACTACTAGTGAGTTGAGCCTGGATAAAGGACAAAACTTGTGTTCACATGTCCAACATTGTGCAATTTGTCAGACAAAGGACATGCTGCCCTAAATGTTTGATGATGGCTAATGGGAAACTTAGAAGTGTGTGTGGGTACTATAACAACTTAGCCCCCCCCTCCAGCCCATTTGGTGTTTGGTGATCACTGCATTGCGGAAATGTAAATAAAGCAATATTTATATGCATTTATTATGGAAAGTATTTGTTTGCAAACCAATGGAATCATCATAAAATAGTAGGAAAAAAATGAAGTAGAAATACTCACTGTACTTCTGAGGATCTTTCAGTTATCTTGTCTTCACTTTCCTGACAACTTAGCTTTTGCTCAAAACATTTTGACTTCTTTGTCAAATAAGGCGCTTTACTTTTTATACCTCTGTAGATGACAAGACAGTGAAAGCTGAAACTTTCTGAATTTCTGAACTAATCGATTGAGAACCAGGGAGAATTCATTATGATGACGCAACAGATGACATAAAAGCCTGCGACCTTGCACCAGCACTCGCTGACTTTGTTTAAAAATACAAAAAAAAAAAAGTTTTTTCTTGTTCCAAGTTATCAAAAGTGTACACTGCAAAATTTACAGATTTTTAATTTTTGTACTTGTGTTCATCTCAGAGTCTCTCTTTTTTACTCTAGCAATCAGCACTTTTGCCTTTTTTTATACGCACAAGTGTACTTAGTAACTTTGTACTGTAGAGTGTGGGTTCTTTTGTCACCTCAGTTCGTACATGATCTACTATTCATGCATGCCAAGCACATAATATAATGTAGTAATCATTTCACTTGGGTGGACTGCATAAAGCCACAGCTACAAACACGAACCTTTAAAGTTAAGCCTCTCAAAAATCCAACATGACATTTGAGCAAAGCAACAGTTCTCAAAAGTCAAACAACCATGGAGACTATCATGTTCCCACGTGACTTAATGAGATGTAGCAAAACAAAACAAAAAAATCTAGCCCCACCCTTGAATTATTTTCCATACATTTCATAAAATAGCAGCAAAGCCATTACACGAAGCGCTTAAAGTCACTACAACATGAACTCATGGCCTCAACATTGTCTTTAAATGTTAAGTGTTATTTTTTAAGTGTTACATTGTTCCATAACACATGTACCTGCACTTCCAAATGCATTTCATTTTCAGTCATCATCTTGACAGGAGTCGTGACTCTGGAGGATTTTAATATTCATTGGTCCTTGCCTGTGCTCATTATTTATCATTTCTCTTCTAATCCAGTGTGTCTTTCATCTTCCCACATAAATAAGAGTGAATCCCTAAATCCCTGTTTACAGCACAAAGTCATTTCTTTTGCGATTAAGTGCCACTGGCGAGCTTTGCAAGTTGACGATTGTGAGTCGTCAAGGTTAGGCATGACGCTTGAAATTATTCTGCCAGTTCAAGTGTGTGAGGCCCTTAAATCCTTGTGGTAAAAGGTATTGCAGTTCTATTGGGATAATGATGCAATTCTTCATCATCAAAAAGGACAAAGTTACCTCAGAGTTGATTTATTGAACATCAAATGTCCTACCTATTTCTTCAAACAAATTTGAAAATCCAATAAGTCAAATCATTTTCTCTAGGAGCGTAACCTGAGCAAACCAATAAGCACCGGAGAGCCTCCCTGAAGGACAATATTCAAAAACATGCCTCTAGCAATTTGGAGTTACCCTGTGTATTCATATTAATATTACTTAAATGACATATTTGGTTGAATGCTTTGTAGTTGCCATCAATATTTAATTAAAACTTTCCTCTCCAAACTGAGTATTACGCCTGTGTCTCAACAACTGTCCCATTTATAGTAAATCCCCACAAATGAGACTCACTGCAGCTCAGTTCAAGTTCCAGATTCATTCCTCTTGCATGGCCTTGTTGTTGCCATAGACAATTGCAATTTGTCCAGCCCTCGACACTTCAGCATGATTCTATATTTCTTCGTGTAGTCTTGTAATGTGAAGCTGTGCACATACTTTGTTACTGTCCTTAAGCATACTATTTACGTACTGTGCTTTATTTATATTGCTTGCAGCTTTAACTTTTAGTCCACTACATTTCTTCAAAAGAATGTATACTTTTACTGTGATATATTGCCTCTATTTGGCTGCACGTTTACACAAAAATAGAATCAGAATAAACTATTTTTTGCAGTAATACCTGAACTGAGGAACACAAAACAGAATACTAGTCCTGCCTCTCCTGATATGGAAGGCATACAAGTACGCTCATAGAAAAGGGACATAGGAAAACGAAAAATCTTAATATGGGCACACAATCTTGAGGCCTGGGGTGGGGGCGGGGGCATCAAGATAAAGACAAAATCAAGATATTTTTCAGAAATTCCCCAACCCCTCTTACACCTGCTCATATTGATCAATAGAATTATCGTTATCAACAATATTTTGGTTTATTTGTCCACCACAAGGAGGTTACAATGAATCACTTATTTTAGTGATGTAAAACTATAGCCAATCTAACCCTGGTTTGTTGCGATTACAATAGAATATAAATACTCCTACTCCTTATTATTGTATAGCCATCCATCATATTTTTGGTGAGTCCACTTGCTCATGCATTCAAATATAAAGATATCTAATCAGCAACTCAGGTAACTCAGGAATCGACAAGCTCCATGTAGACTACAAACTTTATGAAATTATCTCACCAAGACTCATAACATTATAGTATGAATATTTAACAGCGAGTGCTGATGGGTTGATCACTTGGCCCATGATTATGCGGCCGCAAGTCTGACACAACCATCAAGTTTATCATCGAGCTACGGCCAAGTGTGTCCTGGTGCCGAGTGCACGTACAGACACTTTTATGAGTGGGACGACTTTCACACAGCTGCCATCCGGCCTTTGATGATATCGCAGGAACCAGGAAATTGGCATCTTCATCCACTTTCACGCAGAGCAACAAAACAGGAAAATGAAGCGGAATTCTGGCTTTGATGAGCAATGTGAAAAAGGCTTAAGAGTGTTGTTTTCAGCTTATAAAAGGAAAATATGGCGGCACCATGAATAAGCGCACTCGCCTCGCTGTTTGGTTCGGGTTCTAGTGTCTTTCTGTCTGTGCTTGTGTGGATTGTCTCCTGGTATTCTGGCTTTTTTCCATCTCGCCAAAGCTGGCTTCGTAGCTACCTAAAGTGGACAAGTAGAAGACCAGATGGAGATATTATTGTTCATTTTAAAACCTCCCACTTTTTAACATTTATACAAGCCCCAAAATACAGTACATTATCAACACCATAATGTTTTCGATAAAAGCAAAAATGCAGATTACATTTTTCCTGGCTGTAACTGGGCCTTTTGAGGGGAGGGGGTGGCATTTTTTTCCTCCCCTCCAATTTTCTGTCAATTTTAGAACCTCCCACTTTGTAATCCCAGAATACTGTGCTGTATGCACAATTACTCCATGTTGCTCTTATTTATTTATTTATTTATTTATTTATTTATTTATTTATTTATTTATTTATTTATTCATTTATTATTTATTCATTGCTCTTATTTATTCATTGTATGTGCCTTCTTGTTTTTACTTTTTGTGTTGTTTACTTGAATGTTTTGTTTGTCCGTGGACTAATATAATGTATATATATATATATATATATATATATATATATATATATATATATATATATATATATATATATATATATAATATGTAGTATGTGTTGTCACCGTGGGATAGTAGGAAACGCAATTTCGATCTCTCTGTGTGTCTTGACATGTGAAGAAATTGACAATAAAGCAGACTTTGACTTTGAATACATGATCAGTTGTTTTTTCCAAACTATAGCATAGTCAATTGAACTGTACCGTATCACTCGGTTGAAGCACAGTTTGAGTCTTCATAGTTTTCATTACTGTCCTCACGTTTTTCCCCAATTAGCCAAGACTGTTTTGATTTCTCACTCCATGTATCACGTGTTCTTTCAGTTACATAGTTTTTTTTTTTTTTAATAAGACTTGGCTACATGTTACTTCTGAGCTTCTCTGTTTTTTTTTTTTTTTTTTTGCTTGCTCCATTTAATCGCGTGTCCATTTATTTGAATAAGTAACACCTCGAGTCAGCTCTTCCACACCAGCAAACATAACACAAGGAGTCCGATCTTACGCTGCACACGAGGTGTAGTCGGTGCTGCTTTCTGCCTGCGGCAGTTGTCATTTTCTCACCCATTGCCCACGCTGTAGAAACAGATGTACTTGCACCCCAGTGGTTGTATCAAACATAACATATGCAGTGTGGTCAGGCACATTTCCCATCTTGATGCAGCCAAAACACATTTGTGCGTTGACCTTGTCAAAAGGCAATGACTCAGTAGTTTTTCTTGTATCTAAAGAGCACAAAGAGAATCTATTGCGTCTCCAGGTGGGTGTTCAACATTCACTTATTTCCCTTTCAGCCAAATTAATCACAACAAAATCACAGGTCAACCAAATGAATCTGCATTTTTGTCTCAACTGAACCATCTGGTGTGACAGGTGACAGGTTATTAAAGCCAAGTTTAAAAAACTCAATTTTCCATATACCCTCAATTGAAGTACACTGTGATGGACTGACATCTATTCTATGCCAAAAGATGGAGAAAATGTGCTGCCTAGAAAATGGTAATTCTCTATTGTTCATTCCTATTTCGTACTAAAACCTCAGGTTAACTCTCTGATGAAGTATATCCTTTGTGTTCCCATCTCCTTCTTCAACTAAAGCCACAATGCATGTTGCATTTTTAATGAGCATCTAAATTGCGAGGCATTTTCAAACCTCCCTCATCACACTGTTGAAATGGATTGTGAGGATCGTGAGAACGAGACAGTAAGACACAGCCAATGACTAAGGAGAGTTATAAGACAACCAGCAAGCAATCAGGTATTTTAACAGGAATAAAAACACTTAAACGTGTCTTAATGTGTCTAAAATGAGCCTTACAAGTAAAAGTCACAGCTATTCCTTTTTCCATCCACAAAGGAGCCATTTAAATGCATTCATTTGGTCAGTGCACTACCCCAAGTAAGCGCACTAAATAGAAACTTATTCGATTTTGGACTTCCACCACAGGAGACTGATGATTTCAGTTGATTAACGAACTAATAAGGATCAACATCTGGTAGCAATTAACCTTCACACCTGCATTTATACCCGTGGACCCGCATGCATGGCTGGATTTGGGCTGAGCTCCAGGCCTCTGACATCTTGCTAGATGAGTGTTGATTTTAATAGGAAGGGAAGGAGGGTTGCTGTCATGTTTGTGTTTGTATGAAATTAGAAATGGAAGTCAGGTGCAGAGGGTAAAAAAAAGATTGAAATTGCTCAAACGGGTTGCCTGCACTCTTGGTTGGGCACTGCAAGTGCAAATTCCGGTGATGGAAATGGAAGTGTAATGTAAATGTGAATTCTATCACAAAGATAATGTGGGGAACTTAGCGAGCAGATAAAAGCCATGTTTGTTTTATTGAACACTTGCAGAGTGTGTGGTATTTGGATGTATTGTATGTGCCCATCATACATAATGTTTTTAAATCTTGGGTCAGCATACCCGCAATCAAATGTGTATGCACATACAAACCTTTGGTAATTCAGGCACAAAACGGTCAATGTGTGAAAAAAAAAAAAAAAACAGAAGCAAATGAATCATTGGCCTCAAGAGGACAAGAATGATGATCTGCCTGTCTCAACTGTAAGCACTTATTGTCATCTCACTGTACATCCCAATGTCTTGGCCTGTTAACAAAGACCACAGTGATTTATAAATATTCAACAGTGCGTCACACTACATTTTAGATTAGGTTGTTTCATGTGTCATTCTTTTTAGACCTTGTTGTGATGGGAATTGATTTTCCAGCCTAGGAACAAATCACCAAGGCACCAACATTTCCTCTCAGTACAAATTCAAATTCAGTGAGTGCAAAGTCACAATTATTTGGATAATACAAAAAATAATAATCTATGTTTCATCGCCTTGAGGTCACTCCGTGTAATTATGAGAAATATGGGAAGGGGGAAACAAACAACACTGCGTATAAGTCTTAGTGGATGGAGCATTCATCTGGAATTGTGACTCTGGACACTCCAATTGAAAACACTAAAACATAAAAAAATCACTAGAATGAAAAACAGTTTTATTAACCAACATCAACACAGCCAGTCTTTCATGAAATGTAAAAAGTTGGAACGATAAAGCTACAGATTTGTTAGCATTTCTGTTCTAATCTGATTCAAGACATACTAGTAATTTATTTTAAGACACACTTGCTTGTTAGAATTGTGTGACGTTGTCATAGTGAATGGTCAAAACACTGCAAGTCAAAGTTTTGAGTGATTCAGCAACGAATGTCCATCGTTTCCCTTTATTTTAGCATAAGAATAATATTTGTATGGTATTTTTATTGTAGTAGAGATTAACTTTAAATAAAGCATGTTCAATTGCAATATTGATGTGAAAAAATGCAATTATGATCTTTTTTTAAAAAATCCTTCAGCTCTGAAACTTTTAATTGGACCAACAATGCATGCTGATTCACCTCCATTTACAGTTTCTATATGTGAGCACTAAATACTATCCAAGCCCACAATAGCATGGCTAAGACTCAAACAAAATCTTCCTGCTGTGCAAAACCTGCAAGTAGAGCTAATTCCATTCAAGTCAGTGGAGTCAGTTTTGCTAGGCGAAGCAAAAAGCACGGTTCCATAATAGGAGTATTAAAGTGTTAACCTGATCTGTCGCAATAGAAAAAAAAATATTGGCATCACACTAATTGAAGGATGTAAACTATAAGGGCATACAAACTTGTAAGGTTGAGTTAGCTCTGGCTGTGAAAATGTTCCAACCTTGGATGAAAATGTCAACCTGTTGGTCACAAAGTCATATGCATACGTATATGAGCTGTGATATTTTATAAAGAATTCAAGCAGAGCCTTTAACAATAGTCATTAATTGGACGCAGGAAGACAAATCTCAGACGTAGCAATCATGGGGAACAGCATGCCAAAAGCTTTCAGTCGTCAGAGTCATAGCTGAAAGACTTTTTCACTTGCCGTGACCCTTTTCACCCTGTCTCCAAAATGCAGAGATGTATTCTCACCCAAGTACAACCATCAATATTTCAGACATCGCATTCCTCATGTTTACAGGTGTCTAACATGCACTTACACTTCCGAGAATGATTATTGAGTGTGCCTTTGCTTTGCAGCATACTCTCAGAAGCATATGCAAACGTCCAATCTTTTTAGGATTGTGTAGCATCTGTTTTATTGAGGAGAATAAAAAGTAAACAAACAGCTTTCTCAATGTACTGGAGTTTGGTTTTTTTTTTTGGTTTTTGCAACAACTTTGAATAAATCAAAAGTCTCTGTCTATCAAATGTGGACAATGAATGAAGGATTCAAATGTGAAATAATGTGATGTAATGTGAATCGATATTTTAAATTTAGAAACAACACTGAAACTATGTACAGCATATATCTTTAGATGGTGCAATAGAGTTAATTCGTTTTTTTAACAACATGATTAACTGACAAGTTAAAATTAATTGATTCCCAGTCTGATGTTTCCTTTACATGCATTTAATGTTGTCACAAACGAACTACATATAGGAAAGGAGAAAAGGTAAAGAACATAGCCAGTCAGTGAACCTAATTGAAAAAGGTTCAAAAGTTATTCATTTAAATTTCATTTTAAAAAGACTATTATTTTTCATTTCTTCTTTTTCACTATTGAAGCCTACGTAATGCATATCAAGTGAGTTTGCTCAGTTTCGTTGTCTGTGGAGGTGGCCTACCATAATGAGACTGCCGGGATTGTGTCATTCTAATAATGTGACAAACAAAAGCTATTCATCATGCTTGTTTGTTTCTATCAGACTTGAACAGCCAGTGATAATAAGACCCAAACAATAAAGGATCTGATTTGCCGCTTAGAAAGACATTGAGACAACTCTCTCAATAACCTGATGTCATCATATCGTTAGTGTCAGGTAATCATACAATTCAGATGAAGAGTTGGCGCTAGAAGTGTTAATGATGAACCAATTAACATAGAGGAAGAAGAGGAATATTTGAAATGGTTTCCCCATGTGGAGAAAGCTTTATCAGTTCATTTTTAGGGCCAGTTGTTCTCCCAAAATGTCTGGAGAAATGGTGCTTTTAGGTACAATAGGAAAGGTATTACAGAGGATCTTATTTTGAATTTATTTTGTAATATTTCTCAAATTTCTCCTCACATATCACTTACCATTAAATTGGTCATCTTAAAATATGCATATAAATATATATATATATATACCGCATGCTCTGTGGGACCAGAAAAAACAATCAATGTTGGACTGAATAATGGCAATTAGTCAATTAACTTGTCAATCAATCTGTTTTCCATGTTTTATTTCCTTGTTGGTATCCATGCTCTGCACATGCGCATAAATTAAAACTCCTTGAATTTTGGACACTGGCTTAGTTGTTGCATTCGCTACTTGACTTCTGAGTGAAAATGGCTGATGAACATTGTGATGATGAGGGTTCTCGCAAAAGAAAGGCAGTTTTTGACGTCTGAGAAATATGGCGCTCGTGCATGTGAGTGTGGAGGTGTTTCCTAAAAACAACAGGGAAGGGTAAGGAGAAAGGACCTGCGCATGTGCAGTATTGAAAAACGGTGTATTGAAGAGAAAAAAAGGTTTTTGCTGTTTTCTGAAGGATTCAGCTTAGCCAGAGTCATATTTGGAAACTGAATAACACGCTCTCCCCAGGCAAATCAGTACCAAACTTGACTATTTTGGGAATCTATATTGAGATCAACAAGGATGTAAGGAAGGTTTCTTCAAGACATATCCGAGGTAGAGAACTTTTTGATTGGTGTCAGCATCTTTGGGTTATGCTGATACAGTTGTGTCAGAAATGTTCTATTGTTTTCAGTGGCCCTTAGAGACTTTTATTGGAAAGTTCACCGGCATGAGGCCATAATGCACTTCTACAATATTGTTTTCCCAAAGTTTTTCAAAGGGGAAATCAACTCCCAAAAAAATCATTGCAATTTCTCTGCTGCTCAACAATATAGTAGACTAGTCATTGTGTAATGTGAATTAAACGGGCAAAATCCATCTGTTTTATCCAGCCATTTTGCCACTTGCTGTCTACTGAAAATGACAAAACAAACAACATCGAGCATGACTTTATTTCTTCTTCTCAGTATGAGAACGATACAAGTGAATATAAGAGGGAAATAATTGTGTGTGCAGAAACATTTGGCTTTATAGTGCCAAGATTAAATGGCTCACATTTGATACACTAACGGTAGTTTGCCAATGAGGTTAAAGGATACTCTTTGTAAGACTCTGGCTGAGTTAATGCTGCTTTGTTCAACTTCATAATGCCATTAAGAATGCAGAGAGAGGGTTGTGAATCACTGGCGGAAAGGAGCTGTGGCTCAACTCCAGGCCTCGCTCAT
Source organism: Syngnathus floridae (assembly GCF_059516105.1). NCBI lineage: Eukaryota > Metazoa > Chordata > Actinopteri > Syngnathiformes > Syngnathidae > Syngnathus > Syngnathus floridae. The sequence continues at coordinate 21,969,263 of NC_142413.1, forward strand.
GGCATCTATGCACCCTTCAACGGTAACGTAAAGCATAAAGAAGGCATACAATGGGCCTGAGCCATCATTTGGGCCATGTGGTGACAGGGAACGAAACTCAGCTCACATCACAACAAGCAACAGTTTGACAGATAGTGAACAATTCTTCAAAAAGAAGCTTCAAGCTGTTCAATGCCACTTCCAGTTGAAGTCTACAGCCAAACAAAAATAACTTTTAAAGGAAATCTGCAATTTTTCATCCACATTGCCATGGGCATTGCTTCCAGTGGCTTCCTATACAGCTGCTGTAATTCCAACCATAATTATACAGTCTACTCAGTGGCCAGATTATGCATTTAAACGTTGCAGCCCGGATACAAATGCATTTTTTCTTGCTTCTCAAGGTTAGAACTTAATAATCAAATCCATTACACTTATTGTCACCCGTGGCATTTTAAGAATGATTGGGGCAAAAACCTGAGAAGGGTTGAGACAAACAATTTCTGACATTTCTCAAAACTTCAACTCTTCCAGCCAACTTCACCTAATCTAATCATTTATTTCATACACTAACAATCTAGAAACCCACTTTTGGCTCAGTGTGTAAACAAACAAAAAAAACAATAATTAACTCATTCGGCTACTACTTCTATGAATTGCTCCTTCATTATCAAACACTCAAAATCAAGCCAACCACTCATTATAGATTAATGTCCTTGAGCATTGCCCAATGTATTCAAAGGTCAATAATAATTATCTTTATGGTGTTGCAGAAGCAGGTTTAATGCATTACTCTAATTAGAATATCACTTGTACATGTTTGCAGTTGACATTGCTTTTCACTTAAAAGTCCAATAATATATTTGGCTGCTTCCTGTAGGTATCAGTGCATGAATATTTATTTAAAACCTCTCCAGGCACTTCATCTAAAATGAATCAGGATGAACCTCCAGTTTAGACAGATCTGCACAAACACAGAATGCTCATCAAGGACAAGCTGTATAATAATGTGCACCCCAATGGAAAAATGAAAGGTAGCCTGTTTCAATGTGATTTCTACCAAGAGATTCATGCCATTAAGAAGGTTGTACAAGGTGTTGGCATGAAAACTCCCAACACTATCAACTGTGGACACGCTTCAGAAGCACATATGAGATGAAAACTACATTTAAACCCTAACCCTTATTGAAACATATCTTTTTGTCTTTAGATATTGCCTTTAAATGTTACATTCAAAATATGAACCATGCATTAGTTGCACTATGTTTGAAGAACAAAACCAACCACATAACTGAATTGCACACACAGAAACCTCAATGAAGATTTACTGCAAATGGATGCTGTTAGCCAAGTTCAAAACCGTCGATTCCCTTTCTTCGTCTTTATGGCTGCCATCCTCAAAAAAGGATTGCTCGCAAAAGACACAGCGTAACAGACGGCATGATTATCTCAAGGGCTTTTATAGAAATGTTATGCGTGTGTCCCCTTCAAAATATCAACATTGATCGTGTGTAAAATAGATTTATGGCTGTGAACACACCAAGGGCATTACAGTGAGCAGAACATACATGTCAACACAGCCATGTGTTATGCCATTTGTGAATAAATGTGACACTCATGACATGTGCGTGTCCCCTAGTTTTGAAAAAATCATTCCACTCTAAATACCAAAGAAGACATATTGCTTTTATTATTTTGAGGAACATTTGCAAAAATGAATGTTCTTAAATGTCATCTTAAATATTGTCCTGACTTTTTCTTTTAGCCTAACAAAAAGCAACAGCTATTTCTGCTAATAGAGTGAATTACTTCCTATCCTGCCACCAACCCAACTCCGCCACCCAGCCCATCAGCAAAGCTGTGCCAGTGCATAGGTGTCAACTGCTTCTGTGAGTGCAGCCAGCACTTGGATATCCTTCAGGAAATGAAGGCTCTCCCCGCACTATGCGACAACCAACCAAGGGCATTTCTAATGTTGCTAAAAATAGATAAATACATGTATACAAGACAACACCTGAAAGGAAAGAATTTTCACATTAGCCTGGAGGGGTTACCACAGTGACCAACAGATCAATTATTATAAATTGTGTCATGTTTACAAGGCTCTGATGCCTGTTTACTAATGTGAATCATAATGGCATGTTACTCGGTTACAACCACTATAGATTCAATCTCAATTTCTCTTAATGACTTGAAGTCAACAATGCGAAGTTACCTTACAACCACACAGACCACTAACATGTTGCATTTCATTTCCTCCTTGGAGCACTACCAGAAAAAACAGGAAATCGGTGTATCCTGAGAGAGTCTAAATTCTAATAAATATAATATTGACCTTCATTAATCATTACTTCATCTCCATGATAGATTAGTGAAATTTAGCCACATACCAGACAAAACCAGCATTAATATAAGCAAATATTGTAATTTTGTATATGTATATAGTATAATGTACGTAAATCGCCCCCTCAACACACACACATACACACACACATTTCTAAGATTGCCATTAGACTCACAAAATGACAGCATGTGGTCACATTGCTCATAATGACTGATAGAAACAATCCATTCTGCATCAGTAACTTATGCAAGTCATGTCTGCTACTGCATCTGTTCTGTTGACATACTGCTCTTTGAAGCTTGCCGAGTGCAGGCTGCACCAAAGGCTATTCTTCCTTTATTGCCCTGCTTATCGCTTTCATTTTTTTTTCTTTTTACTTGGAGACTTTCCAAAGAGCATTTTTTTTCTAGGCTGACAGAAGGCAGTCAAGCCAATCCCACGAAGCAACTTCTGTTGTGCTGCACCTACTGGAATCTAAATAGGGTCATGACTGGAGGCTATCGCCATGCCGTTGAAGTGACATTGCTCTCCGCAGGATTTGTGTGTATTGTGCATACAATTTAGAAAGCTGTCTGCTGTCAATATGACTTGGAGCGTCCATGCAATATGTCATAATGAGGGATGGTATTAAGCGGTGCCCACTTTATTAACTGTATTATAAGATGTGCATTTATTAAACGCCATCCAGACTCATCATGGTTTACTGGTATCGCGCTGTTGGTCCGAGCAAGACAAAAAATGTGTTCATTTTTTTTATTTAGTTAAAACAGCATTACAGAGCAAACTGTGCGGCAAAATGTCATTTTGCATCCATCGCTCGAGAGGCAAAGAAAAAACAAAACTGGCCTAACGACAAAAACATCGTAAGATTGGTCAATCGTATCGCAAGACTTTACTCAAATATATTTAAAAAAAAGAGAGAATTAAATGTTTTATTGGCAGCACAAAATATGCATGTTATTATAAGCCATATTTCCTCAGCTCCATTTATTGCATCTCAGGCGAAGTGTTCTGCTTTGCCTCTTGATGTATGGTGATCAACTAAGAGTGTTTGGTGCCCATAAAAAAGAAATAGAACAATTGATTTAAAGAGACAAGCCAAACGGCTTGCATACTTTGGAGTTGAGAAAATGCTAAAGGTCATAAAATATTAAACATTTCAACGTTTATCCTCACAAATTGCTAATAAGCATTGGAGTTGTTCCAAAATGTAAAAGTAGAGGCAAGACGCAAACAAAACTTATTTCCGTGCATGTCCGCTAAAAGAGCAGCAGCTGTAATGCAGTCCTGTCACTCCAAGATAACCAACTTTACTTCTGCTACAGAGAAGGCCACAGCCCAGCACGCAGTCACACAGACACGCACAACCCCCCCGCCTACACACACACACACACACACACACACACACACACACGCACGCACACACACACACACACACACACACACACACACACACACACACGCACACACATACACACACACACACACACACACACACACACACACACACACACACACTAGCAAGTTCTCTTCCCCCTGCAAATGTTTAAAACAAAACAAGTAAACAAGTTCACTCAAAAGTAAATGCAAAATTAGATGGGCTCAGTTGCACACACATCGCCTTGGGTCAAGAAGCCTTGCCGTCACACTGACAATTATAAAACAGAGTCAACCCAAAGTTTCATGCCAAAATGCAAAGACAATCTGTAAAATTAAACTTGTGTTAAAATCATTGGAATGAGGTTAAACTGATTACATGAAAACACGTCTCGGAACTTCTGCATATAATTGCTGTTGTACAAAGCAATTCAGTTTCATGCAAAATTCATATTTTCCACAACAAATATGATGAAATTGATTGTGCCTGGTTATTAAACTACATTCCTAACATCTAAATGGTGATTGAAATGCATTTACCTTTCATATTTGAAGATGTTTATTTTGATATGAGGAACCATTTTATTTTCCTCATTATAGTTCAATAATAGAGGGTGGAGTCGAACAGTTAACAGCAAGAGTAAGAACAATGTTTTTGCATTTCATCCTCCAGCAGCTTAACACTTATGTGAGCTCAGTAGGTTCCGCAGAGTTACAGATGTACTGTTTGTCTCCACTTCAAGCCAGGCACACCAGTCAGCGTGACAGCTAAGAGACTGTCCATCACCACAACCAGTCAGCTTCACATGTGGTGAAAGAGCTTCACGCAGTGCAGAAGAAAAGACAAGAAGTGAATTATGAGAAAGATGGGGAGAAAAGTTACCTAACCAGAATCTTTATCCTGCACAATTAAAGCCATAATTGCATACCATTGAATTGGCCATTGGTTATCAGACAATTAGAATATTTTCCATAATCCTAGTTCAGAGGCTGTCACTAAAATTCAAATCTCAACAAAGTGGGACAATCTACAATGGCAATACAGCATTGGTTAGGATCAGCGTACACCCCAGTTTTTCTCAGCTCTGCATTTTATGTGGTCACGGTGGCCTCAGACCAGGTTTCAACATCCTCTCAGGCTCTTCGGAGCACTAAGACTCTAGAAGAGGAAATTGAACCAAGCTCTGACAACCACATAAAGGATGTTGAGCCATCCAGCTCATCGAGAGTTCCTCCCAAATATAAAGTAATAGCAGTGCACAGCGCCTAAAAGAGAGCACTACAAAATTCTGAGTTCTGTTGAGAAGGAGGCACAAAGGATTAATTTCATGCACAGCATCAGAAGCCTACAGCAAAAAGTTCCTGGATCTTGTTTATTACTTGATCTTTTTTTTTTCATGCATTGAATAATTATACAGTTTAATTCCTCCTTATTTTGTTTAGCAATAAACAAACAGGATTGCCCTCCCCAGATGTGACACACATTTTAACTTAAGCCTTCCTCACTTCTGTCAAGTACATGATAAATGTATGTAAATACAAATTCCAAAGCTTACTCTGAGCAAGCGAAATAAAAACAGCTGCACTGGATATTGATTCAGGATGAGAATGTAAGCATGCTGAAACTCATTCAAGAGAGAAGCTGAAAATGCATTGACGATCTGTTGGAGTATTGACTGGTGGTATTGACTACATATTTTTCGACTTCCAAATGCTGTTGACAGTCTTCCGGTGGCTGGGAATTAGAGAGTAGATAAATATCTACCCTCATTTCTTCAAGAACTAACAACCTCAAAAACTCAAAGGACCGAAAAATACTCTCAATAAGGTTAGGTTATAATAACAACAACAAACAACAGGGAATCTATTAACTGCCTATTTTTATTTGAAATGAAAGTAATGGCCAAATGCAGGGACCTTTGGCTGGATGTTCCTCTTCTATATTGCCAGGGCCAGAGATGCTCTCGTACTGATGATATTACAACGGACATGCAATCACATGGTGTTTGTGTTCTATTTAGGGGAAACTCATAAGGGGTGAGCGCTGAGAGGGCAACATAGCAGCTATGAAAAGTTCTACTTCAAGATCAAGGTGTCAGGGCCGAAGAACATTGCTACTTGCCGCTGCACGGCTCAAACTGGGCAAGTCATTACTTGGTAAATTGATACTTGTGCCAAAGACGACACGGTCGATGTGTCCACTAAATTTCGGACAAAAATAGATGACCATAACACCAGAGTTATGATTTATTTCCCCCCAAACTGTTCTACTTTTTAGAGTGTATTGTTAAATAGAAACGATGAGGCCCAAACTGTGACTAATTTGAATTATATATGTATATATGTGCTCGATATTCAATTATGATTACGATTATTACACTTCCCTTGTTAATTTTAAATTTTTTAAATTAGTAATGTTTCAAAGAATTTTATATCACTTGATATTTTTTTGTTTAAACATTTTCTTTGATAATCAGGATTTCAATTACTACACAAATAATTCAGATTTTATATATATATATATATATATATATATATATATATATATATATATATATATATATATATATATATATATATATATATATATATATATGCTGGCCGTTATGTGTGCACTTGTATTTCTGCTCATGTCCTCCATAAGTTTGTTTTTTGTGCAACCTTAGGATATTTCAATTGTTCCAACTGGACGCAAATGTATCAATGCATTAATAGCAAAATAACCTAAGTTCTGTTTTATATAGATAGATAGATAGATAGATAGATAGATAGATAGATAGATAGATAGATAGATAGATAGATAGATAGATAGATAGATAGATAGATAGATAGATAGATCCATCCATTTTCTGAACCGCTTAGTCCCCACGGGGGTGCTGGAGCCTATCCCAGCCGTCATCGGGCAGTAGGCGGGGGACACCCTGAACCAGTTGCCAGCCAATCGCAGGGCACACAGAGACAAACAACCATTGGCACTCGCACTCACACCTAGGGACAATTTGGAGTCTCCAATTGGCCTACCAAGCATGTTTTTGGGATGTGGGGGGACACCGGAGTGCCCGGAGAAAACCCACGCGGGCTCGGGGAGAACATGCAAACTCCGCACAGGGAGGGCCGGAGGTGGAATCGAACCCGCACCCTCCTAAATCTGAGGCGGACGTGCTACCCAGTGCTCTACCGAGCCGCCTATATACGTATCTATATATCTATATATCTATATATCTGTATATATATATATATATATATATATATAGATAGATAGATAGATAGATAGATAGATAGATAGATAGATAGATAGATAGATAGATAGATAGATAGATAGATAGATAGATAGATAGATATAATGAAAACATGCTCTAATACATTATTTTTCCATAAATGTTGACATTGTTTTCTTTCCCTACCCATAAAAGATAAAAGAAATACTAACCAAATGGCAGAACAGAGAACAGGAAAATGACAACGGGAAATTAAAATAATAAATAAAAAAAAGGAAGACATCTTCTAAGTCTGAATACATTAGCATAACAAAAAGAAGTCTGCCAACTAAACCCTTTCAGTTGGAAGTGAAGTTGATGATATAACCATGAGGGTTATGGGTTTTAATTGGCTTTACAATCATTGAGGGTGCTTGAAGTTTGGATAAGTGGGTCAAACCATCTGAGCATAGATGCCCACTGCTACCTTTCTCTGGCCAAACCCATCATCTTCCACTAACCATCACAAGCAAGCCTCTCTTTAGAAATGTCAGTGAGTGAAAGCAATCAACTACGACTAACAACTTCATAAAGCGGAACCCATGTTGTACAGCTTTGAACGTAATTCTATTATTTAGTTTTGAAGCACTTTTTGATGACTGAGCAAATTCACAGTACCTCCACCAATCCAACCTGTGGACAAAAATACTTAAATGTCTTCTTTACAGGGTCATCCTAAAGGTTGAAATCATTTTGAAAACCACCTGTGCTTTAGCTTGCCCTAATTCACAGCATGGTTCACTGCTTTCCTCACATAAAGACCAGATGTGATTAAAGGGCATATCCAAAAGCCCATTTTATGTTGTTTTTTTCTCACACTCAAGCTGAGCGAATAATAGCAACTATTATTATTTTTTTCTTTTGCAAACAACATATGTGTGAGGCTAGGAACAATTTCCCATCCAACAATAATGCTGCACATACCATGCAATCAGGCAATCGATTGTGAAGCTCACAATGTAAAATAAAATGTTGTCTTTAATTCGACATGGACAATATAGGATATATATAGAGACTACTGAGAGATGTTGGAGAACAAAACAGGGATGAAGAAAAAGCAAAGTTTGGTATTGAGGAAAGGAACTTAGAGAGAAAGGCGGTGGTGGACTCTACGCAAAGAATTTAAATGGCTTTTGAACAGATACTATGTTTGAGATCAGTGACTGTGAGGGAGGGGTAGCTGGACAGTAGCGCTGTATAAGATGACTGTTGGTGGTGAGGAAAATTAAGAAGACGAGGAAAGAGCAGAGAACTAAGAAGTGGGTGCGATCTGAGAAAGGAAGTTTGTTGTGGTGCTTTTTGAGATGTGGTGAGACAGGCTTTCGGTGGCCAAATGGACCTTCCACAAGATTGGACCGCCAAAGCCAAGGCGATCAGAGAGACGGGAAATTACCACAAGGAACATTTAGAAAGGTGGAGGAATGCACCGGAAAAGAGAGTAATGAAGCTAAGCTGAAGCAAGACAGAATATACAGTATGTGCATGAATGGAGAGGATGGAGAGAGACATGGATGGCTATGGTGGAAAACTTTGAATACTTGGGGTAAACAGTCCAGAGAAAATTGAGTGATCCAACAGACAATCCAAAGTCTGTTTGGCATTGATGTAGAGTAATTTGCAGTCCTTCCACTTGCCGTTCCTGATCTCTGACATATTTCTTTGAACCTTGTCATTTGATAAAGAACTATCTTCTTTGCATGTAGACTATTTCTATCTCATCAGATTCAGCTGCTTGACCCTTTGGTCTTAAACCAACTCAAACCCATTAGCACAAAAAACACAAAGTAGCTATGCAGCACTGAATTACATTTTACTTTGACGACCCATGAACCTTGACAAAAAGCAGCTCACTTCACCCCTATTGCTAATGTGAGAAATTGTGAAAATAACACTCACCAGTGAATGTGAATACAAAATGAATAAAGGTGACATGAGGGCAACACAAAAACTGACGGTACCTTCATATGGCAAAATATTCTAATAGTGTCTTCAAAACTTAAGAGAAAATGCAAAGAAAAAAAAGTTACTTTGGTGGCAAACCAAGAAGAGATTAATAAGAGATATGAAATTGCTACCGCACATACATACATTAAATCAAGTACTTAATTGAAGAGCAGTCCATGTGTGCCAATTCTAAGGAAAACATGTACGTGAACATACAGTATACTTTTAATCAAGAGAAGTCTTCAATGACTGGATGCAGCTCTTCTCATTTGTAGCTTTCTTCAAACTATACAACCACAGATTAAAAAACAGAGATACATGGCAAGTTTGATCTACTTAAAGGTTTGTGGATAATCAGTGGCCATATTTATCACTTTTAACAAGGCACTGGATACCGTTGCTGGACAACAAGATTGTCAACATACAGCAACAATGGATTCACTGCGTACTTTACACCAAAAATACAATAACCTCGATCGAGTTATCTACTTATCTCTGATATTATTATTGAAATACTAAGGTGAGCATTTTTGCCTTCAACTAACCAACTTTATTGTCACCATCACGCAGTCCGCAGATAGCGTTAGAACACTATAAGAACGCAATTGCCTGGATTTACCTTTAACAGGTTCCTTGATCACAGCATTTATAACATACTGTTGAGAGTTGGGAGGCACAAGGAACCACAGCAAAAACTGAATGGGAAAGTGGGTTTCAAGTGACAAAATCACCTCATACATCATTTTGGAGCAGTGGTTAGTTTGTGTGCGTGTGAAGAGACCAAGTGAGTGAGAGAGTGAGGAGGAGGGAAGCAAGGCCATTAAAGGCAAACTGCAGAGCGGCCCTGCAAGGATGGATGGATTAGTGTTACAGTTTTGCATAGCACTAGCAGCACTGATAGCAAAGCTCCTCTATTTGCTTGAAAAATATATTTTGCAGCTTGGGTTTCTTGGAATTCCGGAGAAAGGAGTGTTCTCTCTCAAAGCCGAATCATGTTTTTTTTCACCTGGTTTGGCTTCATCAGATCATACACAATGGTGTCTTCTTGACTTAACTGGAAATCACAAACTTCTTTTTTTTTTTTTATTAACAAATACACTTTACAGGAGACATTTTATGCATTTACTTACAATTACAAGCAGGTGCACATCAACTACCATAAATAAAAAGCAAGAAACTCAATTTAAGTCATGTCCTCTTTAGAAATTGCACAAATTTCAAACATAAACCATGTGAAAAGATAATAACCACCAGAACAAAGCTGAAACACTTTTCATTTATTTATTTATTTATTTATTTATTTATTTATTTATTTATTTATTTATTTATTTATTTATTTATTTATCTATTCAGTTCAGAGTTGCATAGTACTGTTACTGATTTTGTTTGGATACGTTTCTGCTCCCTAACTTTGTTCTATGCATGAGCGGTGGACGCTAGGCAGTTTTAGAGCACATTTGCGGCCATAGTAAACTTCAGCTCCCACGCTGGACCTGACTTTACATTCACCGTCAGAGTTGCAGTCAGAGCACCTCTAACCAGGAGGCATTAGGCCAGCGCAAAGGGGACACATACTGCGGGTCAAATCAATGTTTTATAATATTATAGTTCTGAAAATAACTCATTCCAAAATCCAGCTTTTGTACAGAAAAGACCATTGCTCACATACACAGCACAGTGCATTCAACTTAAGCGTTAAAAACAGGTAAGCCGGGGATTGTAAGACAAATCAAACAAATGGCTTAGCTTTAGAAGAGTTGTAGGCAGTGAGCGTAAGCACTTTTCCATGAGTGGCGTGTTAGAACGTACTTCCAAGTTTTTCTAATTCATATTACATACTCATGTTTTGTTGCATTTGCATCTTTTTACTATGACTATGGCTCTCATCTGCACTGTGACTGACGTGGCAATTTTTTTTGACAGTTTGAAAATCTGTTCGGGCATCCACAGCAATCATGTCCTGTCACATTTGTCCATTCTGCCCCCTCACGTTGGCTCATGTTGTGGCCGCCGGGGAAAAGAGCGTAAAAGTAGCATGACACAAAGGCGGAGAACTAAGTGAAGATGTTAGCTTGTCATGCTAGTCATTACCCTACCTGCCATATGCTTGTCACATGTAATCAGGGTAAAGTTATGTTATATTATACTTTGTCTTCCATTACATTGATGCTTGGTGTCATTTACTTCCAAAAGAGCTGTCCCCCATGTTGTCATTTAAGAGTGGGATTGGTGTTATTACAATATTTAGCTTCTGATAAATGTATGTCAGAATGTTAAAATGTGTCTTATGACATTCCGTGTCCAGTTAATAAAGGATTTGTGAACTCCAGAACAAATTATTCCTTGTCAGTGGCGAACTTTGTTCTGAAAGTTGACCTAGTCAAACCAACAGTGTTCATCTCTGGGGTTTGAGTGTCGTTCACCTCTTGGTTCCTGTCACGCCACTTTTGTTGGTAAAGACTTGACTACCGTAATTTCCGGACTATAAGCCGAGACTTTTTTCCAAAATTTTGAACCCTTCGGTTTATAGTCAGGTGCGGCTTATATGAGATTTTTTTTCGTGATTTTTGTGATACTTGATCACTTTTATACACTCGTTAAAAGGCTGTGGACCACTGTTGTGCGGTATCTTGAAGAAAAAAACAACAACAAAAATACTATTTTGAAACACTACTATGGCTGCTGCTTATTCTGGCTGTGTTGCTTGTGACTATTATGAGCTTTAGTAGGAATACACGCTCGGTGACCTGCATCAAAGGGCTCTAAACCCTTTCTCTTACTCTGCCATGTGACTCAGAGATTACACAAAGCAGTAGCGCTGTTTGGACCATCTGCATTGTATTAAAACCCAATCAATCAGCATTTTAATTCAATTCTTCTGACATTTTGCTCACCAAAAACAAGTTGTAATGAATGTGAACTTTTAATGCATTTTATTCAGAAGGTTACTTTGAACCCTGAGGCTTAAATGGCGGCGTGACGTATTTATGGATTTTTACGGCTTTCTGTGTACTGTCTTTCTTTGTGAAAAACTCATGTGCACGTGCGGCTTATAGTCCGGTGCGGCTTATGTAAGAAAAAAACTAAAATATCCCTGAATTTTAGCTGGTGCAGCTTATAGTCCGGTGCGGCTTATAGACCGGAAATTACGGTATATGTATGTTGCGAGTTAAACAGGTCACTTACATATATCTAGCATAATATGCACTCCTAAATCGCAATTTAACTGACCGGACCAGTCCAAGGTTTAGTCCACCTTTTGTCCTAAATAAGATGAGATGCAGGATGACGTGAACAGGATAAGCCGATGGATGACGGACAATATTGTATTTACAGCAAACTGGTGGGACTGAAATACCTTCATACTTGCTCAGCAATGGTTAAATGAGCCAAGAACATTTCTGTGTTCTGAGTGAAGCCTTTACGAAGCACCGTGTCCGTGTTCAAGATTAATCTTTTAGCTTCAAGGATTTGAGAGCTCCAAGAAGATGGGCCAAATTCAACTTAACTGCTGCACTCAGCGTTTAAGCGCACTGCTGCATGATTCACACAAAGTGCTTTTTGGAACAGCGTGCAATGTCGGAAACGGACATTGCAACACTGACAAGCACATTTTCACACTATTCAACCGTGCAGTTCTAATACCAGTACTTCAAATCTACTTGAAGAGAACAATCAAATTGTATTTTCCATTCTCAAAAATTGGAATCATTTTTCTCTTGCATAGGCTACTTTTCAGCCTTCTAGATTGGTGTACGTTCAGGTTGAGACTTACCCCAGTGTTAGAAGTTAATGCCTCTTGGGCAAGGTCTCCTCCAGCATTTACAATAACAGAAATGTGACTGCAGTGTTCTGTCACATGATCTTTATAATTCTACACGAGATGTGTTTCTAAAGTTTGTATGCAAACACGGCATGGCAAGCAAGAGCAAGAACAACACTTGCATCAGAGCAGATCTGAAGTAGCACACATTTAATTGACTTTGTGAAGTTCAGTAACTGTATGATCACAAATCTAGGACTGAGCTGATCTCTCAAAAACGACAATCAGTCTCCTTGAGGAAATAAGATGCAAGAAGTGACAAAACGCTTGTAAACAGTGGCGACCCCCGTGGAGATCAGATGGCATTTTGAACACAACCGCACCGCTTGCTTTCATTGAAAGAGAAAAGGACAGTCCTTTTGCTCACCAACAAAAATGCTCCATGCCTGCCAATTGATTTCCCTCACATGAAGAGCAGTTGGCTCCCATATGGTAGTATCGTAATGATTTCATGCACCAATGAGTCGCTCAATGTAGAGAAAGAATTATGTTCTCCCCGCAGTGTTAGTTGAAAAACAAAAATCCTTTCACACTTTGTTAATTGTTTTATTATTGGCAATGCTCTTGTCCCTGATTTTGAACACGCATCATACAAAATAGTGTCTCAGTCGTTTGCATCAAACTTTTGATGCATACAAATAAAGAAACTCAAACTCTCAACCCACAAAGCCATACTCGCACACATGCATAGAGACTGCTCTCTATTCAAGCGGGGGCCGTGACTTTTACAAGTATAAATCAGATTGGTTGTTTGATCTTTATTAGGCAGAGCATACTGTTAGGAAAAGGCATTAGTCTGCAAAAGTACAGAAGATAACATCTTTATATACAATATATGTGCCCACTGTATGCTTCATAAATGCATTATTGAAGTCATCTAAGGACATAAAGTCAGTGTACAGGAAGAAGAATCCTCAACTCAACATAAAAATAAGAAATGTCAGTATAAATCAAGATTGCATGATAGGCTCTGCTCTTCTTCAGACGGGCAGCAATTTCCTTTTCCATCTCAAAGTTGCAAAGACGGATTAATTAAAATGGAAGTTTATGTTCAGCATGAGATGGATTCTAAAATTGGCTCAATGGGGAATAAGGGGGAACACAGTTTGTGAACCGGACGATTCATCGAGTCGGAGTACAAAGGAACCCAAGTTAATGATCTCACAAACGAGGCTAAGCTCTTTCATGGAGAAGATAATCCAACCGTGGGTCTGAAGTGGCCGCCAGAATGGTTTCGTACCCTCTCGATAGCCGGGTGTGCCAACACAGTGGCTGCCACGGCACTTTACATAGAAAAAATCACTCCTCAAAGTGGAGGTCACACGTACAGCTGCCTTCTCAACTACACCTTAGTTGCCGAGTCACATGACAGTTCTAGTCTGCTAAATATTTTATTATTCATCATGTTAGGTAAGCATTAACATAAATAAAATAATGTCCTTTATAGGCCATAGATGTTACTACTTGACTTGTATTTCCCTGCAAGTGGGGCAAGTTGTTTAGTTACCTCAAACGAGCATGAAAGCGGGAGGTCTTCAGTCACTTGACCATCATGGAATTTCTTTGCAGATTGTTCAAATTGGAGGTGGAGTACCTACTACAAAAAGGTTCTATTTGACTGATTCCCAGGACATTACATGTGATGTACTATTGCTGTACATTTGTGGCTACAGAGGAAGGAAGGTCAGTGTAAGGATCGGACAGTACAGCCATGTGCAGAGCAACCAGACTTTATTGTGAAAGGGAAGGGGATCGATGGATTCTTGGACCGGTGGATGGGCGAGGCTGTATTCGCTGAGCGTGGGTGGCTGGATGACAGAACTCTTCTTTTCTTTCTCTTCTCTTCTGACAAGATAAGCTGACAACTGGAGTTGCGCTGGTCACACTAATATAGACTTCCTGATGAGCCAGCACCAGGTGCCGGTGATCACGGTGATAGGGGGGCGTGGCCGAGCGGCCGGCGGCGCCCACACGTGACAGACCCCCCCCCCACACACACACACACACACAAGGGACGTCCCCCGACATCCCCAGGAGACACCAGAACACCCCCCCAACCCACCGGAACGGGCAGACGGGAGGGATCAGGACACCATCCGCCTCGGACACCCCCGCCGAGGGCCGGGCTGGTCAGGATGCCGTCGGTGAAACTCCGCGATGAGTGACGGGTTGAGGATCCAGCGACTCGGCACCTAGGAGCGGTGCGCGTCGTTGTAACCCTCCCAGTCCACCAGGTACTAGAACCCCCGGCCGCGGCTGCGCAACCAGAGCAAGGAATGGACAGTGTAGACCGGCTCCCCCTTGACGAGCCAGGGTGGCGGCGCAGCAGACGCCAAGACCAGCGGACACTCAAACACGGGCTTCACACGAGAGACGTTGAACGTGGGATGGACTCTCATGGAACCTGCGAGGCGCAAGCGGATGGCAGACGGGCTGATCACCTTGCGTATAGGGAATGGACCAACAAAGCGGGGAGCCAGCTTGCGGGATCCCGAGCGTAACTGCAAGTCCCGTGTCGAGAGCCACACGCGCTGTCCCACGCTGTACCTCGAAGCCGGCATCCGCCGCTTGTTCGCCTGGCGAGTGTAGCCTGCTACTGAGCAGAGGAGAGAGACCCGGGCTCTTGCCCAGGCCCGGTGACAGTGGCGAAGACAGCCCAGAGCGGACGGGCACGCAGCACTACGCTCCTGGTGGGTGAACAGAGGCGGCTGGTATCCAAAGACGCACTGGAAGGGCGAAAGACCCGTGGCCGAACTGGGGAGGGTATTATGTGCATACTCCACCCAGGGGAGCTGTTTGGCCCACCCGCGCTGATCTCCAGTGGCCATGCATCGGAGGGACTTACCCAGCTCCTGATTAAGACGCTCTGCTTGTCCGTTGGACTGCGAGTGAAACCCCGAGGAGAGGCTGGCCGTGGCACCAAGGAGCCGACAGAATTCTGTCCAGAAGGCGGAGGCGAATTGTGGGCCTCGGTCCGACACGATGTCCCGTGGGAGGCCGTGGTGACGAAAGATCTCCCGCAGCATAATGGACGCTGTTTGCTTCGCCGACGGAAGCTTAGTCAGGGGAATGAAATGGGTCATCTTACTGAAGCGGTCCACAACAGTAAGAACCACTTTGTTCCCCTCCGAGGACGGAAGGCCCCTGACAAAGTCAATCGAAAAGTGAGACCAGGGGTGCCGGGGAACGGGCAACGGTTGGACTAATCCGGCTGGAGGACGATTCGGCGCCTTGCAGCGGTTGCAGATGAGACAGGCCCAAACATAATAACGGACGTCATCTCTCCAGGTGGGCCATCAGAACCGCTGGGCTACCACATACCTCGTGCGGGCAGCCCCGGGATGACAGGCCAGACGCGAGTCGTGCGCCCACTGCAGGACGGGCGCCCACAGGTTTTCCTGAACGAACAGGCGACCCTCTGGGTAATTGCTGGGCCCAGGTTGATTGTGCGAAGCGGCCTCCACCTAGCGCTCAATCTCCCATGACAGGGCCGCGACTCGAACGGACCTCGGAAGAATAGTGGGGACCGGCCCCCGCTCCTCCTCCCCACCAGGGAACACACGAGACAGGGCGTCTGCTTTGGCGTTGCGGGAAGCTGGTCTGTAGGAGAGCGAGAAGTTAAAAAGATAAAAAAACAGAGCCCACCGAGCTTGCCTGGCATTCAGCCTCTTAGCCGATCGCAGGTACTCCAAGTTACGGTGGTCTGTCCAAACAATGAACGGCGAGGCGGCGCCCTCTAGCCAATGCCGCCACTCCTCCAAAGCCAGCTTGACAGCGAGGAGTTCCCGGTTGCCGATGTCGTAATTGCAATCTGCGGATGACAAGCGGCGTGAGAAGACGGCGCAGGGATGGAGACGATTGTCTTGGCTGCAGCGTTGGGACAGCACTCCTCCGACGCCGACGTTAGAGGCATCCACCTCGACCACAAATTGTCTCTCGGCATCAGGCACCCGAAAGATCGGGCCGGTCGTAAAGCGCCTCTTCAGCTCCACGAAGCCGTGCTTCACTGGCTCCGTCCATTTGTACGGAGAGGCGGGGCTGGTGAGAGCAGTGAGAGGAGCAGTATCTGCAAATGAAGTGGTGATAAAAATTTGCAAAGCCCAAAAATTGCCGCAGTCTTTTGCGGGTCTCCGGCACGGGCCATGACGTGACCGCCCACACCTTCTCGGAATCCATCTTGACGGACCCCGCCCTAATCACATAGCCGAGCAACTTGACCGAGGGGACGTGGAACTCGCACTTCTCCGCCTTCTCAAATAGGGAGTTCTCGAGGAGGCGTCGCAGCACTGCCCTGACATGCTTGATGTGTTCGGGAAGCGAACGGGAGAAAATGAGAATGTCATCCAAGTATACAAACACAAAATGATTGAGCATATCCCTTAGCACGTCATTGATGAGGACCTGGAAGACACCAGGGGGATTGGTCAGTCCGAACGGGACCACCAAATACTCGTAGTGCCCGCTCTGGGTGTTCAATGGTGTCTTCCACTCATCTCCATCTCGGATGCGTACCAGGTGGTATGCGTTATGGAGATCCAACTTGGTAAAGATGGTTGCGCCCTGGAGACTCTCAAAGGCGGACGAGAGGAGAGGCAGCGGGTAGCGGTTCTTAATCGTGATGTCATTTAGCTCCCAGTAGTCTATGCACGGGCAGAGCGTACCATCCTTCTTCCCGACGAAGAAAAATCCCACTCCTGCGGGCGACGAAGAGGGTCGGATGATCCCTGCCACCAGGGAGTACCGGATGTACTCCTCCATGGTCCTGCATTCCAGCGCGGACAGGGAGTATACGCGGCCCTTGGGAGGAGAGGTACCGGGTCGCAAGTTGATGGCGCAATCATAGGAGCGGTGAAGAGGAAGTGCAGTTGCCTTGGTTTTGCAGAAAACGTCTGCGAGTTCATGGTAATGAGCCGGTACCTTGGTAAGGTCTGGACAGGGACTGGGCGGCGACTCTCCGGACGCACTAGTGGCTGCCTTCAGGCAAAGACGGTGGCAGCGATCGCTTCACTGCCGTACAGTTCCCACCTCCTAGTGCAGCACGGGGTTGTGCTAGCGCAACCAGAGGTGCCCCAGAATGAGCCGCTGTCCTGAGAGTGGCAGAAGAAAGAACTGTATGGTTTCATGGTGGTTACCTGAAATCCACAACCCGACCGGAGATGGAAGTAATTTTGCCTATCTGCCGACCATCGATGGCATGGGCGGGGATCGAAGGGCTCAGAGGCAGGAGCTTCACTCCCTATTGACGAGCCAGCCCCAGGTCCATAATGTTGCCCTCCGCCCCAGAATCCACCAAGCCTGTCACGTCTCTGTCACCAGCAGCGATCCGAAGGAGAGCCCGTAGCGTGAATGCGCTGGCTCCGGGAGAGTGAGCACTGGTCGAACCCACGCGGATTCCCTGATGCCACGTGAGCTCTTGGTCTTTTAACGGACATTGAATCGCCCGATGACCCTCCTTCCCACAATACAAGCATAAGCCCAGCGTGAGGCGTCGAGTGTGTTCCTCCGCGGGAAGGCGGACCCGCCCCAGCTTCTTTGGCTTAGCTGGTGGTGAGGTCGGCGGCTCTGACCCTGACGAAGGGAAATGGCAGTGTGTTTCACGCGAGGCTCTCTGCTCACGCTCGCGCCGCCGTTTTCGGATCCGCCGATCAATTCAGGCTGCGAGGTCCATCGCCTCCTCCAGGGTTCGAGGGCGATCGTATGCCACCATCCCGTCCTTCAAATAGTCCGCGAGCCCATGGAGGAAGGTGCTTACCAGGGCCGGGGTGTTCCAATGACTGCTTCCTGCCAACGTCTGGAACTTTAGAGCGTATTCGGCCACCGAGCAACGACCCTGGCGCAGCGTTGCCAGCTCCTCGGCTGCATCCTCGGCGGCGGAGCCCAGATCAGACAGCCGAAGCAGTTCCTCCGTGAAGGCTTTGAACGAGTCACATGCAGAGGATCCTCTTTCATATTCGACCAGGCCCCACAGCTGTGCCTCGCCCGTGAGGTGGCTCAAAGCGAACCCCACCTTGGCTGGTTTGGAAGCAAAGGTGACTGGCTGAAGACCGAACATGATGCGGCAGTCTGTCACTAAAGCCCGGACGTACTTGGGATCGCCGCTGAACTTCTCGAGGTCACCCAGCCGGGGCTCCGGAACATCAACGAGTTATCTGGCTTCTGGGACTGGGCGTAGGAGTGGAGACAGGCGCCGGTGCAACCGAGGCAGCGTCTACGGGTGAATTATGGAATGACTGCTCTTGGAGGCTGCCCAGGATCTGCGACATTTCTTGCCGTTGCCGCTCTATTTGCTGTTGCCGTTGTTGACCAATCAAAATTTGCGTTTGGAGATCTGCCGACAGGCTGCTGACGGTGGTCTCCGCTTGCTCCAGTCGGCACAATGCCGTCTGATCGCTTGCTGGCTGCATAGTAGTGGTCAGCTTGTACTGTAAGGATCGGACAGTATAGCCATGTGCAGAGCGACCAGACTTTATTGTGAAAGGGAAGGGGATCAATGGAGTCTTGGAGAGGTGGACGGGCGAGGCTGTATCTGCTCTGATGCGGACAAGGACATGACAAGACAAGCTGACAACTGGAGTTGCGCTGGTCACGCTAATATAGACTTCCTGATGAGCCAGTGCCAGGTGCCGGTGATCACGGTGATAGGGGGCGTGGCCGAGCAGCCGGCGGCGCCCACACGTGACAGTCAGTTGTTTGAGAACAGTCGTTTTTAGAGAATACTTTGTTATGCCATTAGTGCGCTGTGAGAGACGGTCAGATTTGCTGAGGGAAATTATTCATTTCCACTTAATTTGTCTGGACATTAGTATTTCCAAATTACAAATACATCTCACTCTGAGAGATACAGAACAACAAAACGCAATCTTGTATTAGATGACAATGGAATAAGTCATGGCTTCCTGCGAGTAGAGCACCTTTGCGTTCCATTAAACACTCCCCGATTTCACACTGAGATGTTAATTTGTGTGTAAATTGAGATGGAATCATCATCATTTCAGTATTTTTGTTTTCTTTTGTTGAATGAGTGCCTTATCTCAGTACAAATTGGGAAACACGGCACAAAATCCTTCAGTGTTTTAATAAAAAATATCTACCGTAATTTTCGAACTAAAAGTCACTCCGGAATATAGGTCGCATTAGCCATAAAATGCACAATAACGTGGAAAAAAAACATATATAAATCGCTCCGGAGTACAAGTCGCATTTTGGGGGACATTTATTCGACAAAATCCAACACCAAGAACAGAAGACATGAACGAGCAACAAGAGGCTAAACGATAGGTATGCTAACGTGACATAAACACAAACGAAAAGCTGAGAACGGGCCTGGCGTAACATTCAGAGTTATTCAAATAACTATCACATAAATAACACGTTTATAAAACCATCTGTGTCACTCCAATTAATTAAATCTATCGATCGTCCTATATGAAACGATGCCGCGTATGCGCCGCGCCGCCGACGTCTAAATATTCTAAATATTCCACAGACCCATAGAACGATATATAAAGTATATATCAAATAACTATCATATAAACAACAATATTATCAAACCATCCAAATCATTAAATCCATCAATCAAATTCCTCGTCCTTTGTCAACAATGCCGCGCGTGCGCCCTGACGTCAGCCTCGTCGTTATTCCACAGATCTCGTATAGAACTATATTATAGCGTTAACAAAGTACAAGGAAAGACGTGGGTTTGGTAAACGGCTCTTTATTTAACAAAACAAACTTCCAGGCGTGTGGCGGCATGGACTTCCAGCCACGGAGGTGGAAGAGAGCTCCATAGAGTAGGACTGGGCGTGCGTAAAAGCCATGTCCGAGCCCCATCCACCGTCCCTGGACAGCCACCCGGCTGAGCGCCGGCCCCCGACTTCCATCCACGGTGGTGAAAGAGAGCTCCGTAGAGTAGGACCGGGCGTGGGTAAAAGCCATAATAGTTTTTCAAACCTTCTGTGTCACTCCACATCATTAAATCCTTCAAACTCTTCGTCCTCCGTGTCACTTACAAACAAAGCCGCTAATGATGCCAGTAGTACATGGGGTCCTTCGTCATCCCGTGATCGAATCTTTGTTAAAGTCCCAATGATCATCGTCACACACACATCTGGGTGTGGTGAAATTTGTCCTCTGCATTTAACCCATCCCCATGTGATTTTGATCCATCCCCTGGGGGAGAGGGGAGCAATGAGCAGCAGCAGTGCCGCGCTCGGGAATCATTTGGTGATCTAACCCCCCAATTCCAACCCTTAATGCTGAGTGCCAAGCAGGGAGGCAATGGGTCCCATTTTTATAGTCTTTGGTATGACCCTTGTTGTCCTTTAAGTAAACAACCGCCGCGTCGCGCATGTCACTTGAAATTCAAATTACAGTAATCCCTTGCTACATCACGGTTCGTTTATCGCAGTTTAACTTTTTTTTCTTTATTTTGAATTTTGAAAATGTGTGAAAAAAATTCACATATAAGTCGCTCCTCGGTATAAGTTGTCCCCCCACTCAAACTATGAAAAAAAAACGCGACTTATAGTCTGAAAATTATGGTAGTTATTTGTAACGTTAATGAAGAAACTAAGATTACAGCTTTTGAAATTTGCTCCACAAACGGATATTGATTGAACTATGTTGTTATGAATTGTTGATTGCAGAAATTAATCTTTAACATGGTTCATGGTGTTTGGCACATTTATAAACATTATATTCATCCCTGTGCGAAACCTCGTAATATCTCCCAAAAATCAGCAAAACAACTGTATGATGGTAAATTGGCATTATAAAATGTTAAGATTGCTTAATGGTTGCGATAAAAGATGACCCACGGAGAACGTGATTGCACGAAGATACATTTCTCACCAAGTGTGTGAAGTCATCTTCATTCTAAAATATACGACTTCAGTGAGCTACAGGGCCGACAGCATAATTGCACACCATTAGCTTTTGTGGGGGCAGAGTAGCAAGAAAAATGACAAGCAGGAGAGGACCTCTGTGATGAGAGAGAGAAAAAAAAAAGAGAGAAACTCGACAATAAGTGAACCTCAGTCCACGGAGTGGGGAAAAACACAAACAAATCAAGAGCATTTTAAATGAAAGGAAATGTAGAGGTGTGGTTTTGTACAGTATAAATTCCTTTTATGATTTCAAGTACAAGAGAGTCACTAGTCATGCTTCTTTCTGGACATATATTCAAAGTAAAGTACAATAAAAGTCACATGACCTTTTTAATTCCAGGTTATACTTGTTCATTGATGTTCCATTTTTATGTTAATGGTATGTATAGTAACAGTTGCCATACATCGATGGTGATGTCATGTGAGGTCACTTGAGCCTGGCCCAATCCTCTTCCTTGCTCTGCGGGTGGCAAAGTCCGCTGCTTTTGGCCGATTTAGCAATGACCGCTGGAATAGTGAGCGACAGTGAGCGCCTTTTTGTTTACTGACCAGAAGCATCTGGATCCATGCAGAGAGAATGCCTTTTATTTGTCATTATACATAATATAACAAGATTGGAGCTGCCCAACAATGCAAAATAAAGTATATAGAAAAAATAAAGTATAAAGAAATATGATAGATGTTAAACTATATATATATATATATATATATATATACAATATAAACAAAGAGAGGGAGTTTGTTTGAGAGGATGTTTTTTTAATAAATATTAATATCCTTGGGATTTTTTTTCCTCACTATTTTTCGTGCAATTTTTGTGACAGATATTTAAGAATGTAATTAATGTGTTTATTCTATTATGTAATATCCTTGGGATTTTGTTTTTTGGGGGGGGGAGTGCATGCCATTTTTTGTGCAATTTTTTTGATAGATATTGAAGAATGTAATTATTGTGTGTACTATTGTTATATTGTTATTGTTTTATGGTCATGTTACGTCTACTATTATGCACAAGTACACTATGATGCAGAATGACAAAGGTTAAAATATATTCAAACAGCATGAATGGTATAACAATTCATGCTTTACTGTGTAAACAAATGGGCGCAAAAGCAAAGTTTACAACCAACATGTCACCTGACAAGAAATGTATTCAAATATATGTGGAGGTTTGTGGCAGATAAGGAAAATGAGTTGAGCTGAAGTCAGATGAACCGACTGAAGTCGTGCTTTTATCTTTTCCGCATTATTATAGCTTTAGGTGGCAAACAGGCAGATTTCCAAATAAATCATAAAGACAGACTGGAAAACGAACAACAAGACTTTCATTCAAGGCCCACAGCAAATGTATTATGCTTATGACGTGCTTAAAAAAATACACAGAAGGATGATTTTAAAATAGTCTAAAAGGGTTTCTGACGTTCTATTGACAGTCATTTTCTCAATCGCATGTCTGCTGAATTTGACTGATTCCGACAAAGTTAAAATGTGCGTGTTATTCTTAAGTGGACAAGAAGGAAGCATTTAGTAGGCGTACCGTTTGAATAACGATTGTGATTTGATTTTGATCAGTTTTAAGTCACAGGAACTAAAGATGGTCATAAAATGAATTAATTCAGTGATTGGTCAGAATTCTGTGCATTTTATGGAACTGATATTTGCTTAGTCAGACGTTGTAGCACTCAAAGTCAACTACCTGACTGCAGACAATTATTTTGCAAGACATGGGAAGCTGAATTACAACAGTGGTGGAAACTTGGCAGACGAACTGAGCTCTGTTTGTGATGAACATCTGATCTTTCTATAAAACAAAATCATCCACCTCTATGTTTTTATGTGCTCTTTTTAATTGTCCATTGTTTATTGTGGATATGCTTGCCAGGGAAAATAGATGTACCGTATTTGCCGGTGTATAAGTCGACTCGGTGTATAAGTCGACCCCCTAAAATTCGACGGAAATTTACGATTTTATGATATATCCTTTGTATAAGTCGAGCTCAATTGTTGCATTATATTAAACTTCAAAATTCAATCAGAAATATGCGAAATTTATTGACGAAATGTGTTCAAATTCCGGGAGGCCGTGCGCATGCGCAGTGGCCGGAAATAACTCCCGCCGAGCGGATCGGCTGTTTATAAGCACCGCGGAGGAGATCGCGGAGCTTCATTCGACTTCCAGCGGCCAGCGCACTCGCGCACGCCGCCTGGCACCACCGGGAGGCCGTGCGCACGCGCCAAGTGGCCGGAAATAGCTCCTGCCGAGCGGATCGGCTCTTTATAAGCACCGCGGAGGAGA
Source organism: Syngnathus floridae (assembly GCF_059516105.1). Classification (NCBI taxonomy): domain Eukaryota; kingdom Metazoa; phylum Chordata; class Actinopteri; order Syngnathiformes; family Syngnathidae; genus Syngnathus; species Syngnathus floridae. Next base: position 21,993,168 of record NC_142413.1, read on the forward strand.
TCGCGGAGCCTCATTCGACTTCCAGCGGCCGGCGAGCTCGCGCACGCCGCGCGGCACATCCGGGAGGCCGTGCGCACGCGCCAAGTGGCCGAAAATAGCTCCCGCCGAGCGGATCGGCTGTTTATAAGCACCGCGGAGGAGATCGCGGAGCCTCATTCGACTTCCAGCGGCCGGCAAGCTCGTGCACATCCGGCAGGCCGTGCGCACGCGCCAAGTGGCCGAAAATAGCTCCCGCCGAGCGGATCGGCACTTTATAAGCACCGCGGATGAAATCGCGGAGCCTCATTCGACTTCCAGCGGGCCGCGCACTCGCGCACGCCGCTCGGTTCAAATTTTCTAAGTGCCAACGGCTCTTGCGCCATAAAGAGTCCGCCTCGGCTGGTTCCCCATGTCGGCCAGAACAAGTGAAAATTCGGCCTCTTTTCCTGGAAGTCTGGCCAAGTTTGGCGAATATTTTCTAAGTGCCGACGACTCAACCGCCGTAAAGTGTCCGCCTCGGCTGGTTCCCCGTGTCGGCCACCACAAGTGAAAATTCGGCCTCTTCCCCTGGAAGTCTGGCCAAGTTTGGCAAATATTTTCAAAGTGCGAACGACTCAACCGCCGTAAAGTGTCCGCCTCGGCTGGTTCCCCGTGTCGGCCACCACAAGTGAAAATTCGGCCTCTTCCCCTGGAAGTCCGGCCAAGTTTGGCGAATATTTTCTAAGTGCCAACGACTCAACCGCCGTAAAGTGTCCGCCTCGGCTGGTTCCTCCGGTCGGCCAGAACAAGTGAAAATTCGACCTCTTCCCCTGGAAGTCTGGTCAAGTTTGGCGAATATTTTCTAAATGCCAACGACATTCATTTAGACATGGCGATTGAATGTTTACGTACCGGTAGTTATTGTCGTTGCTTGACGCACGATGACTCGCACATTCGCTCAATACCCAGTACTTCCCCCTAGCAGTCATCGTCGCTGCCTGGCTTTCGATGTCCGTTATTGAGGTGAGAATATTTGAAATTGTTGCTGAGGATGCGTGTTAATGCGACGAACGCTTTATAATGATTCAGTTTCTCGCTGTTTGATGAGCCTGACGGACGCACACCCACGCACAATGAGATGCATGAGAAACGGCCTTGGTTATCATCACATTTGAAGCGATGAATACGAAGTTAAATTTTATGACTCGGTGTATAAGTCGAGGTCGATTTTTTTCGGTCGATTTTGGATCGAAAAAGGTCGACCAATACACCGGCAAATACGGTACTCAAAATATGAGGAAAATACCTGCATTGCCACGGTTACCATGGCAATGACTATCAATGGTACTGCATAGAGATCACCTGACCCAATGTTTAAATGCTTGCAATAGGTACAGAGGCATTTCTAAAAATGTGTTCTGGCACTCTCATATCCAACCCGGTTGCCAGTTGAAATAATCGAATCAGTGTAACGAGTCAACATTTGAAAAACGTGTACAAATTGATCTGTTGTTTGACTATCCTGTTAGATTAGCTCGGCCATTGGAAGGTGGAGTCCCAGCTGTGTCAATACATGAGATTATCTATCGCAAGCCAAAATGGGTTTAGTGAAACACGGCAGCAAGACTGGAGCAATGCTGATGAGGAGGACGATACAAGTTCAGCAGCAATTCACAACTGGGAGTGTGTGGGCGTGCGTGACACCAGCATGGCCATGTCAGTTTGTGGGGGTCGAGCCCGCTTGTCGCTTTGCCCGATGCCTGCATGCTTCTCATTCAATGAGACATAATAGGGCTGATCCCACCACAAGCGACATACACAGTTCAAGTCTCTCTATGCGAGCTCACATTTATGTTGTATTGTTTACCAACATTGGTAATGAATTGTGTGAGTGGGAGGGAATCAGAAATAACATGTTTTGAATTGTTATTACCTACCATTCATCTTCCTTGAAGACAAAGTATACAGCTACCAGACAAATGAGCAAACACAAATTGAAGTCTTTATGGATCATTTTCACTTTTATAAAATAGTTCGACTTTGATGGAGGTCCACGCTCTACTTAGTGGCACGGCATAGCTAAAAGAAATTAGACACGATTGTCGGTGTGAGGTCTGAGCCAACTACAGCATTAGGATCACTAAAACAAGGCATGTAAATCTCTTTTTAAAAAAAATCTTATTATATAGAAAGGCTCACGAGAGACAATTGAATGCTTTACGCCTCCAATGGTATAAATCACTTGGAGTACTTAGCAGTTTGTCAGCACCGTATGTCAGAGACATTGAAATTGCCGAGGATCAAAGTTACCTCAAACGACACGCTCGTTTGTTCATAACAAATTAACAACTGCTGCAAGCTCACACTTTAAAGTAGTATTTTCTTTCATTTTGCCGCTTATCGGGTTCAAAGGCAGTGGTATGAACAAATGAAGAATACATTGTTTAAACCGAGCGTGTGTGTGTGAGAACATAAAAAGCAATGAATAAATGTTTGTGGTTGCGCTGTCGGTAGTAAATATGTTTCTAATGTCACCTGAAGGAACATTTCATGAAATAGAAGAGCTTTTTTTTTCAACTCTAGATTGATCATGTTTTAAAAAAAGCAAGTAAGCATAAGGTGGATTTAGGGCATTTAGGATGCAGTCAACTGAAACTTGATGACAAATTGCGGCATCACAAGGGAAATAAATATGATGTGATTTGATGAGACAAAGATTATGATGAAGTGAAAGACTCAGTGAACCAGGACACACTCCGTGGCTGTGGGCATCTGTCCCTGTGGACAGTGAGAGGAACATGATGAAAAAAATATGCTCAGCAAAGATGAGGCTCTCGTTCAAATCTAAGTGGGCATAAATGGACCATAACTTCTCTTGGAACTTTGACAAAGTCATTTTGCTGCACTGTGTGACGTGATCCATGCATCCCCCTCAAAATACAATATGAACATAGCAACTAATGTATACAGGCAATCGAAGCTGCCACTGTTTGGCCCGGTCTCATTTCCTGCTAGTATAGTGAATGAGCGTTTCTAATAAAGGTGGCAACCGTATCTCTTTGCCAGCTCCTCTATGTAGACATTGTTCATCTGAACAGCCTGAATGTTCCAGGATTTTGCACTCCCCCTCTGTTGTATCACTCTGGGCCACACTCTGCATTAGAATCTCTCACTGCTTGATCATCTACCTGTCTTCTTTGCTCTCATCCCAGATGGCTGGCATGTAAACAAATAGCCACACATGCTCCAGCGATGAGAGGGACCCCGCCGAGGCAGTTCTGCGCCCAGCGCCGACATTTCTATCGGTTTCCAACGTCGCCGTTGTCGCTTTGGCAAAGTTTGAGATGCTGGATTACAGCCTGGTCATGTTGCCCGTTTAGAATGAAGCTCTTGACCTTTCACGGGAATGTGCTCTGTTTATCTGCCCACAGATGTTTATTTAGGTTGGAGAGCCGGATGGCCCTCTTTTTCTCGGCGCAAGAGAAAGTCTCTGGTGACTCCACTTGAGCATGAGCTCAAGGGTTTAGTGGGATTAAGGAGGTTCACATATTCAGCATGAGTTGTTTTTATACCATTTGGGGCAACAGAAAAGATTGTTTCAGCAAATTACCGCAGTAGGACAAAAGTAATACAGGGGCACACTGTTGCTTTCAGATACGCACTTATATCATCAGATTTTCCAGAAAATACCTCAAATGACATTAGAAAAATGAGAAGATTGCAGAGCGTAGTTTAAAAACTCATTCCCTATTTGTTCGCTGTCAGAAGGGAATCAGAGCCAAGTCAGGAAGTCACCATATGGAACAGAAAGAAAATGAGGGGAAATGTCACAAATCTCCCGACGGGATTTATTGTATCAAAAAACGTTTGCATCAGAAACTCATTGTACATTCTGAGAGCTTCAAGCATATGCTTCTGCAGTATTACTGCCCATCTTCATCAATCATTTATTTGAGAACAGCGCGGTTGCACTGGCCTCAATACCGAGGGGAGGGGATGCCAACAACAAAGAGCCATCATGGATATGTAGAATGATTTCTGTAAACGTAATACAAAGGACAAAGTGGAAAGCAAATGTGAGTGGACATTGACGTACACAAAAAGAAGTGCATCATGAATGGTTTTGAAAATGAAAACCTTTAATCTCCATTTTTCATACAACAGATTACTCCTGTGTTGGTGCGTGTCGAGATCAAATTATTTGTAGCAGCATGTTTTTAAAGATGGACGTCTTCATATGGCAGCCCAAACACATACTTCAACGTCAAACTACATCTCCACTATTAACTTATAAAAATAAAAATCATTTAACCTCCAACAGGGAGACGCTGAAAAAAGAAAATCGGGAACCACTGCACTCAGCTTTCTTGATCCAAAACGATCCAGGGAATCGATTGCTATGACAGCAAACCTATACGGAGGACATAGTTCAACATTTGTTCACCTCAATTCATCCAGATTCATTTCACTCTTGGCGGAGTTTTTACTGAGATAAGTCACTCGAGGTTAAAAAAAAACGAGCTTGATTTAAGGCCATCGGACATTAGAACACATGGCCCTTACAAATACCTGCAGATCCCAGAGGATTTATCACCTTTTCTTTGGTGTCCGACACCTTTTACTTTCCTGGGAATAAAGTGAAGCATTTAACAGGACATTTAAAAAATATTTTCTTAATTGCCCCTATCTTGATCTGGAGACCTGCTGTAACATTAGTAAATAAAGAAGCTTCTCAGACTTGGCAAAAGCATGGCAAAGTTAAAATAGAGCCAAAAGGGAGACGAACCCCTCAAATGGATTTTTCCTTTGATTGAAAGGAAAGTGTTTCCTGAGCCTAATGGACGTGCTTGTCAGGCCGATGCTTTACTTTCATCTTTTGTGACTTCATTAGCGCTCACATTGTGTACATCAAGAATCTCCCCATATGTCCTCCTACACAACAGGAAACAGTATTTGATTAAATGGCTGCAGCAGCTTCTTTCTCTATGGCAACAGATATCTTCATTCTTCTTCAATCTTTCGTGGCTACGAAAGCGAATATCATTATTTGCATGTGGGAGTTTTCCTCCACCCCGAGATTGCAGGAAGATGCCATTGTGACAATTGTTGTCTGACACCCAATGCAATCTCAGTAGGTAGGGCATATCTGATAAGCATGAATATATCATGTGGCCAAGAGATGGAATCAAACTAAATGAAATGACGATAGTATAAAAGGAAAATTTGTAAATGCTCACATAGGAGAAGGGCAAGGCAGTAGTAAGACGGGTAAACAATTTTCTGTTAAGCGTCGACTAAATAGTTTTTGGGTAAATCAAACAATCATTTATCTCCTATTTCCCCCCCATCTCTCGTGATCTAATAACTCACAACACTTGTAACGCTTGCATCACACCCCTCTCAGCATTTGGTACGGAATATTGAACACACACTTGGCCCCATATTGATATTACTTTAGAGATATGAGGGGGTGTTCATCTAAAATTCTTCTTCATCTCTCAGCTTTTTTTCCCCATGCCTGGTATGTACATATCTGAAGTGGGAGGGGAAGACTGCCGACGGTGGTAGCAAGGCTTGAAAGAAGTCGTTTCGAATCACAATTTTGCAGAGCCAAATTTGCATTTTGCACCAACATTCAAGAGCAAAACAGATAATCAACATCCCAGACGTGTCTAAATGCTTTGCAGGGCTGACATCACCTATGGCAGCTCTGTTACACTGCACCAACTAGTCAGCAACAAGCTTTGGCTGGCTAATAATGTGCCAAAAATCTTTGCAAAGTCACTCCTACGACAGTCTTCTGTCTGTTTGTCTCTCTGTCTCTCCTCTTCTCCTCTCCATCACCCTAGGTAACGTTCTATCAAAGAAAAGGCAATTTATTTTATACAAGGCTTTTCAGTCTTTCCACTGACACATTTAATTAGATGTTATCCGAGCTTGACTGTATTTATCTGCTTTAAAATATCCAACTTTTTGCATAGCCCACACGCCATTCGGTGATACAAAGCCAGAAGTCAGAAGTGTGTCCCTGATACCATTTCCTTGTGTGGAGAAGGAAAACATATATAAAATGCGGAGGAGGAATTGACATCCTACCACGCCTTCCTCTGCTTATTACCGTCAGAAAAGCTTCCACGTCTAACATGTGAATCTCAAAGTTATCTGTCAGCTTATGCAACTGTTAATGCAATTTTGGATCATGTTCAGTTTTGTATTGATTGTCAATCAATTTTGCTCGTCTGGCTTGAGTGCAATAGAACAGACTATAATAAGCTCACCTCATTGTTGAAGGGCACTGAATACTTTGGGGATGAAATTGCAATATTCACACTGAGTGAATGTTGAATTGCAGGATTTGATGGATGTCATGAATCCCTGTATGGACTGGCCTGGTAGGATTGTGTGGATTTATAAGCAGTCAAAATTGTAAATAATTGATCAAACCAGAGCCCTGATTACTGATCGAAAGATAAACATCTCTTCCTGCATGAGCTGCGTTCTGCATAGCACCTCAGAGAATCAATGACAGATCCAGTCACCCCATAACCACCTCATTTCTTTCTCTCACCAATCTTTTGCATAAATGTTTCCAGCCTCCCTTGTGCATCCATAGCGTCCTCCTGCCACAGCCCATAGTGCACTGTCGTGGTTGGGCAACGTTAACTCACTGTCCAATAAAAGTGAGTATTTTTAAACAGCATATGTGACATAACAGTACATTTGCCAAGAATGACACATTACATGATATTATTTTAAATGTTTGCGGGCCAATGTGTGAAAGAAGGATTTGAGCAGCAGATATGTTTGGACGGAAAACAAGGAATGTGTAACCAGCTAGCAGGTTACTGTGCAGTGTGTAATGCACCCACCACATATGAATGGAAACACATCTCAATCCACCATCCAATACGTGGGACACATTTAAATTCACTTTTTAAAGATGACAAGTTCATCTTTATCTCCGTGAACTTGTGTCTGACAGAAAGCAGTGTTTTTCAGCAAGAAACACACATTTCAATCAAGAATTCCAGATTCTGTTTGAAGCACTGACCAGACAATTGAAGAATCATAATGTAAAATAAAGCGCAATGTGCGTCGTCAGTCACAATGCAAACAATTAAAAGTGTTTCAAACTACTCTAAACAAAAAGATATATGTGGGCCCTTTATTTTTGCTCCCATTTTTCATGAACCAAAGTCCCACATCTAAAACTTCCTCTTTGCACACAAAAGGCCATCTCCCTCAACTGTTCATGTTTTCATTCCGCTTTTGTTTAATGAGCTTCTTAATATACTACATCTGTAAAGTGGTTAGATTATTTTGGCAAAAAAAAGTGTTCACTAACACAGTTTTAGATACATTTGTGAGCAATAATTAAAAGTAACTGATCTTTTGAGTAGATAACCTCCCAATTTTTGTTTGGTTGCAATATAAAAACATTGTTTATTTTATTTTCCCTTCCAAAATATAATGTAATAGGACTATACCAAATGCGCCAGTGGCAGTCATCGACTGAATGAATTCCGAGTTCTAACATTGTAGGTCAGTAGCATTAAATTAACCTGTGGTTAAAAGTTACTTTGGGACCTTGCACCTGGCTGAGGATCTGAGCTGTACAAGTTAAAGCAGTTGGCAAAGCATAGCTCAATCAGATGGTCTGCATAGGAAATAAAAATGACTGGCTAAATGCTTTTTAGGATGTTCGGTTTCCACTTTAAGGAGCTTCTCATTAGACCAACACCAAGATATTTTTCAGCTGAAAATTTTCTTCACCACCAACACAAAATACATTTAAATTTGCTGCTTTTGTTATTATTTCCTGGACAATGGCAAACATGTTATAAAGCTGTTTTCAGCAAAATATCATTAATAATAAACTAAAAAGGATTTATTTAGCATGTTATGTTTGCCTTTGATAGTCTTTTTTTTTAGATATGAAGATCACGCTGTGCATAAAAATGCAACAGCATGCAAAGATGAATGGGCTCCATTGCTACGATTAGAAAAAAAATGTTTATGTCATAACAGGGCATACTCTAGCTGAATACCAAATACCCTCTCACATTGTATAAAAATGTAGCATTCAGGTGAAATGACTGCTTCATTACTGATTCTTTACCAGTGATGCCATTTGGTATCTGTGACATTACAGGTGGATCATACAAACCGATGGTGACCTTATTGGTCTACTGCACATTAAATATTTTGAAATGAAGAATGTTTGTTAACTGTCTCTATTTAAGGACAACTGTTTGTAAAGACTTTGCAGACAAAAAAATAACTGCAGACAATTAATATACAAACAATAAGTCTTGGGTTAAAATGTTTAGCAGCCAATTTCAGGAAAATTTTCACACAAAGGTTTGCAGCTCAGTTGAACATCCAGCTGCTCTTTAGCAAAACGTCACAGCAGTCAATGTATTTTTTGAGCAGCTGTCACTTCCTGTTTGGTGTCTATCCATCCTTGTTTAGGGTTAGGTGTAAAGTCAGGTGCAGAAATTACGTGAAAATCAAAAGAAAAAAAGAAACTAATATTGCATAAAATGGGCTCAGTTTGTGGTCTATTGTTAATGTAAAGTCATAGACCTCACAGTCACCATGAAGTTAAATGTAAAGGATGTTTTTATTTTGAAATTTCAACACCCTATATACCGTATATTTCAGTCAGGCAATTTTATTAAATTCAATACCTATCTTGGAATCAGCAAGGTATTTTCAAAAGATTTAATCAAACACACAACCTACATTTGTGTTGCAGTGCTGCGGTGTGATACTGGAAGAGCAGATGTTACCAAGCCATTGAAAGATCATAGCAGCATCTTGCTTCTTAGCACTTCAGTATTTCACTATGTTTATTCAAATGAAGCCCTGGATGCATCAAGGAAAGATATAATTACTTTATGCTCGTTAAATATTAAGTACTCTCTCACTCTTCTTTAAATGCACAACTTCATACTAAGTAGGGTATTTCGTTTGACAATGAATTAAACATTTCTCACATAGCCTTAACAACAGGGATGAGAAAAGTTTCCCTCCTTTCATGCCACCTCATTTAGTGGAAAGATAAAACGAATGGGCACACTAATTCTTTTTTGGTTTGGTTTTGTTCTCAAGAGAAAAGAGCGTCTCAAACAGTTGAGCAAATTTACGTTTTGACGGGGGCAACAAAAAAAAAAAAAACAGCCCCCATTTTGGAGTAATCATTTTGTCTTTCCCAAAATTCCAAAGGCTTGTGCCGAATGTACCAAAGCAGCTTTGAGGGCTTTGTTGCCTCATTTGGGAGCCTGTCGTGATATACGTATTATTCAGCACGGATGTAGTCGAGTCAACTAGCAATTAACCTGTATCTTAAGTAAGACAGCCGATATTGATTCGCAAATACAGCTTTCGTTTTCCTGGAAATGGTCAACTCTTTTTTTTGGGGGGGGGGGATTTTTTTTGCTTCTTCTGCCTTTTTTTTTTTGAAGAAGCTCTAAAAATATATATTTCTCACTTTTTTTAACCAATCTTTTTACCAATTTTTAGCAGCTTGTGGCTGACCTTATACCCCACACAGATGAGCAGTTTGAAAGAGCCACTGGCGGGTATACCTGATTTTTTAAATTAAACCTCCTTCACACTCTGTTCGCACTCAGCCACGGGGGCAATTTTGTTCAGCCTTTCTGAGTGGCTTGATACAAAAATGGCCTGTGGCCCAATACTGGTCCACAGTGGGGACTGAGTTAGTGGATCAAACCTGCAGCCGTTCGTCAGACCATATTTCGTATGCTCAATTATCACAGTTGCCCACAGGAAAGTTAACAAAACTAGGTGCACTCAAAACAGACAACTAAAGGGATGGACTGGCGCGAGAAATTAGCTCAAGAATTTTTAATGACCCGTGCATGCGGTTTATGTACATCTGTCATCTATTCTGTTCAAGATGGCATTTAGATGTGCCCCCTGGCCATGCAGTGCCATTCCTGACTAGTGCGTATCTCTGCCAGTGGTGTTGATTGGTTCTATTTACTGTTTAATTTGTAAATGGGTTAATGGGATGCTCTCGCTGATTTCTGGGTCGGGCTCTTGGAGAAAAACGTAGGGGGAAATATTTAAAAATTCATAAATTGCAAAAAATTTATTAAAAAATAATTAACTGCACCACATCAGCCACCGAAGACGCCGGCCCACTGAGCATCTGTCCGCTACTATATGCCTGACGCTGAGTCCCAGCCCTGGGCAACTAACAGCGATGTTGATCAAGTTGCTTTCAAATGTGATTTTTATTACATATAACACGTGGGATATTCTATGTTAATTTTATACAAACTAGAGAAAACACAATATAGAATTGTCATACGTTTTCCACAATGTCAATCATTAACTAATTTAAAATAGCTTCATGGATTTAACTCATAAAAAGATTATTATTTGTTCCTTATTCTCGAGATACAGCTAAGATTTTATATCGAATACAGTAAAAAAAAAAACTAAATGATAAATATTAAATTTAGCATTTACAGTACATGCCACGTTACCATTGGTCAGCATGTATACACACGCACACACACACGCACACACCCACACACACACTAAGTGGAGTCATGACCATGAACACTTCTTGCATTGCTATTCGTCCAACATGGGATGACTAAGAAGTCAGTTAACTCAACCTTTCGAGTCCAGTTTGATATGAATGTATGAACCTAAAAATGGAACCGCATGGAAAGTTAGTGTCTTTCAAAAGGCTTCGATGTCGCATGTGACGCATGGTTCTGTCTGCAACAGTCTCATCTGAGTCAGAAATTGCGGGGAGGTTAGGTGGAAGGTGGCCTCGTGCAGTCTGTTCACCGCATGCTTTTCCATCGGTTGTTTACAGCTCAGCAAGTCCGTTTTGTTATATGTGACCCGACGTGCCCAATAAACATTGCTAAAGTAAGCCTGATGTCGCACTCGCGTTTCACTTGTATCAGCTAAAATGCTGTGCTTTAACTCTTGCGATGCTCAGGACAGTCTCAATATATCTCAGAAGGATGCCGCGACAGAGCAAGGCAAGTATCACGCTTCGATATTAGCTACAAATCTGCCATACAGTGTGATCAAATACAAGAAACAACTGTGTGGAGGTTGGGTACGACGGAATTTTCAATTCCACCGTCATTAAGTTTGTACTACATGTAGATGCATGTAATCCAAGTCCAGATCAGGGATCTCCTGTTGTTGTTTCAATCAGCTGCCAATGTCTAATATGGGCAGATGTACAGATTATATAGGAATATGAAACAACTATAACTGACATAACATTCAACAACAACTCCACAATTGCCACACTTTTTACCTGGGTGGTGTGGAATATAAGCAGCCACGAGGAACTGTGTCAAAGAAGGATTAGGAACTGTTCACACTCGGTGCCCGACCTGCCGCGATGGGCCCTCAATCAGACACAGCTGTGGCAATATTAAGCTATGCCAAGCAAAAACATGGCTATAAGCCAATAATGAGGCTGCGTGCTTTGGCATCTCATTCAACTGTTTGACCATTTGCTACAGTTTTCATCACTTTTGTCTCTATGCTTCCAATACCTTCAGAGCTATTGGATTTATTTTGTGTTTCATCCTTCTTGATAGGATTCTGTCGAGATTGCTTCTTATTCCCAAGGCCCTTTCCCTAACACTGACTTAAGTATGAGATGCTGATGATGTCAAATGCATTAATTATATTAATGACATTGTAATCATACATGCTTGTAAGTTTAATATGTGATGTCTGTGCAGGAGAAAGCTGAAGTGCCTTTGTCATTATTTTATAGCCTGAGAAATCAGTTAAAGATATAGACTAGATGTTCATGAATAAATGCACATTTTTAAGCAGACACTCACATAATTAGGCCAAACCGTGCATTTGGCTTTGCAGCTGGTATAGCGTAGTAACTGCTTCAGAGCATAATACATGAAATGCACATATCCCTTTCATATCATTTTGGCTTTTATGTTTAATTTCCACCCCGTGAGGTGAATAATATGTAGGTACCTCCTGTTATATGTTCCAGAGTATATTACAGAACGATCCAGTAATTCTATCTGTCTGGAATGATAACATAACTAACCCTATTATCTCTGTGAACTGTTTTGGACTGTGCAGGTGGTATTGCTTCAAAGATGTACTATGTCGTTTAAAGGTATTCAAAATCTTGAAGATAATTTGTTCAAATTCAAGATATTGTCACACATTGTTATTATATTTTTATTTTATTTTCAGTTTTTATGCCAAGCACACATGCGCCTATCTACCAAAATACTACCCTCAAAATCTAAATGGACAGAAGGACAAGATAAAGACAAGATTTTTTTTTCCAACATGCCTTTTATCATAAAAATACAACAATTTTGCCATGACAGTTTGTAGTACCTAAACAAGTTCTGCTAATTCATAATCGAATCACTTAAGATACACTCTTGGCACTCAACATGCCAAACAAAAGGCAACGATATAAAGTCACTTAGGTTGGGGCAGACTGAAACAGCAGTTACGACATGCAGTTGTCATGTTCCTCCTCTGTTTGGGCTCTAAACATGCTTGAAGTATCCATTTGGCTGACATATGCTTTATGCATATACTTTGTTTCTCAGTTCCTAAGAGGAGACATCTTTCCATCCATCCATTTTCTATACCACTTCCTATATAGCGTACATATGCCACTTGTTTTGAAAAAGACATTTACTTGGTTTGGCTTCTATAAAAGAGAAATCACCATCGAGAAATGTGGGTCCGAGATAGAGTGACACTATTTAGATAAAAGTCGTGAAAGGCTGGTGTCCGGCCGGCTATGCCTAGTACACGCTGAGCTCCTTGAGAAGCCAATAAAATATTTATCACATGAGATTCACTTCTACGTCTTTGCTAAAGGATGATGTGTATTGCCCCAGACTTTTAATTACTCCAGTAGAAAGCTGCACCTGCAATGTATACAAGGGAAGGAAAATGCATGCGCAGCCCGGATCAAATTTTATTTTGACAATACACTTGACATGCTTTAGTGTAGAAAAAATACCCAACAATATTGGTTACAGTGCTTTGTATGCAAAATGAAAGACTCCTTGGAGTGTATACGTATATTTATTTATTTATGTCTGTCTGTATATATATATGTATGTGTGTGTGTATGTATGTATGTATGTATGTATGTATGTATGTATGTATGTATGTATGTATGTATTCAAGATTCAAGATTCAAGAGTTTTTTATTCGCCATGTTTGAGCGTGCCAAACAAGGAATTTGACTTCGGTAAATCACAGCCTCTGTTCAACATTTAGGTGACTAACACCAACACTCAGCACATGTGAAGAACGAAAGATATTCTCAAGCATCCCCAGATCTTAAACTCCCAAGAGGGCAAGGGAAAACTCAAAACTCCAGCTATGGGAAATGAGAAACCTTGAGAAAAGTCCACAGATGGGAGGGTCCCTCTTCTAGGATGACCAGGCTGCAATGGATGCAGAGAGGACACATAGTACAAACAGTGTAAACAAAAAAGGTGTGGAAAGCAGGATGTTATTGCACAGTAATGACTCTGAGACTCTAAGAGTGGTGTGAGTTCATCAGAGCGACAGCCTGGGGGAAGAAGCTGTCTCTGTGTCTGCTGGTTTTACTGTACAGAGCTCTATAACGGCGTCCGGAGGGGAGTAGTTCAAACAGGCTGCAACCTGGGTGCGAAGGGTCTGTTGAGATGTTACTTGCACGTTTCCTGGTCCTGGTCAGGTACAAGTCTTGAATAGATGGAAGGTTGATTCCAATTATCTTTTCTGCAGTCCTTATTGTCCGTTGCAGTCTGTGCTTGTCTTGTTTGGAGGCCGATCCAAACCAGACAGTGATGGAGGTGCAGAGGACAGACTGGATGATGGCAGTGTAGAAGGTCTTCAGCAGCTCCCGCGGCAGGTTGAACTTCTTGAGCTGTCTCAGGAAGTACAGCCTCTGCTGGGCCTTCTTCCGGACAGAGTCTATGTGGCCGGTCCATTTCAGGTCCCGAGAGATTGTGGTTCCCAGGAACTTGAAGGTGTCTGATGAGAGAATAGTATTACTGCGGATAGTGAGGGGTGAAAGTGGTGAAGGGCCTCGCCTGAAGTCCACTGTCATCTCCACGGTCTTGAGCGGGTTCAGGTCCAGGTGGTTTTGGCTGCACCAGTGGACCAGCCGCTCCACCTCCTGTCTGTATGCAGTCTCATCACCGTTCTGGATCAGTCCGATGAGAGTGGTGTCGTCTGCATACTTCAGGAGCTTCACAGAAGAGTCACTTGCGGAGAAATCGTTGGTGTAGAGGGAGAAGAGCAGTGGGGAGAGGACGCACCCCTGAGGGGCTCCAGTGTTGGTAGTCAGAGTGTCAGATGTGATGCTCCCCAGCCTCACACGCTGTCTCCTGTTGGTCAGGAAGCTGGTGATCCACTGACAGGTGGAGGCAGGCACCGCGAGCTGGATGAGCTTCTGTTGGAGGATGTCAGGAGCGATGGTGTTGAACGCCGAGCTGAAGTCCACAAACAGGATCCTGGCGTACTTTCCTGGGGTGTCCAGGTGTTGCAGGATGTAGTGCAGACCCATGTTGACCGCAGTGGGTGTACAGTGGGGGAAATAAGTATTTGACCCCTTGCTGATTTTGCAGGTTTGCCCCCTTACAAAGAATGCAACAATCTACTATTTTAATCATATGTACATTCTAACAGTGAGAGACAGAATCAAAGAAAATTCCAGAAATTCACATCATATGAATTTATAAAAATTAATAACCGTCTGATGAGGAAAAACAAGTATTTGAACCCCTGGACAAACAGCATGTTAATATTTTGTAGAAAAGCCATTATTGGCCAGCACAGATGTCAAACGGTTTTTATAGTTGGTGACAAGCTTTGTGCACATTTCGGCAGGGATGTTGGCCCACTCCTCCCTGCAGACAGCCTCCAAATCATTCAGGTTCTGAGGTTGACACCTGGCAACTCGAATTTTAAGCTCCCTCCAAAGATTTTCAATTGGATTCAGGTCTGGAGACTGGATTGTTGATCTGCACAAGGCTGGGATGGGCTACAAGAGAATCGGAAAGCAACTTGGAGAGAAAAGATCAACTGTCGGTGCAGTTATCAGGAAATGGAAGAAGCACCACACCACCGCCAACCTCCCTCGGTCTGGGCCTCCACACAAGATCTCACCTTGTGGGGTCTCCCTGATCATGTGAATGGTGAGGAATCATCCCAAAACCACAAGGGGGGAACTGATGAATCAACTGAAGGCAGCTGGGACCACAGTTACAAAAGAAACAGTTGGTAACACACTACGCCGTCATGGATTGAAATCCTGCCGCGCACGCAAGGTCCCCCTGCTCAAGAAGAAACATGTACAGGCCCGCATAAAGTTCGCCATTCAGCACCTGGACGACTCAGAAGAGGCCTGGAATAAGGTGATGTGGTCAGATGAGACCAAAATAGAACTTTTTGGCCTCAACTCAACTCGTCGTGTTTGGAGGGCAAAGAACACCGAGTACAACCCAAAGAACACCATCCCCACCGTCAAGCATGGTGGTGGCAACATCATGCTTTGGCGGTGCTTTTCAGCCAAGGGGACAGGACAACTCCATCGTATTGAGGGGAGGATGGACGGGGCCATGTATCGTAGAATTCTGGACCAACATCTCCTTCCCTCAGTGAGAGAGCTGAAGATGGGTCGAGGATGGGTCTTTCAGCACGACAACGATCCTAAGCACACCGCCAAAGCAACAAAAGAGTGGCTGAAGAAGAAGCACATCAAGGTTCTGGAGTGGCCTAGCCAGTCTCCAGACCTGAATCCAATTGAAAATCTTTGGAGGGAGCTTTTCTGTCTCTCACTGTTAGAATGTACATATGATTAAAATAGTAGATTGTTGCATTCTTTGTAAGTGGGCAAACCTGCAAAATCAGCAAGGGGTCAAATACTTATTTCCCCCACTGTATGTATGTATGTATGTATGTATATGTATATATATATATATATATATATATATATATATATATATATATATATATATATATATATATATATATATATATATACCTTTCTGTCCATTCCAAACCCACTTTGTCTAAAAGCCTGTGCCCTTATCCTTTTGTTCTACCAACGAGGCACCACCACGATAAACTGTTTAAGTCCTATCAACTTGCAAATAAGTTATTTTATTCCAATTTGGTCTTCATCATCTTGCGTCCCTTAGAACTCAGTAAAGGAAAATGGAATGCATGTACTGCTGTAATGCTGATTATGCCTTAGGTATTTTTCTTTGTCAGAATCATTTGCAACATAATGCACTTAATCGACATCTAATGTTTTAATACAAAAGTCTGTCTATGAATGTACAAAATGCTTTATTCATTTCACTATTCTTTGTGTTGCACGGTATGAGTCACATTGATGCAAGATGACATCTATTCATTTTTTTCCCCCAAAAAATCTATTCATCATTATTTCAACGTCATGTTTGAAAGTGCCACATCACTATGACGTGAATGATCATTTTTCAGAGGCTGATATTAATACAGCATTCAACCATTTGAATGGACTGAGCAGGCACAGAAACCAAAGTAAATAAGCGTCTGTTGAAAGCTTTGTGACTTGCAAAGCTTCCTGGACATCCGAATCTGTGTAAAGCAAATGTTTTTTTTTGGATGAGAGTAAAATTTGAGATGCTGCTGCAAAGCTTGGGAGAGAGGTGCAGTAGTCTGTCCAACAAAGACCTGAATAAATGATTAGGGAAGAGAGCGTGAGCATATTGCGAAGCTAAGACCAAAACATGGTCGCTGTCACTTACAATCATCTAAATGGATCCACACGTCACAACCAAGCTTGTATTTTGGAGGGAAGCAGCCATGTTTGTTTCATCATGAGCCAATCTTGTTGAAAAAATGCCAAAGTCTTATCTGAGGTGGCCTTCATTTTCATAAGACATCACAAAGTGCATCTTAGCAGTGGTCTCCGCGTTTTGTGTTTGTCAAGGGGTGAAAATGAAAAAGAGCCAAAGACAACAAAGGTTGCAATTCAAACATGCTTTCGACATCTTGAGACTGTTCTTCGGTAACCCGTTACATAAATCATACAAAAAAGCTTCAAGCCTTAAGGCTAAAATCACTTCTTACTTTTTCACACAACATTCATCATAACTTGGTGATACTTTAATGCAACAGTACATCAAATCATTTTCAATTCATGATGGAGGTAGAGACAACATGACAAAAGCCATTTTGCTCTCCATCATAGTAACCATGAAGCATGTTGACCATGACAATGATGTATTGTAGGACGAAAAAGTGATTAAGCATTGGATTTGACGGTATCATAGTATGTAACGAACACATGAGCTCTTTTGAAAGACAGTAAAAATAAAAAAATACTTCACATGTCCTTGTCAATATTACTCTAACTGCTCAAACATTGGTCAAAGGTCCAGGATTTAATTACGTTCTTCTGACCGCATGACATCATCCTGCGTGAGGCTGTGCAACACAAGCGAGAACGACAGCATCAAAGCTTACACCAACCTGAGGCAATCAAAACACTTTTTGCAACACTGATCATAATGTGTACAGTGTGGCCTCTGTCAGTATTGATAGATGTATTTTTCAAAAAAATGCTCACAAGTCGCCTGCAAGCTACATGGCTGCCTGCTACTTTAGTGAGACCTGGTTGCATGCATGCAGACGTGACTCATTTATGTCTTCAGGCAACATATCTGCCATAATAAGGTTGGCTGTGGTTTTACTGGGGTGACACGAGGAGATGCTCAAGTCAGCCTGTGCCAACATTTGGCAATGTCGTTGAATATTATGGAGAAATCATGCGAATATATTCATTCAAATTGAGTTGCAGATGAATAAAACACAAACACTGTACACTATGATTAACAGGAGATCGATCCAAGATGTATCGGCCGAGACGTGACATGTTATCTGATTATGGTTTAGGCACTGTGAATCAGTTGATGCAATACAACACCCTGACTTCATTTTTATATTAAATTGTTCTCCCTGGCATAAAAGAAAAAAATCAAGCAAAGCCAACTCAATGCACTCACACGACAGACATTTCTGGTTTCATGATGAATGGAATGAAAAGTTAGGAAAATAATTCTGTCTGCCTTTTCATTCCAAAAAAAAAGCATCCCATTGCAAAATTATTACGATTCTATTTCCTCCAATTACAAGACAACAGTGTCTTCAGTTATAACGTGCAGTGTTGCGCTTCTGTGAGTGGTGCCCTGACGAGAGTCTGCTGAAAAGTGGGATGATACTGGGTATTTTGGGAGCCTTTTGAATGGAAATATGCAGTCAATTTTATTTTCAAATATTCAAAAGGACACATTAATCATCATTAATCTTTTAAAAAGATGCACACAAATTAGGACACTTTAAGGAGCAGTTAGGGAATTTTGGTGGGTTGGTTTAATTAAGGCATGAATTGAACACCACTGTAGAACTTCACAGTTCACAAATGGCACACTGTTTTTACATGTCTCTGTGGTAGCCCGTGCTTCCTGTTCAGTGACCTACCTTCACGATGTGTCTGTGTGGGAGTAAATCCTCTTAATGACCACATATCATGGTGTGCACATAAACATGGCATGAGGCGAACAGGCGAAAATTGAGTGATGAATGCAGTTCAAGGACATATCCACGATCATCTCACCCAAATGCCCTCCGTGCTCCAAAAAATCTCTCCTATTAGTTTGGTCATATGGTTAAAGCATGTATGGTCATGGATCTTTAACTTTGTCATTGTGGGTTTTCCCTCCCCTTCCCCACTTTATCAAATACTGTCCTGATTGCGGACATTCCCGGCTTGGCTTCTGTGGCACTTGCTATC
Source organism: Syngnathus floridae (assembly GCF_059516105.1). Taxonomy (NCBI): domain Eukaryota; kingdom Metazoa; phylum Chordata; class Actinopteri; order Syngnathiformes; family Syngnathidae; genus Syngnathus; species Syngnathus floridae. The sequence goes on from NC_142413.1 coordinate 22,011,976, forward strand.
AGCAGAACACCAACAACACAATGAGGTTAAGTAGTTTAGGGATCGAACCTATCAAGCTGCAGACCCCAAGGCCCTTTGTTTTGTACAACACTGCTTTCTCGATCCCAGACAGATGTTTTTTTTTTATGTTTAGGCAAAATTAATTAATCCAAGCGAACAGAAGTTTCCCCCATTGCTTGTCTGATAATAGGGGAGCCGTCATCATTAGGATTGATGGCACCAATTTATTATTAATGATTCGTAAAATGAGATCCAATAGACCCCATTCTAAATACATTTTCCATTACAGAGGAGCTGACTAGCAACACTGCTGATTCTACAGCTGATTCCTGCATCACTTGGCCTATTTCTCCCTTCCATAAACCGCAGTCTTGCTTCACCCTGTGCGTCGGGCAAATTGCTTCACTTCAAGTAATGCTTTCTAATGTTGTCTCAAATAGAGAGAGCATTTGTTTAAAACACCAGAGCCCTGTCATCATGTCATGTTGAAACTATCTCTCTGTACTTCTGCAAAATGCTTTCCAGTTTATTATGCTGCCTGGTAGGGTCTGTCAGTTTGATTACAAGTGCCAAGACTTTCAGTTTGTAATCAACTGATGACCATAGAGTAAGGAAAATAATGTGTTCTCCAATAAAAATGATTTTTTCCTCAACAAAGATATGCAAAGTTGCAGATTGTATTTTATGCTGCATAATGTGGAAGAATGTGAGTGAAAATGTACCTTTTGCTTTCTGGGGCCAAGAGGTCGTTGGTTCCATTGAAAGCAAATTTTAATGAGAGAACATACAATCCTTGTTGCAAACGAGCACAGTATGTAATTCTTTATGGCTATGTACATATCCACAAAGTTTTGTGGAGATCAAAAAGTAACTGCACTGAAACCAAATCTGCTTGTCTTGGCACTCCCACCCTCCCACAAATGACTCTTCAAACGCAAATGAGGGCCAAGCAAACATCTTCTCAGACACTCCAGTTGTGTTGTAAATACATTCCAACTGCCTGTGGAGTCACAATCAATTATTTCACAGATTTGCAAATTAGACTTTCTTCTTATCTTCTTACAGTAGATAAAGCTCCCCCCTTAAAAATACCATTAGCAACGCCTTGAGTGCACTTAAAAATTGATGACTGTCACATCCCTGATAATTAAGAGTGAAATGAGCGGACTGGATAGGTGTGCATGTGCACTAAAAGGCCATGTAAATGCATGCGTTACCTTCATGCTAGTCTTTGATTGCACCCTTATTGAATCTCGGTAGCCATTCTTGTTGAGCTGTGAAAAAAGCACTTAAATATCCCGGTGATTTCCTAATCATCTGCCTATCCACTTTGGACTGGCGTAAAACTGAATTCTAGAAAGTTCAGTTGTCCCCCGCCTACTACCCGACGACTGCTGGGATAGGCTCCAGTACGCCTGCGACCTCCGTGGGGACAAGCGGTATAGGAAATGGATGGATGTATTCACCATGAGGCCAACCATAGTAATACAACCAGTAGAATTAGAATTAGATAGTGTCAATTTGGTTTGTTCAAAGATTAAAGTGGCTCAATACAGTTGCTGAATTCGTTCAGTTTATTTTACCACTTTTTTTTTTTAAATCACTTAATGGCTCCATAGAGCTAATGAACACCATGACACTAAGAACCAGGTCAGGTGCAAACCAATTGGCTGGGAAGCCTCAGTGGTTTATGAAGCTTCATTTCACCATCACTACCATTATAGCCGTAGCGACCTGGTAGCTCCACCCCTACTTTGGTAGGGTCTTGCCCACAATATCTGTTTTAGTTCAGCCCAAGTCGCCTGTACCTCAGAGTCATTATGCGACAGAAAAGGGGGCTTCACCAAAATGTTGAAATGTGTTGGTAAGTAAAAAAATGTTAAATTCGGGGGAATTCATTCAGGTTAAAATACAGTATGTGCATACTCAATGACCAGGCAGATTTCCCACCTTCTGATTGGGGTGCATTTTCTTTGACAGGTAGACTGCTAGGGACTCTTTTGGATGATTCTCACGTGAGAACAGTGATGATAATTTTTTTTACACAATTTCATTTGGTTGGAATGGGTCTAATTGAGTATAAACTTGTGTTAATACAGCTGGATTCTGAAAGCGTGCAAGAGTGCTTTTGAGCCTTAAGTCATCCCATTGTATAGGGCTCCATACCGCCTAGAGTGGTCCATGCATTACATTTTCTTATGTGACAATACAGACCTTGCACACAAATGGTTTCAATTTCCCCCTAACAATACAACACTACTGGTTTCAAGCATCACATTTCTTGGTTTAATTTAGGTAGAGATTGTAAAATCCAGTTAATCTCCTGCATGGCACTCTGACCTGAGGGCAGCGAAGATCAAATGATCCAAACAATAATCAAAAGGTCAGTCACAGCTTAACAAAGATAAATAAAAATGTCCGACCATGAGGTCGACTTCACTTGATGAAGAACAAATAACATGTTTTACATATCTATTATAGACTGCATGATCAAAGTCAGAAAATGACAAAATGATGAGCATTTAAAAACCAGTACAGTGCATACAGTACAGTACTTACCTTGCTTAAGTGTATTTAATGCGACCCCTGAATGATAAAAAGTCTCAGTACTTGAGTTCAAACGTTCTCCACCCATGAGGAGATACAACCTTCTGTATAAAGAGCCTTGGAATAAGTATTGTGAACGTATCAGAGTACCCCCAGAGCGTGAAGATACAACCTTGACTCAAAGTGTAAGCTGGTTAACCACAGCAAACGTAGTTCAAACAAACTCTTTAGCATTTAGTGACTGCTTGTTTTCTTTCATCACAATTGCAGTTTCCTTCAAAAAGCTCCCATAGCCCAACTCCCACACCTGCTTGGCAGAGGTAAAAACAAACAACCGCTTGAAAAAAAACATAATTTCAGAGTCCTCGGGGCAGCTGACATTTGACTATTTAAAACAGGTTTCATTAGTAATTGTTGAATAATATAAAAGAAAACAATGACGAACTATCTTTTGTGAAGGTCTATTTCTGTGGTCTAAAAACGGCAAGGTTTTTTTAAATTAATCAGCTAATTATCCGGTTATCGGAATTTCATTCTGATAAATAACAGAAATGGCATTGGCGTCAAGGAAACCATATGGGGCAGCTCAAATACGTTATGTGGAACTAAAATGAGCTATATGGCATCTCTTCTTCCAAGCATTCTGCAAACAAGAACTGTTTTCAATTGAAAAGACAACCCTGTTAAACTCCTTTTCACTTCCATGTTGGTGTCAGTGTGTGCCAAACTCTTGCTTACCGCTCTGTAGCTGTTTGCCTCACACAAATACTGACCTCACCCCCCCCACACACACTACGCATCCATAAGGCCTGTCTAAATATTAGATATTTATTATAATCTTCTGAGCACATCTCAAAAATAAGGATTATCACAGCAATTAAATTCGCAGTTCATTGAAAGGTAAAAGGAAAAAAATTCCAAAAGATCTCAGTTTGCTTCTCCATTCTGCCAAACCAGTTGCTCAGAGTCTACCACCATGATCAGCTTCACCGTGACTGTGAAACAAGATGGCATCTCAACGTATATGTATGCACATTTTTAAAGATTAACAGAATTGCCTAGACCCTTATCTATTATGCTTGTAAACTGTAAGAGTGCAGCGACGACTTTGCATCTCTTTTCATATAATCTATTATTCATATTGTATGATTCATTTTGTCAGCCAGTCTGCAAAATGAAATGCATGAATTCATAGCACTCACGTCTTGTGCCATGTAATTAGAGACAGAATTATGGCCTTGACAGCCATTTGAATAATATAATGCAAATCAATTTCCGTTAAGACTTTTAAGGGATAATACTGAACTTTTATGATGCAATCCGCAAAGACGGGGATGACAGGGATCACAAATGCAGTAAAAAGACTGCACAACTGAATGTTTCTTACTTTTGACTCAGCTGTTAGCCTAGCAGCACTTTGTACACACCACATGATGTGTCATGCTAATCACCACAGAGCAGCTGCAACCATTCTCCATTTGGGTAACTCGTAAAAATACGCATCTCACTAAGCTGACCTCAATTGGAGTTTAAGTCTTAGTCCAAAATGGTTCATCTCTCTTAATGGTCGTAATAGCCGCAGTACACCTATGAAAAAAAATTAACATTCTCCCTTAGAGGGCTGATAAAACACTTTTTGATTCTAGTTCTCATGCACTTAACTCAGACGGTGATTATCTTTCATAATCCAGGCATCATAAGTACTAAATTGAATCTGAGATCCATTTCAGTCTTTGTAAAGCAGATTTATTAAAATAGATGGCTGCTTTAGATTTACAACGTGAATGCGTATAAATCTATCGGTGCTTATGATCATATATTATCCCAAATGCAGAGAGGTTCCAATGGAAGGATCCCCAAGTTACAATTGCAAACTTACATGAAATATTACATGTTGGAGCAGTAAAGCCAAAAAGTAATTGAAGAACCCAGTTAAGATTCCATCCATCCATTTTCTGTACCACTTGTCCCCACAGGGGTCGCAGGCGTGCTGGAGCCTATCCCAGCAGCCATCGGGGGACACCCTGAACTGGTTACCAGCCAATCGCAGGGCACACAGAGACAAACAACCATCCACAGTTGCACTCACACCTATAGGCAATTTGGTGTGCTCAATCAGCCTACCATGCATGTTTTAGGGGTGTTGGAGGAAACCAGAGTGCCCAGAGAAAACCCACGCAGGCATGGAGAGAACATGCAAACTCCACACAGGGAGGGCCGGAGCTGGAATCAAACCCGCACCTTCCAAACTGTGAGGCGGACATGCTAACCAGAGCCACCCCCAGTTAAGATTATTTTATAAAAATCTCTACAGAATTACATACTAATAAAATATTGGCTGGTCGAAACAAAAATGTTGGTTTGCAACTTATTTCATGAGTAGTGTCACAGAAAGCTGTTGCTGAATGAAATGAAACCAAAGCAAAGCCTTGACATTTTTTTCTATTAAATTGAGTAACATTGTATGAAATTAAATTACTCAACTACTACTCGACTTTACTGCTCTACAATGACACTTGGAGTGTGATGTTGACCAGTCGCTAAGTGTTTTAGCTAGTTGCCTATGATTTATTGTGACTATTAGAACCAAGCTTGCACGTGTTTGAATCCTTAAAAGAAGCTATCACTTCATACACTAAAACAACAGGATTAAATTTCGGGCAAACACCACTTAATATTTTATTTAAAATCCAATCTACAATTGGGTATTTTGAGGAAGAGGCCCAGAGGGTAACCTAAATAAAATATAGTGCACTGGAAAATATTACGTTGAGTTGTATTGTTTACTTTTGTAGCAGTAATAAAATGATGTAATTACAGCAATAATATTTGAAGGGACAAGGAAAGGAATTCCCTTTGGAATGACCTCCCATTAAACATAAGGCAAGCCTACTCGCTGTCCCTCTTTAAAACTCGCCTTCAGACACATTTTTATTGTTTGGCTTTCGACTCACTATGATACCCTGCAGTTCATTTACAATGGTAATGGTTCGAGGAATATCAGTGCGAATGGTCGACCCCTATACATTTTCATCGAACCAAATCTGGCCCGCTTTGCAAAAGGTTTGGACACCCTTGTTTTAACTGTCTTTGTTTTATGTCTGTTCTTTTTTCTATTTTTTTTTTTTTTATGTACAGTACTTTGTATGCAGCTGTGGTCTTTTTTCAGGTGCTTTATAAGTAAAGTTACAGTGAGTTGAGCTGACGCCAGCAGTGTCCATGAGTTAGTTGTTTGCGCTATAAATTCAGTTGAGTAATAGTGAGGCAGCTGATAACGTATTAATGCTTAAAATGAACATTTCTGAGGATGTTTATAATAGATTTTATGACACAAATTTGGAGTGCAACCCTGAACAGCGAAAAATCTTTCTATGTATTGCATGTTGTTGCTTGTTAGAGACCTTAACAGCTTCAGGTATGAGGTCACTTGAAAACATCTAAGGCTTCCTGCAGCTAATTGCAACAATGATTACGTCTTCTGTCATCATTTTACTATGACATTTAAGGACTACGTTGTTTCATCTCCACTAAAATTAGTAGCTTACGATGATCATTTATTTTAATAGTTTATCAAGTGATGCTTCATTACTTAACATTCAATAACAGCAACAAACTTGAACAATGGGAACTGCTCAAATTCAAAAAACATCCTACCGTCGGGAATATACGTGTATGGAGAGTAAGAAGTGATGGGATGATTTGAATATGACTTAGGCAGTTAAAGAAAAGAACATCTGAGTTTGAAATCCATGAAGACCATGAATGACCATGAAAGCAAAGTGGTCGAGTCATTTTTACAGACTGTAACCAAAGAGCTAATCTAACGTTATCTTGGCAAGTCTTGGCTTTGTCAGCACTTGAGCAAATATAGAATGTTGGAAGAAATCCACTCGTGATCTGCTGCACAAATCACTCAACCAAACTACCTTTTGGTTTAAGCCTTCAAGAGTTGGCACTTTAGCAATGTTAAAGACAGCACGGTGTACAGAGACATTTTGACCTACAGATGAACTTTCCGATACTACCAAGAGAGAAAATACCCCTTCATTTAATTTCTTTGACATGGGTAACGGCCTCTAAATTCTGGCTCATAGAGGCAGTGACAAAGGGATTGCAGAGTCACACACCAATAGAGAGTACTTCAAAATAATTCCTGGAGAGTTTAGAAAATTACTCTCTTTTTTTGCAATTGACAACATTTTTAATTTTATGGTAAACGAACATGATGTGAAAATGAGAAATACCACCAACGTATCTCCATCAAAGGCATTAAACGAGCCAGGGGATAGTAATTATATTTCTTTTCAAGAGACTTTTGTGGAAAAAACAACGACACTGCCAGTAAAGTTTATTTTTATCAATGACACAACAATGTTAAAAATAAACAAGCTTAAAAAGAAGAAGAAAAGAAACAAGTGCAATGTAAATTTACAGCAGAAAATGGTTTGAAAAACTGACAATGCTTCTTGGGTTTGAAGTCTTCAAACAGATTCAAGATAACAGATTAATAGAAATTAAATAGAATTGAAAAGAATTAGACATGTTTTTCAACACAATTGAATGGTTATTGTGCAGCTATTTCTGGTGTGCCTGCCTTGGCCACCTGGGGCAGTATAAGACATCCATCTATATTTGGCAGACATTGTTGCGACGTTTCAACTTTTCTCCGCTCATCAGTACGGCACTAATATTAATCCCTCTTCTCAGGCGAGGGAGAATATATGGCTACCTTGAGCAGTATGAGACAGACAGACAGACAGACAGACAGATATTGTTTATTGTCAAAGGATGAATAATATATACCTGGGGTACTTTTATATCATCTTACTTCATGCGCGCCTGCACTGTTAATGTTCAATCTTTTGAGCCTAAGGAATTGTAGCACCGCAACATAGATCCTTTCTCAAACCGAGAGCTACTTCCTGGGTACTGATTAAGGCAAAGGGCTACCAGTTTGACACACACTTCTGAAATAGCCAATCTGCTCAATTTGGCTTTCACTATGTGTTATTATTGTCATTTCCAATTCACACGTAAGTGTGATTTTAACAAGAATAGCAAAAATACAGTCAAACCTTGGTTTCTGACCACAATCTGTTCCAGAAGGCGGTTCGAGAAGCGAATCGGTCGAATTTCAATCTATTTTTCCCATTACAAATAATGGAAAATCTTTTAATCCGTTTCAAGACAAAAAAAATAAATATAAAAACGCCTTTTTTAAGCATTTTTTCATTTGCGCATATTTGTCCGATCAAGCAACTGCAGTGCACCACCGAACGCGCAACCGTAGCGCGTCACCTACCGCGCAACTGCACCGCGCGGGTCGCATTATTGCGACAGAGCCGTCGCTGAAATTTAGAAAATATTTTTAAAGTCCTGATGTACTTTCCAAAACTTAAGTGGACCTAAGTGCGCAGGGAGCTTAATTGTGTCCGATCGCGCAACTGCAGTGCACCGCCGAACGCGCAACTGCAGCGCACCGCCGAACGCGCAACTGCAGCGCACCGCCGAACGCGCAACAGCAGCGCACCGCCGAACGCGCAACAGCAGCGCGTCGCCGACCGCGCAACTGCACCGCGCCGCCGACTGCGCAACTGCACCGTGCTGGTCGCATTATTGTGACAGAGCCGTCGCTGAAATTTAGAAAACATTTCCAAAGTCCTGATGTACTTTCCAAAATTTAAGTGGACCTCAGTGCGCAGGGAGCTTGATTTGATCCGATCGCGCAACTGCAGCGCGCCGGGCGCTCACTGTCGCATTGCTTTAAGAGCGTCTTTGTGTTTTAGGATGTCTTTACTGCTCCCACTTGCTTTCTTTGGAGGCATGATTAGGGGTTAATACACTCCTCAAATTAACGAAAATACAATAACAACGGATTCAGTCGGCATCCGGGCCGCACCGTCGGGTTTTCTCGGGTCCTCCCGGCTCATCTCACGAGGTTCGACCTCCGAATTTTGTTCGACAACCGAAGCAAAAAAATCTTGAATTTTTTTTGTTCGAATTCCGATTTGTTCGAGAACCAGGACGTTCGAAAACCGAGGTTTGACTGTAAGATAAATAGATGCAGCTCACTGACAAGTGCCGCTATTTGAGCTAATTTTAGAATAGTCCTGCGGACGACTCACGCGGTCCTCACGGGAGACCTGGTGCCCGCGGGCACCGTGTTGGTGACCCCTGCGTTCAGCATTAGAATTAAGTTAGTGCACTGAAATAAGCTATATGGTTGCATTAAATAGGCAAGGCGGCAGGTTTTTTCTCTTGGTAAAAACAGATGTACTTTTCTATTTTAGAACAATTTTGGAGGTCAACTCTGCCGCCATATGGTCTCTTCTCTAAAAGGTCCCGGTTGAATAAAAACCCACCTCTATCATGGGCTGTTTAATGGAGCCAAAAACAAACAAACTTTAAATTTCAGGGACCGTGTGGAGAACTGCTCTGTTGCCAGCAGTGGCCTCAGGGTACGAAGGTGAGCGCCCTTTAAGATAAATGATCTGTTGGGAGAATGGCATCCAGTGTAGCGATGTGTTTGGAATTAACTTAAACTGAGGACGTCTGCCTTCAGAAACTGAGCAGCCAGGTTTTGAAGGTGATTTTTACCTTTGGACTAATATAAGGTGGATGACAATATCAGACCAGACCAGAAAGCAATAGTACTGTTTCATATGTCACATCAGACATTGACTGACATGGGGACATGTTACCTGTCCACCAACAAGAAAGGGAAATTGAATAACCAAGTCAATCTTATTGTGTCTTCCTATATCTGAAAATATGTCTGTGAGCAAACCATTCTGCTTTTTGTAGAAGGGACGATTTGAATATAAACACTCCTAGCATTGACTTTTTTCGGCCATGACTCAGGTAGGCTGGACAAAGATCCGGAGTCACTTTCAAGCAGTGACCCGAGTCTAGCACATCAAATCCAAAAGGTAAGCAAAGCTGTATTGAATGTTGTTGCATGCAGGGATAAGCAATAAGGCCACCGCAAAATGACTCATGCGGCTGAACGAGACTGAAGTGGACCGACACGAGAAAGTTGCAGACAACAATAACAAGCAGTTTTGAGTCAGTGAATGGAAAGATCCCCCAAAACCTTTCAATGTAAATACAAGTTGCAGTAATGTCAGCATAAAACAAAATTATTAAAAAAGGTCTTAAACAAACACCAACTGTCCCAAATTGAATATTTTGAAGCAAGTAAATTTTAACTTCAAAAAACCATCCTTTGAAGATGAAATGAAATCATTTTATATTTGAAAGAACGACATCCCAGTGGGTGTTGCACGGCAGGATAGCGTTTTCCTGTGGTCACTGAGCAACACTTTGTCAAACAGCTACAAAGAGAGAGTGCTCTGAAAAGGTGATACAGATGAGACATTTGTTGAGGGTGATTGAAAACATTTGTTCAAAAAGGGAGTTTTGTCTGAAAGCCACCCTGAAGACTTTTCAATATAATCGTAACCTTTTCCAGTATTCATTTCTCCTCACATCTACTCAGACAAGCTAGATGAAAGGTTAGAACAGGCCCAACGGTGTCTAAAGGTACAGGTCTGTTAGTGCAGTCTGAATTCTCTCATAATTTTCAAGGTCTAACCCTGTCAGGTAAAAAGATAAAAAGCTAATTTATAGTCTCAGATTGTCATATATAAATTAACAGGTAACGCTGTTAGATAAAAATTCTAAAGTGAAAATTACAGATCCCACTTTTGCAAATTACATGTCTGCTGGTACAATGGGCAGTTAATAGCATGCTGAGATTTACTGCACAGCATTCTGGCTTTATAATAGACTCCAATTTCATCTTAGTGACAAAAAGCCCTCTCCTGACCTGAAATGCTCAAAGAGAGCTTGAGAGCCACTGGAAGAATAGTGCATGAGAGAACATAATAATTAGCAGCCGAAATGTCACCATCACCAAGGCCCAACCAATTTAGCATGCAGACATCATGTCTCAACCCCACTCTGCTAAGGACAGTGCGGCCAAGAGAAACTCTCTGCGCGGATGGTAGTCTAATGTAGAGAAAAAAAAGAAACAAGGCAGAATACGGGGTCTTACTCCCCTGAGGACTCTCAAGCCTATACGGCTCCCACAGGGCTCGAGTCTATCAGCATGGTGAGGTTCTGGAAGCCACCAGAGACAAGAGAAGCTGCGCCTGCTGTTATATGAATACGGCATTTCTGCACCGTGAGACGACCCCATTCAAGCTGAAACCCATTTACGACTTGAGCCGCAAGAGCAGAGATTTAATTCCTAAACTTTTACGATACAATGAAACATCAGTGTCAGCACAGAGCTGTTATATATATATATATATATATATTTTTTTTTTTTTGCCAATACTTAACTCATCTTTTTAATATGCTGATTACATGTCTACGTGTGCTATGAAGCTTGGTATGAGAATGTGTGGATGGAGTTGATTTGCATAGTAGATATGTGCAATGCGTGTGTGTCTGTGTTTGTGTGTGGATGGGTGCGCCATTCCTTAAGCGTGTTCAGTTGCTGTCACGGTCACAGGCGCTTCCACAGAGATCACACAAGAAGTCGCGTTCAGTTCATTGGTCACATTATTTGTTGCTGCCACTAAACTACCTACACACCTTTTAAAGCCACTAGCAATAGAGCAATATAGATAAGCAAAAAACGGTAATCTGAAAGATTTATCAGAGAGCTGCTAAAGCTTACATGTGAGGGTCTTTTATGATTTAACAACAGGAAAAGGCATTAGAAGATGTCACAAACATGTTTAGAGAATACAAGCAACTATCTGGATTACTCTAGATGGCAATAGCATGGCACATAAATTCCAGAAGATTCAAACCGCAGAAGTTGATACTGTAGATACAGGTTTCCAGTTGTCATTGAAATGGACCAAAACCTAAAATCACTATGCACTCTAATCAACACATAAGACAAAGATGAATAATTCCCTGATATTGTAAATTGTTTTCATAACCCATCCGTCTCATTTTCTGAACTGCTTCTTCTCACGAGGGTCACGGGCGTGCAGCTGACTTCGAGCACCTAATTCCATATGCAAAAATTGAGCACAAATCGTCTTTTGTTTGTAAGTGGCTTTGTTTCTGGCATTAAAATAGACATAAGCATGCTAACAGTCTCTCACAACAGAATTCTGATTTGAGTTGATGGCACAATAGTGTGTTGCTTTTGGACTGAAAACAGATTTTTTATTTTTAAATGAAAGGTTAAACCTTTGCCTGAGTTGATGCATCAGGCTGCAGGCCAATACATTGAACGGGATAAGCAAAATAGCCTGGCTGTCTACTGGTCATCTGACATTAGAAAAAGAAATTTTTCCTTAGTTGTGGGTGGTTATTTATTTACTTCATGTAACCTTTGATTGGCAATCCTACTGAGCACAAGCGGTACCAATGCAGCAATGTATCAATCACAAAGGCAGTGAAAACTGTAAATTGAAACACAAATTAGTATACAGTAGCAGAACAGTAATCCAATCAAAAGCCAAAGAATAAAATAGTCTAGTTGAAGTGTGATGTGTTCGTTATTTCCCCATCTCGAGGCATTTGTGAAGCCATGAATAGATAATGAGAGCTAAATCTACATGAAGTATTTCTATACCGGTAGCTTAAGTAGCTCATCAAGGAATACAAGAGTTAGAAATATGAGAAACAGCAATTTTCAACCACTTGAAACTATAATAAATTCATACCTTTCTGACAGTTTCATTAAAAGCTGAGTCATGCTATCTTTTTAAAATTAGAACTCTTGCATTGCAAAAAAAGAGAAATGACTGAAGGCCTCTGATTTCATGCAATTCTCATAAGATTAACTTGTTGATGTAAGTGATATGAAAAGGATTCTGGCATGGTCGGGTGGTTGAGCCAAGGCTGGTGTGTCTGTAAGACACCCCAACCCACGCCCGCCCCCCTCCCTCCAATGCCGGGGCCCCGAGGCAACACTGTTAGTGCTAAATTGACAAAGCAACTCGATGTGACAGGAGGGGGTCATAAAATTGCATTTTGTAGGATCCGTGTTTTCCCATCCTCACTTGTCCCTCAGCCCTTCAAATATTAGATCATTGCTCAATTTCAGCCAGTATAACTCATCTTGGGCTGCATCCATGTATCCTCTCAAACAGACAGGATGGGGGCTGAACCATAGACATAACCTTGCCTGTTTCTGTGGTCACACAGTAGAACTAAAGTGTGTCCCATTCTTTGGTGACAACATTGTCATTGACTGGAGTTACGCGTCATGGTTCATTTGGCACAATTCCCATTATTTTGCTCCAAGTTGCACAATCTGGACATGGGTGGGGTATAAATGACAAGAAAAGTGCATGAAATTGGAGACTTTCAGATGAAGCCTCTTTTCAAATCAGATATCTCCAAATGTGATTGCAGCATAAATTGACAGATTGGCCATGACTGATCAATGCAAAATACTACCGATTAAATGTTATGAAAATGTCACACTATGATTATAGTGAGAAAAACTATCAGTAATCACTACAACCAGGATTTTACTTGAAGAAATATGAAACAAAACAGCACAAACAGCAGCAATCCAAATTACTTTTTTTGTACGTTAGAGCCCATAAAATGTAATTAAAACAGTGATATAGCTAATAGCAAACTTTTATTGCTGTAAAATCTCTTTTCATTGACATTTGTGCTGACATTTTCTTGTATTGCAGCATACAATGTAATTATCCTGAATATATTTGACAAATGCCATCTTATAAAATCTGAAGCCAGCCTGCGCCCCCATGTTGAACCATGTTGTCACTGCCCTGTGTTGTGACTTTGAGTATGGTATACAGTAACTATAAAACCAGATTTATCTAATATGTCACTTTAAAATGACATGTTTAATCTAAATCAAGAAGGAAAAAAGGTTGCATTTGAATATACAGTGGAGCCTCGGTTTTCGAACATAATCCGTTCCAGAAGGCTGTTCGAGAAGTGAATCGTTCGAATTTCGAATCATATTTTCCCATTACAAATAATGGGGGGGAAAATCAATTCCAAGTCCCCCCAAAACACACGCCTTTTTTAAAGCATTTTTTCATTTGCGCATTTTTGTCCAATCGCGCAACTGCAGCGCACCGCCGAACGCGCAACCGCAGCGCGTCGCCGACCGCGCAATTACACCGCGTTGGTCGCATTATTGTGACAGAGCGGTCGCTAAAATTTAGAAAATATTTTTGAAGTCCTAATGGACTTTCCAAAATGTAAGTGGACCTCAGTGCGCAGGGAGCTTAATTTGGTCAGATCGCGCATCCGCAGCGCGCCGGGCGCTCAGTGTTGCATTGCTTTAGGAGCGTCTTTGTGTTTTAGGATGGCTTTACTGCTCCCACTTGCTTCCTTTGGAAGCATGATTAGATTTGATGCAATCCTCAGAGTAACGAGAACGTAATAACGAACGGAGTCAGTTGGCATGCGGGTCCTCTCGGCTCATCTCGCGAGGTTCGACAACCGAATTTCGTCCGAAAATCTCGAATTTTTTGTTCGAATACCGATTTGTTCGAGAACCGGGACGTTCGAAAACCGAGGCTCCACTGTATTGATAATCATTAACGTATAAATCTCCAACAGCAAAGTGCAGGCACCTTTTTTGCCAACTGCTGGCTTCTCCCGCCGACTGCAAAAGATAATGCTTGCAGCAAATACGAAATCTGTCAACGCTGCCGTGTAGTCCTCCCTTTCCCAGTTCTTTGAATGCTACAGTGGAGTAGATTACAGAATGATTCTATGAAGCATGACGCTCCATCTGAATTCTGGGTCAGCAACCAATGTGGTATCACACAGAAGAAAGGCCCACGCACAAAGACCCTCATACACAGAAGGCTTTACAGAAGACTTAAGCTTTTCTTGACGCAAAACTTTTCCTGAAAACATGCTGCAAATTATGACGCGGAAAAAAAGTTTGCAGGTGAAAATAAACGCTACTGCTCATTTGTGTCAGGCATGTTTTAGCATGGATTATAGAGTGTGCGGTGCAAAAGGACCAAGAGCATGTGCTAGTAGTGATTAACTGGACTATGGTCAAATCATGTAAATTGTCAGTTCTTTATGCAAAGCCACATTCAGTTAATAACTAATTGAAATGCTATCCCTGCGCTGATGTAAAACACAATCAGTGTACAGCGGGGTGTTTTGTCTTCATAACCTCACACGTAACACAGAGGAATGACAGCATTTCTTTCAGACTCACATATATTAAAAGAAAACAATCTTAATGACCACACATTTTGCCACACTTGGTCAAATTTTCAAAGGAATTTCCATTCGATGGATGCAAGCATGCATGAGGAGGGTTAAGTATATTTCAGTGCTCAATTAATTTTAGTGTTTTTTTTTTACACGATTAAGCACAATTTAGTCAGCGGTTATTACATGACTCTCAGTTTCATGTTTGTTAGTTGTGTTGTACGAACATCATTTGCTTAATCTTGTAGATTAATGTGCAAGTTGAGTTTTAGCGTTTGACAGCAACACATTGTATTAGAAATGCCCTTAGCATACTTCTGAGAGTCACCGCCTGCACATTTTCTCAGGCTTTTTATGGTCATATTCAAATAGTGTCTATAGTATATATTAAACAACAGAGGCAACAACAACTACATCTTTGAAAGTAGCTGGGCATAACATTTCCCAGCAGCCTTTGAGGACAACAGAACGAGTTCATTGGGGGTTCATACTCTCCTCATAGGTACGTAATTATGAAATACCCCCCTTAACCCTCTTGCTCAGTGGCTATGGATTTTGAGCAGATTGGGTTACCTTTAAGGTTGGGTTAATTGATTGGGTTGAGGGTTAGGGTTAGGGTTAGGGTTGAGGATTGGATTTGAGTGGGCTGAAAAGTTCAAGATGGTCACCATTTTAGACAGTTATGTGTAATGGAGTTGTAATGTAATGTAACATTCCCTTTGCTGGGTAAACAATCTTTACCAACGTGCTGGGTTAAATCCTCATCCCAATGCGCTGGGTATAAATAACCCAATTTCATCCAATGTGGACCCAAGCAATTTTGAGAGGGTATTCCATCAAGTCAACAAATGTTTGTTTTACCCTGGCCATGTTTTGAGGACAGTTCATAAAGGATATCAATAAACGAGTGAAATTAATAAATATCAGGTGGTAAACACACTCCATGCATCCCGCCTCTCCTGTGGCTGCTACCTTTTGATGGCTGAAAATAGCAGGATTGACTTTGTCCCCCACATTCTACACTCTATGTGCAGGTGTAAAATAATATTTACTGCATTTCAATAAGGTCAACACAGTACTTGGATACTAGTGCATGGCAACATGATTTTACTGCTCCTCTTTCCAAATGTTTTTTTTTTCTTAATAACAGTAAACGTTCACCATAGAAATGAAAATGAATGCCAAGCCAATGGAAGATTTTCTAACGTGTCATAAAAGGACTAAGCAAACATCCGTTCTACCCCATGGCACACAGCCACAAGTCAGCCTATGCATTCTGTATATAAAATAAAATGATAACATTTCCATCTTGAACTTAATCTTTTCATATTGCCGGGGGGTTGTTGGGGTGGGGGGCTTTGTGTTCAACCTCAGGAAAGTCCCAGTAATCCCCCAACTGTCTCTGGAGAACAGAAGAGAAAAATGTGCAGTGCAATGAAATGAAACCTCAACCCTCACAGCCCTCCCAGATTGTCATTGAAAGCGTTGACACTACAATGGGTAACAACGTGCAACCATGCATTGATAATGAGGGCGCGAGTCAGAAAGGAGGAAGAAGCAATAAGGCGGAAGGATGAACTCTTGCCTTCCTATTAGTAGTGTTAAATCTTGAGTTCTGGCCTTTTTAATGTAGAGCAATTGAGCTCATGAAGGAGGGGACAGGTGTGAAAACATTTCAAATGTGAGAGAACTTGGCCAAAGAGCCTCAACTGTAGGTCAGTGTTGAACATGCAATCATCTGCCACATGGAGAGGACGATTATTGCAGACAGGCGTGACACGCCATGCAGGGATGACTGCCTCAGTAAAAAACGAGGAATTTCAGAGGGGTATGCTGTGAAATGACTGCAGTATTTCTAGATAAAAGAGGATCCAAAACACAGCAATGGATGCACAGATGAGACCTGTTACTAAATGAATGCAAGTATTGCACAACAGACAGAGATGGGAACAGTTGCATGTAATCTGACCTGCCTAACTGACTCCGAAACAAGCAATTATTTCAACTATCATTTCGACCATAGAGGGACAATCTGTGGAGAGTTTAGTTTAGATTTGACAATGGAATGTACATGTCAGAGATGAGCGCATCAGTAAATTTTGCAGGTCTGTCATTTATCATTCGCCAGCAACCGGGCCACCTGTCCGTCAGCGTCAGGCTGTTATTATTTCAAGCCAAACCAAAATTGTCATTTTCAATCTGTCATTGTAATTTTGACTGCTTCGTTGCAATGCTTACATTTTAAGGGTGGCATTTCTAGTGGACATGGTCAAATGGGACGTGCATTATATAAGTCCCCAATTGCCAAAGTTGACACATTTCCAAGGAAGCCACACTATTGTTTCTTTGAAACTCACTTAAACTTGAGAAAATGGTGTGAATCACACCAAACCCCTTAGGCCAGAGAGGAAGCCAAAAGTTTTTCTCTATGTGTTGTAATGTAATGTGACCAGGCAGAATTAAATAAGAAAAAACTGTCAGGAAAGAAAGAGCGCAAACAGAAAAAGGAATTCTCTTGAGATCTACTCAACTTTGACCAAGTTTACACTGAACACCTTTTCTCTTGAGAATTCAGCAGTTTTATTTCAATCACACAAAAAGTAGAATCTTGCATTTTATTGGATGAGAGTTAAAAGGAATCTCGAGACAAGAACATCCAGTAATGGTGTTTTGCTATAGTAACCCTAGAGTTGTGTGCTATAAATGGTGCAGAATGCGTCCGAGACATCTCGCAAGTATCTCTCTCTACATAGGACAGCTAGGCAGCATGTATAACCATAGTTTGAAAAAAAAACGAGGAAAGATAGAAATGAGTAATTAATAATATAGTTTTTAGAAAACAGAGAAAGCAGTTCATGATTATTGCTTATTGGCAGTTTTGTATCATTGGGTTCCCATTTCACTGCCATTCTACTGAACACCCATTCAGCATCGACAAAATGAGAATTGAATTAGCACTAGCTATAGCACAGTCAATGAAATTTTACAGTTTAGCTTGAAAATGAGTCAATGTTGATGTGAGGAGTGTGAGTACCACAGTTAACTACTGCACTGTGTTCTTAGTTAGTAAACGTATTGCAGGCAGGATCCTCACCTCTCCAATATTGTCACTTTACAGGAGGAAAAAACAACAACAACTTTGCATCGGCAAACACAGCAATCATTTTCATTTTTAGATCAGATTAGGTCAACAATTGATCAAAAGTAACATGCCCAGATAGGGCTTGACCAGGAGTTTATTTGTGGTAGAATATTAAGTCAATCAATTTTGGACACATCAGGATACAGCGACAACATTCTGTATTTGTTCATTTTCCTAAATAATCATTCAAGTGCGTTGTCTAAAATAGACCTCTTTGCATGACTCCACTGCAAGCCATTGCAGAATCCTCGCTCGAGTTCTTGGGAGTCCAGAGACACCAGTAGCTTCAAATACCTGCTCACTACTAATCAGTGTGTCTTTTTAACAGGAGCTCTCTTTACCTGACAGAAACTTTCCCTAATAAGCCTTTATCTTGCGCTCACTCCCAGACACGCATTATTTAACGGAGCAATTATTTTCTTGAAATGTCCGTTGGTGTCATTCCTCTTACAAGGCATTAAACCCTATCAGCAGAAACCAATCATTTTCCATGAATTCATCTCATTTGAGAAAGCTAAACAAATGCGAGATGAACAGCAGTGATGTAAACAGACAGGAGGAACATTAGATTATAATGTGCAAAAACATCCCCAACTCAAACTGGAATCTTTTGGGGGAATTTAAAACTCTGTGCATACTAAGCTGTAACACAGTGGATTGATGGATCAAAACAATGACTGACAACCAAGAAGGCGAGGCAAGGATGCCATTGATAGGACTGACAGATTAAAAATGTGAAGTATACATGACAGTTACCCAGGAAACCACAGCCTGCAATCTACATAAACCTGGAACTGCCAGCAACAAAGCGGGTGTGGAATTAATCAGAGTGAAGCATTTGGTTAGAGATACATTTGATCTAACTGCACACACACATGGACACACACTATGATAGTATAGTACTATAGTATACATCCATCCATTTTCTGAACCGCTTAGTCCCCACGGGGGTCGCGGGTGTGCTGGAGCCTATCCCAGCCGTCAACGGGCAGTATATATATATATATATATATATATATATATATATATATATATATATATATATATATATATATATATATATATATATATATATATATATATATATATATATATATATACATATATATATATATAAATTTACATTCTGGCTTACATAGTTCACACCAGGAGACGCAACATATCCACTGACTGATCCGTTGATCACAGGAAAACTCATTGACTCGTTCGCAAACGGGAAAGCCAGGATTCGTTCCCTCACTGATCCGTTCTTGCGGTGAACTGGAAAGATTGCTGGTTTGAAATTTACTTTTAATATTAATATATTTTTTTAAATAAACATTTATGTTAAGACTTGTCTGGTGTTTTAGTCCTTGTTTTTATATTCGCCAATTAAAACATAAAAGTCAGACATTTGATGAACTGCTTTATATGACAATATGTGTTTTACGTTATTTTATGAGTTGGTGTCCCCCAAAATAACAAATGTCGGCATAACGGATTTTTGTTCAAACTTTTATTCAAACACAAACGTTACAATAACACCATAAACTACAATCCAAAAAGTATACAATTAAAACATCATTTTTTTAATTTATTCGATGTTTTACCAGGTAAGCCAATTGAGAACATTTATCTCATTTACAATGGCGACTTGGAAGCAAGGTGTGTGAAGCGTCTTGCCCAAGGACACAACGACATGTCACTGTGACAGAACTGGGATTGAACCATCAACCCTCGGGTTACGAAACGACCCGCTCTATTGCCTGAGCCACAACCGCCGTAATCAATCAATGACGTAATAACATAACGTGGGTCGGCTGGCATAGCAGCAACGCTGTTACTCGTGAATCTTCGCGAACGAACCTGAAAATGGCGGTGTACCCATTAGAGTGTCCGAATGACGTCACAGATCCAACAGCCAATCAGAAAGTGGGGGTGAGGGCGGGTGTGGCACTTTTTACTTTCATTTAAGCGTTGACCATGATTTTTCCCTAATGAAGTGGCCTGTTATTAAGAACACCTGAAAATAGTGGTGTACCTCATAGAGCGTCCACGTGACGTCACAGATCAAACAGCCAATCAGAAAGTGGGGGTGAGCGCGGGTGTGGCACTTTTCACTTTCCGTGAAGGTTTGACCATGATTTTCCCTAATCATTTTCACTTTTATTTAAGCTTTCACCATGAATCACTTTAGGAAGTGATTCGTTCAATCTCGTTTACTGAAAACAAATCCATTCTTTTGAACGAATCGTTCACTGTCAGTATAGGCAGCCCTGTGATTACGCAATCCTCTGAAAAGGCAAGGCAGGAAGTTGGCTCCTCCGAGCGAATCGCCTTCGGTTTTAAAATAACATAATATTATAATAATAATTCAGCGATTTTGGTTCAAAATGATACAAAATTACTGTAATTAAGAGGAAAATGACTTTATAATAAAAACGATTGAATTTGTTTTTTCCCCTTTTCATGATGGCATGGGAGGCAAGATATATATATATATATATATATATATATATATATATATATATATATATATATATATATATATACACATACATATATATATGTGTGTGTGTGTGTGTGTGTGTGTGTGTGTGTGTGTGTGTGTGTGTGTGTGTGTGTGTGTGTGTGTGTGTGTGTGTGTGTGTGTGTGTGTGTGGCAAGACTATGCAGACAGCATCTGGAGGATGAAGGAATTGACACAGTTGAATGGCCCTCACGATCACCTGATCTAAACCCGATAGAACACCTCTGGGACATAATGTTTCGGTCCATCAGACGCCACCAGGTTGCTCCTCAGACTTTACAGGAGCTTGCTGATGCCCTTAGACAGATCTGGGAGGACATCCCACAAGACACCATCGTCTCATTAGGAGCATGCCGCGACATTGTCAAGCATGCATACAAGCTTGTGGGGGCCACACAAGATATTGAAAATAATTTTGATTTGCAAAAATTGAATTTAGGCAAAATGGACGAGCCTGCCACATCATTTTTTCACTTTGATTTTTGGGGTGTCTATATACTGAGCCACACACACACACACACGCACACACACACACTTTCCATATTAAGACAGCAAAGGATCCTCAGCATGATCAGATAATCAATTCCAAGGAGGAACAGGTTGATGGAAAGAGGATTTGACAGACTCTTTTAACTGAGGTTCAAGTCACAGATTTTGTGGTTTTGAGGAAGACAAGCTTTCACAGCAAAGTCAGACAGAGTTTCGGTCGATGTCAAGCTACAACTGTAGAGCATCTACCCCAAACGCTTTCCATGAAACTGGTGTTATAGAATTGTTCATACTGTACTTCTGAAGACTTCAGATTAAAGGTATTGAAAACTATTGATTGATGAAGTCATCATTTTATAAGGTGCTTGTGTTTGTTCCAATTCAGAGCAACTTTCATTGATACCTTTTTGGTTTAAAGGGATGGCCAGAAGAGAACACTAAACATTAAATGTTCTTCTCAAGCTGCAGGGGTTACGCAATTGCTAAGCAACAGTTGCTATGGTACAGAATAATTAGATAGAGCATGAGGAAGGTGTGGTGCATGCAGCACTATCAGAGTGCCACGTTTTGCCACTGGTACACATTTGCCTTTTGACGTTCTATTTGTTGGTGCTACTGCCATATTTATGCTAAAGTAATGATAATGGCACTGATGTTATGTTGAAAGAACTTTGAATTTCTTACAGTATAAAACTAATATACTTTTCCTCTCAGTTGAGAACTGTTATGTGTATATAGATGAATGTAACTGTGTTGAACAAAACACCGCATGTTTTGTCACACAACAACACAAGACAAAGCAAAAAGTGCCATGTTAGAACAACACAAGTGAAAGTACTGCAAAACAAAAATAAAACGTCACATATTTGGGATGATGAGGTTGTGTACTTGAGCAGAGCAGATCTGAAACTCTACGCTAGACAGTGTGGATCTCACTGAAAAGTTCATGAACGGTATATAGACTATTTTTTTCGTTAAAGTGAAGCTCCGAATCGATGGAAATGAGACACTCCTGGGATAAAAAGGGCAGGCAGAATTCTTTTGGATCTTCCACATCCTGATCATCAACTCTTCCAGCTTCTTGCCTCAGGTAGGTGCTTATGAACTACATATGCACACTAAATCCAGTTAATATTCCAATAGCTTCTCCTCTTTTTCAATAATCCTAATAGTTGACTTAAAAATTGCATCGTGACATTTTGTGATTTTTTTTTTTTTTTGCCAAAGTTGTATACAGCGGGTGTACATTTAACTACTGTAAAGTCAAACACAGCATTTCATGATAAATTCGGCAACTTTCTTTCAAAACTATCCGTAGCTGAATGCAAAAAAATTAGTCACTGCCGTTCTGCAGCAGTCAGCCTGCAAACGAGTCGGACTCGGGCAGTTTAAGGTCACGAGGGCTGAGACTCTGGACTCTGCATAACTGTTAGCAATGAGATTGCCATAGGCAGAACATTGCTAAGGTCCAAAGAGGAACAATTTAATTGACCAGTGGTCTGGTTTTGAAATAGACTGTGCTCTCGGTAATTGTTTTTTAAATAATTTGGGATATTTCATGTCCAATATCCTTTTAAACAAAATTCCCAGTGTTTTGACTCAGTCTACTGCAGTTCATGAAAAGTGAACACTTAACATGGAAACACACCACGGTCGTACTCAATTAAGTCCTTGTGAATAACCAGGAAGGAATAGCTATTGTAAAGAGCGTTATTCACCAAATGTATCAATATGTATTTCAATATGTAAATGGCAATGTTTCTGTCACTTTATAGTGAAACAGAGACGTCCTAATGTGCAACCAAGGCATTTGTTGTTGTTATTGTGGGAGTTTCTCTTTTGTAACCTAAGAGGGGGATATACCCTAATTGGGTTTTCAAAACATCCATGCTTGTGCACCCAAGTTAAAACATCCAAAATGTTTGACTCTGTGAGAAAATTTTTGCTGGTATGTAAGAATATTTGCTCACTGAGTAGTTGGACATCTACTGATCTGCTGGCTGTGGGTGGCAGGGTCTTAAAATGACACAATAAGGAGTATGAAATTACACCCTTCAAATAAAACGTACATTCACTATTATGCATTCCAATAAAGGATATTTGTTCATCTCAAAAAGATCTCTTTGGAAAACGCCATTTCATTAATTTGAACTAATACTCTATTTCATTGCTACTTCCTTTTTTATGCACTAGTGTTCGACATTAGAGCGTTTCAAAAATGTATCCCATTGCATATATTTGAGCCATCTCTACAACACTTGAAACGGTGTGACGTGACTTTAATGAGGCAGAATCATGTTGTAATGTACAATTTCATCCTAAGCCTATTTTCTGGGAGACAGAATTCATCTCTTGGGGGAAAAAAATGGATAGAATGACTTGTCTGTGTCATATTCATATTCGTTCAGCCTTTAGATGAATGTAAGAGTAAATCCCTGCCTCTATGTTCACATCGAAGTGGCGTCTGTATTGCAGAGCCTTTTGAGGAACATTGAGCAATCAAGACAAAAAAAAAGCAGACACCCTTGGGAGTCTAAGCTCATTTTTGGCCTGTCCTGTCCTGTTATTTCATCAGGCATACACACACACATACACTCACTCACACACACTCACACACACGCACGCGCTTGGTCACCTTGGTTGATTCAATCCTATAAAAGGTAGGTTACGTTTGAACGAGATGATGAATTTACACTAGATTCAAATTAAATATTAACCTCCTTGACCCCACATGAAAAGTTAGAAGTGAAGGATTTCATGCTGGATATAGACAGTTTGAAGAAACTTAATTTTCAAACTTGGCTGTCACGCTCCACCCAAATGTCTAAAACTCACATTTGCCATCTGGCCACAATACTTGTATTAGTTTTTGAAGGCCAAACTTGCCCAAAAATGTCTGCTACAAAAAAAAAGAGGCTACCTGTCTTTTGGGTATTTCTATTAAATGTGACTTAGAAAAGTGGTTTTTGGGGGGGGGGGCAATATAGATTTTTTTTTTCCCCTTATGTCAGGATGCATGAATGCAATATACTGCCCCCAGGTGGTGGCCAATGACTCACATAAGAAGGAGCAGCACAATGTCCATCGAGTTAAAGGTACAAATGTGGTAAAAAGTGTTTGATTCTTTACAATGTGATCAGAGTTTACCGTTACCTTATCGGGATCAAAATTAATATGCAAATTCAAAAGGGCCTTCTTACTGCATGCTCTCAGCCAAATAACCTCTCATTGAGCATGATGACTGAAATTAGCCATGGAGAAGAGTTTGCTCGTCTGACCTGTGTTCACAACAGGCCATCATAACAGAAATAGTTCAACATAATTGTTAATGAAAGCAGCCAATGCAGTAGCTGATTACAATGAAATGCCGATTTACTCAAGGTATTTCCAGCTCAGTTTATTTGGGCGGCTCTTTCCTGTGCCCATGCAGCGCATGGTCACTGGTGTCAATGCTAACCTATCAACCGTACGTCACAACATACACGACAGAAGCAATTCCAAAAGTGACAGAGCTCAGAAAAAAATAAAAAATGACATGGATCTCTGCAATGCAACAATGTCAGAATGACATCAGACGTGACGGAGGTACTGCGCTTAAACTCAAGTGTGCCCTTTACAAAGCTGAGTCATTCTTAAAATTTCCCCAAATGTCCTTCAACAGACACGTCGGGGCCACTTTATTCATGTGACAAACATCTGGTAGCATTGACAGATTTCAGCAATGTGCTCTTGAAAAAACATATCTATATTTTCAAGAAAGGCTTACATGGCCCATTGGCTCTGTTTTTATGAATACAGCATTTTTGTCAGAGAAAGCTTGTGTGATGAATGGAAACCCCATTGTTGAACTAAATATTTACTTAAAACAGCCTGACATTCTAATAAAGCAGTAAAGCAGTCACAAAACTACTATGGCAAACCAAAAAAAAAAAAAAAAAAATGCCTTTCTACTGCCCTTGTCCATTGTTAACTAGAAGTCATGGTCACTTCAGCTAACACACACAGCGTCCTGTATTTTTCCACCAAGATGGAGCCTGCTTTATTTAACATATGCCGTTGTATGCATCCGTATATGTGTAATTATATTTTAATCACATTCCCATCAGCCATGTTATTACCAAATGCCGGGCTCTCGTTCAGCATTCCGAAGCATATGGTCTGCAGTGCATGGAACACATGAATGCAGCACAGCTCATTTGAAGAGCAACACGCCCACCGACACGCAGATGGGTGGAAGCGTATTGGCCATTTAGAAAGACACAAGCAATAAACCTTGTGACTGTCCTTGTTCCTCTGTTTGAGCTGAGTGCAAGACAAAGCCCTTATCTCTTACTTGACCCCATTCACACAGTTCACTAGCCTTTTTGAAGGAGACTGTGTGTGAGATGGAAGTGTGACCCAGCTTCACTAAGATGGACAGTACAAGATCTGAGTTGAGACTCTCGACTCGATAGAAGTTTGCAATTTGCATTTGACTGTCAGTCTAAAGCGGGGCATACACGTACCGATTTTCAACATCCTGTGGTTTTTACAACACATGAAGGAATTGAGTTCTTGTGTGTTTGAGATGAGAGGAAGATCAGTGTTTTGCATTGTGGGACAGCTGACACAGCATAAACAAAGCGCTCAAATCATGCAAAGCACACAATGAACCTCTCAAACAATGAGACAAAATTTTCCCAGTGGATAAATTTGGGAGTAAAACTGCGGAAGGATAAGCAAGTGAATAATAAATGAGCCGTGTGCTTTGAGAAGAGAAACAAACCAATTGAAAGAATATTTTTTTCTTTTAATAGGACACTGAATATGTCACTAGATATCACAATCAAAACATTTTATACACTAAAGATTGAATTCATGACATCTTCATTTGCCACTTCACATAAATATGCACGTGTTATGAATATTACATGCCGTGCATGACATCCTGAGTTGTCAAATGCACGTATACCTTTTGTACTGTCTTGTCATTTATGACAGGAGACAAGTGAATAATGATTTCTCCAGGGAGGTGTTAACATCTCAGATGGGAGCTTATTTCAAAACTACACGTGGACAAATTGTTGGTACCTCTCTGTTGATGAAAGAGAAATACCGTATTTTTCGGACTAAAAGTCGCTCCGGAATATAGGTCACATTAGCCATAAAATGCGCAATAACGTGAAAAGAAACATATATAAGTCGCTCCAGAGTATAAGTCGCATTTTGGGGGAAATTTATTCGACAAAATCCAACAAAAAGAACAGACATGAACGAGCAACAACAGGCTAAACGGTAGGTGTGCTAACATGACCTAAACAGAAACGAAGAGCTGAGAACGGGCCTGATGTAACATTCAGAGTTATTCAAATAACTATTACATAAATAACACGTTTACAAAACCATCTGTGTCACTCCAATTCATTAAATCCATCGATCGTCCTTTATGTCAACAATGGGTGCGCTTGCACTTCAAAATATTCCACAGGCCCATATAACGATATATAGATTATAGATCAAATAACTATTATATAAGCAATAATATTATCAAACCATCTGTGTCACTCCAAATCATTAAATCCATCGATCAAATTCCTCGTCCTTTGTCAACAACGCCGCGCGTGCGCCTTGACGTCAGCCTCGTCGTTATTCCACAGATCTAGTATATAACTATATTGTAGCGTTAACAAAGTACAAGGACCCAAGCACAGGCGTCGACTTCCAGGCGTGTGGCGGCGTGGACTTCCATCCCCGGAGGTGGTACTTCCAGCCACGGAGGTGGAAGAGAGAGCTCCATAGAACTATATTGTAGCGTTAAAGTACAAGGAAAGACGTGGGTTTGGTAAACGGCTCTTTATTTATCAAAACAAACTTCCAGGCGTGTGGCGGCGTGGACTTCCAGCCAGATCCACAGATCCATAGAATAGGACCGGGCGTGCGTAAAAGCCATGTCCAAGCCCCATCCACCGTCCCCGGACAGCCACCCGGCCGAGCAATGGCCCCCGTCTTCCATCCACGGAGGTGAAAGAGAGCTCCGTAGAGTAGGACCGGGCGTGCGTAAAAGCCATAATAGTTTTTCAAACCTTCTGTGTCACTCCAAATCCTTAAATCCTTCAAACTCTTCGTCCCCCGTGTCACTTACAAACAAAGCCGCTAATGATGCCGGTAGTACGTGGGGCCCTTCGTCATCTTCGTCATCCCGTGATCGAATCTTTGTCCTTTATGTAAACAACCGCCGCGCCGCGCACGTCACTTGAAATTCAAATTACAGTAATCCCTTGCTACATCTTGGTTTCACTTTTTTTTTTGGTTGAAAATTTATGAAAAAATTCACATATAAGTCGCTCCTCAGTATAGGTCGACCCCCCCACCCAAACTATGAAATAAAACGCGACTTATAGTCCGAAAAATATGGTAATAATATAAATGTGCCGTTTTAGATCCACTCTGACAGAGTATGCTGTCAAATGTTCGTATATACTACAATGTGTACGGTATACTACTGTCTATGTGAGTCAAAGATCTTGGTTGGCTAAACAAGCAGCCATCTGGGTTTGTGGCCTTGTGGTTGGAACACTGAACAGGTATGTGTTGAGGTTGCAGCAACACATGAAAACATCATGAAATCCAAATATTTCTCACACAACCACTTTTACGTAGTATAAAAGGCCCGTTGTTCTTACCAGGAGCAATTATTTGAAATGACCTTACGTAGAATTTATGTATAACAGACGACCATTCGGCAATGCAGGAAAGCTAATTAGTCAGCAGGTTGTGTGGGTTCAATTGAATTGTAAAATGGCATGTTTTCAACACAGCATTTTAACAAGGGTTAAAGATATTATCATTATTATTATATACTGTGTAAATGGAATTTTTTTAAATCATGTTTTTAATATTGCACAAAAATATTGTACAGCATAGAGCAGCTTAAATTGTCTTGATTATCTTGTTGAGTGCACACAATGGCTAGGATTTTAGCATTCAGACATGACAAAACAATTTGTGTTGCACCGCAGTTCATTGGAGGTGTGAACATAGCCTCAAGGACATCACATTAAAAGATAGCACCAGTCTTTCAATTTGTACATAATCAGAAACTATGTCAACATCATTTTTGACATGGGCCACTTAGTGGATTCGGTTTACCTGAGAGGGCAGTTATGAGTTATGAGCTCTATAGTTTGTACAGTAGCTCTTTTTTTCTAAAAACAGGGCTTCCTCAGTTCACGGTTGCCAGAACCAAGGCAGCTTCATTGAATATAGAGTAGCCTACGTCATTACGAGGCTTCAAACAGGATCATTTTTAGGAGAAACGTATATTTACGGAAAATGCATTTATTTATGTCTTTGTTAGTATTGCAAACAATGTTTTCTATTTTACAGAAAATGTTGCCTTAATAATGAAACTCAGTTAAACTAAAGCCCTGGGAACTTTTTCTATTTTGTGATAATATTCCTCTGCTCTCTACTTTAATAATAATGAAATATTACCTTTCCTTTACCTACGCTGTGCATTACACTGGCTTGCCTTTGCCCGGTTACTGAAAAGGCTTTGTGATCCCCCCTATCTTGCCCTCATCAGCCATCAATCATGAGTGCATTTGAAAAATCATCACTGACCTTAACTATAAAGACATAAGGGCCCCTTGGACTCAAATATTTGAAAGCCCATATGTAGGGTAGCATAATAGCGTACATTAAGTGATTGTAGTGTGTTACTATTGACACTGTGAAGCGAGAGAGTGTCCAAACTTTATACTACAACCATCCTCATCCATGTTCGCACGAATGAAGAAATTGTACATACAATGTGTGAGACTGGGATCTTTTCTTCTCTTTTAATATAATAATCCTGAACTAGGTGAAACATTAAATGTCCTTTATGTGAAAGGGTTTTTCCCGTTATGCATTTGTTGATAGACACATTTTCATGATATCTAATCAAAACACAAAGCAAAATGTCATGCCAAGATAGATATGAGCAATATTTTATCCTTTGACTACATAGGTCACACGCACATCATCTACGCCCATGTATCAAAATAACCTTCACTCGGGCTCCTTTTCGGAACATCCTGAAATGCTGTCATAACAGTCTGTTACCACTAAGAAAGCCGTGTAGGACACATACCCCCAATCTCTCCAATGCCGGGCGTACGTACGTCAGACGATTTGATTAATGCTGTGACTGGGAGCGAGATCTAATTGTGAAAACAGGATAAACACTTTCTCCCAGAAAGGAAACGGTGCAAATCAGAGCACTCCCCAGAGTATTGTTGAAGGAAATTGCTTTAAGGATGAGACACAGACTCATGTGTCAATGTAGCGGCCTGTCATCCCTCCTAAACTCTGCTGCAGCAGGCACTTAGGATTCACATTTTCATTGCATTTTGTACATGCGAGACTGCTCTTTTCCTCCCCTTAAGAAAAAACCCTCCATTTGATTGGAGCTGCTGACTACTAGATAGAAATAACCTCTATTGAACCAATGTAATGCCAATCGTTAAAGCACACGAAAAAATTGAATTCAAAATCATAGGAGATAATTAAATGTCTCTGAGTATAAAGGTGCACGCTGGTCTGTTTAAATAGCTGCCTGTACAAATCCTCATCTAATACAATGATTTGCGAATCCGATATTCAATGGAATACACTACAAAGGCAAGACGAGAAGTGACAGGGTGAGTGTTATGATTTGGTATCATAGGAGGATCCCCAAAAGGCTCATTTGCTCAAGCA
Source organism: Syngnathus floridae (assembly GCF_059516105.1). Taxonomy (NCBI): domain Eukaryota; kingdom Metazoa; phylum Chordata; class Actinopteri; order Syngnathiformes; family Syngnathidae; genus Syngnathus; species Syngnathus floridae. Next base: position 22,041,579 of record NC_142413.1, read on the forward strand.
AAAGGATAAGCCGAGGTTCACCACTTTGTGAATAACAACGTAAGCAAATAGTTTGAGAACAACATTTCTTAATGCGCAATTGCAAGGAATTTCATCATGTACTGTTTGTAACATCATTAAAATATTCTGAGAATCTGGACAAAAATCTCTGCATGTAAGCAGCAAGGCCAAACACGGACACTGAATGCCCATGAACTTTGAGTAAAGGGCATTACCATGTGGGCTCTGGAACACGTCAACAAGTGTTGGTTAAAATTTGACTCTCCAAAGCAAAAGCCATATATCAACATCTGTGAAAACCCCATGACTGCTGAATGTTATATATACAGATTCTGGAGCAACACATGCTGCCATCCAAGCATTGTCTTTTTCCAGGACATTGCTGCTCATGCTGCTCAGCAAGATGATGCTAAGACACATTCAACATGTGTTACAGTGGTAGGATTTCTTAAAAAAAATAAAAGCGGGGGGGGGTATAGTAAGTAGTTCAGACTTGTTTTCAATTGAAAATGTGTAGAATAGTGACCACAATTCCACCGACCAAGCATCAAAAATTGGTGTACTGTAAGGAAATGTGATGTTTCACAGAAGTATACTACATGCCCCTCTCCCAACTTATTTGGAATGTGTTACAGGCATCAAATTCTGTAAACATTTGCAATAAAACTGTTTATCAGTTTGAATATGAATTATTTTGTCTTCCTCGTGCATTCAATTGAAAATTTGCAAATTATTGAATTCGCTTTGCATTTGTGTTAAACACAACGTCCCAGCTTCACTGGAATGGGGCTTTGTATGAAAGTGAGACTGAAAGAGCAGCCAAGCAGCCATCCATCAATAATAATAAATATGTATAAAAGGCACAGGCCATTTCCTCTCAGAAGAGATGATTGAAGATGTTCATCCCCCTGGTGCATTTAAATGTTTAGCAACTAATCCACCGGCCATGACTCAAGACAACGGGATAAAAACATGATATGCACAGATCTCTTAAACCTAAAGTCAATTAAAGAGCGTTTTGCATGTAATTTCATTGCATAAATCATCCTGGACAACACAGGCATTTGTTTGCGATACAATGATCATTCCCTAAATGCAAAGCTTATATAGTAGCAAGCATGTTTCCTCAGCTCTGCATTTGAATAGAATTACCGATGCATCCTACTGACCTTTTTGTTCATCAAGCATTTTGTGTGATTCCATGGAGAAGTATAGCTAAGAAAGAGCCAATTATTTGCAGTGCTGGTATCATTTTTCTTCTGAATTACACACCGTTCTAGCAGTGGCGTGCAAAGCGCAGAAGATGCCCAGCCCGATCGGCCAATTGCGATGCCCCCGGAAAAATTCCTGGTGGGGTGGAGGGGACATGGGTGATTTTTTTTTTATAACTTAATGTGTATCGATCGTAGTAGGATAGTTTTCAACATGCTCTTTATCTACGATTGACAACGGGCATGCAACAAATAGTGTTAAACAAGTAGGGGGTCAGGAGGTGCTGTGGCCCGAACCTAACCCTGGTTTGAAACCTTGATCCTAGTTCAAAACACTTCTTTGAAACCTTAATCCTAATTTTAAACTTCAAAACAAATACCTTGTTTGAAACCCTACTTTAAAAACCTAACCCTAGTTTGAAGCTGTAATTTGAAACGCTAATACTTATTTGAAACCCTCATTTGAAACCCCGACCTTTAAATGAAGCCCTTATTTGAAACCTCAACCTTTGTTTGAAATCCTAATTTGAAACCCCAACACTTGTTTGAAGCCTTAAATTGAATCCCTAAGACTTATTTGAAACCCTACTTTAAACCTGTAACCCTCATTGGAAAAACTAACTCCAGTTTGAAACACTCCTTTAACATCCTTACCCTTGTTGGTAACCCTCATTTTAAATTCAAACCCTGCTTTGAAACCCTAACCCTATTTGAAACCTTGACCCAGGTTTTAAACCCTACTGCAAAACCCAAATCTTAGTTTAGATCTTTAATTCAAAACTATCTCTAGTTTTAAAAAAAATGACTTTAGTTTGAAGCCGTAATACGACCATTAACTATTACCTGAACCCTAACAACTAAACCCGATCCCTATCCCTGTCCCTAACTCTTACTACAAAACTTAAACCTTAGTTTAAAATGCTACTTCAAAACCCTAAATATAGTTTAAAACCCTACTTCAAATCCATCCAGCCATCCGTCCGTCCGTCCGTCCGTCCGTCCATCCATCCATCCATCCATCCATCCATCCATCCATCCATCCATCCATCCATCCATCCATCCATCCATCCATCCATCCATCCATCCATCCATCCATTCATCCATCCATCCATCCATCCATCCATCCATCCATCCATCCATCCATCCATCCATCCATCCATTTTGTACTCGTGGGTGATTCTATCCAAACTAACCCTGAAAATAGAAACACTTGAACATATTGCCATCCCCATCAGCCCGAGCAGGTGAATGTGGAGCTGTTTGAATGTCCCATACTTAATTACACTTTTTGCCAACACTGCAAAAATCTAATCCCCTGAAGAGGAAAGTTCCATTAAACATGAAAAGTGGGCCAGTGTTCGACGTTGCCTTTGTAAATATGACACGAGGAGGGAACGCTGTATCATTCTGCACCTTGTAATTGTAACGCCTTTCTCTTCTGATCCAGGGATAATTAATGTTCTCCTGAATTCCCAGCCCTTAGCCTGTGGAACATCTGGACGCCTTTATTTCCTCCTGACAGCTTGAGCAACAAAAAATATATATTATGTTGCCTTGGAAAGGGTTAAATGCATCATGCCATCACAACTGAAGAATTAAATACTAAGTAAATAAATACTAAGTATTTCAATCAAGTCTGCAGTCTGCAGAAAGTGACTTAAAAATAAATGTTTTTTTTTTTTACATACGTACATATATTATTAAAATCTTGAGAATTATTTACTGTATTTCGTTGTGTACCACTTGTGGGCAGACTGGTCATGTGACATTGTAATGATGTCTGGAACAACATACATATTGATTTAAGGATTTAAGTGGTCGTATGTACACAGTGCATTGATTTGTGAAAACAAAATCAATGATAAATACTTGTAGTGATTACCCCTGCCAGAAGCAAATCCTCCCAAATATACGGAAGTCTTCAAAACCAACCAAAAGGACCAAAGTATAAACAGTCTGCTTTCATAAAGGACTACAGAAATCTGAGAAAAATTACAGGTGAGAGACTGAAAATCAGAAGATTTGGATGATTAAAGAATGTCTCGAAAAGATTAATCCATTATCAAACTATCTATTGGTTATTAATTTGTTGTCAATAATGGCTTCATCATTGCAATCTAATATATTCATATAAAATCTTTAATTACATAATACAGGGAGAGGACATACAACATTTAACATTTAATTGTTGTATAACATTTAAACTATTTGAAAATAATGATAAGCTCAGTTTCACTGTCTGTACATTGACAGGCAAGAACAAGCGTACGTGTTTGCTTTTTCAAATTAATATACCCTAATCATGCACTTGGCGCTGAAGTGCAAATAAAACCTCAGTTGGCATGTTTGTGGGTACACTCCAAAGTCTAATAAATGGACGTCTCCCAAAGTATCCTGTTGGACTCATGCATCTTTTATCGCGTTAATGATTTCTCCGATGACTACTAGTTCATTTGCACCCTGGCGTCCATGCAACTGCTCCACCATGTCTTCTCAACATCAGATTGAAATTAAACAACACTCGACCGCATTAAAGCTCGAAAAATTTGATGATAAGCATTTTAGCTCCATCTGTTTGTCGAGTGAAGCTATATTAGTACGTCAAATTGTCTGATGGATACAAAGTTTGCACACACCATTTTCAAGATGCTAGATTGTTGGGATACAGACCAAGATAAATTAACCTTTACAACTCATTCAAATGGGTGCGGGAATCATTTCAGACATGGCCTCTAGAGGTTAGCTCGGCTGGATGGACGGACGGGCATCTTGTACGTATATGTCGTAGCATTCCTCACATTGCTCTGGCAACACGTCTGAACGAATGAATGAATGAATGAATTCCTTTATGGTCACGTTAACGCAGTGTTAACTGTGAAAATTAGTTTGGCAGCTCCACATGGCAGATCATGCACATATGTGTGTGTGTGTGTGTGTGTGTGTGTTTGCGTGCATGTGCGTGCTTGCGTGGTTGTGCGTGAGTATTTGTTAAGCTATGGAGGTCGGCCTGCCAGAGAAGTGGCGGCAATGTCAGTCTCTCAGTCTTGAAGCCTCACATGTGATTCAGGGTTAATACTTCTAAAGCCTCTGTGTTTCTGTGTTTAGGAACAGCTCAACAGCTTTGAGCTGGAAACAGACCCGCTGGCCTCTTCTAAAGACTACCTTGGGTCCATTAATTGTAATATCACAGGAAGGGCTGAGAAAAGCTAACCTATGGATTAAAGTGTCACCCTTCAGCACCTTGATTGATAAATCTTCATTTAGGTGACACAGCAGGGCAGACACGAGAGTATAAGTAGCTCCTGTGCTTTTGCATCCCATCGTCATTCAAATGCTTCATCCTGCCTGTTACCTCTTCAAGGCCTTGGCAGATTTAGCTCTCTTGTTTCACATCACAGGAGCCCATCTACTTATTATCTGTCAAGTCTCAAGTGATCTCTGGGGAGCAGCCATATTTACGGAGCTGTTTTCTTCAACGCCTGAGGATGCGTGTCTATCGACTTACAAATATCATCTGAGCCATTCACCACTCTAAAACAGTACCGTACAATTCGGAATTGTCTTTTCTTTGGAAAGTCCATCCATCCATCCATCCATTTTCTGAACCGCTTAGTCCCCACGGGGGTCGCGGGTGTGCTGGAGCCTATCCCAGCCGTCATCGGGCGGTAGGCGGGGGACACCCTGAACCGGTTGCCAGACAATCGCAGGGCACACAGAGACAAACAACCATTCGCACTCGCAATCGCACTCACACCTAGGGGCTATTTGGAGTGCTCAATCAGCCTACCAAGCATGTCTTTGGGATGTGGGAGGAAACTGGTGTGCCCGGAGAAAACCCACACGGGCCCGGGGAGAACATGCAAACTCCACACAGGGAGGGCCGGAGGTGGAATCGAACCCGCACCCTCCTAACTGTGAGGCGGACGTGCTACCCAGTGCGCCACCGAGCCGCCTTCTTTGAAAAGTGATGCAGTATAATAAACATTTTAAACCATTCGAAATGTGTATAGTCCATCTTTCTTTTTTTCATTTTGTCATTGTTTTATTGTACTGAAACTTGGAGTTTCATATATAAATATGTAATATATCATTGGAGTTCTTTATATATATAAAAGAATTAGCCACATTTATTAATACAACGGTGACATTCACTGCTTTTACATGGACACTTGGTGGTGCACTGGTTAGCATGTCCATCCCACGGTGCAGAGGTTGCGGTTTTGACACCAGCCTCTGTGGAGATTGCATGTTCTCTCGAAACCTGCGTGGGTTTTCTCCGGGTTTACTCACGCATCGGTAGGCCGATTGAGCATTCCAAATTGCTTGTAGATGGTTAGATGGTTGTTCTTCTATGTGTGTCCTGCGATTGGCTGGCAACTGGTTCAGGGTTTCCCCACCTACTGCCCGATGACTGCATGTGACAAACAGCGACTCAGAAAATGGATAGATGGATGAATAATTGGTTTTGAGCTAGATTTTGAACACATGACAGTGATTCAACACAAAATGTTATTTTATAAATCAACAAATAAAATCCCCCAAATAATTTGGGTAACGCAAAGATTAATATAACAGGATGGTGAATTCATGGCACTGATAAACTGTTGGAAATGCGTTAGGAGGCCTACATGGATTAAAACCTGCGGAACATATGGAATTTTATACAACAATAAAAATAGAAATGACATCATAGTGCATTAATGGGAAAAACGTTTTTCATGATTTGGTGAATAAATAAGCCATGGTGTGAGGGTAATATGGCCAACTGAACATCAGCTGACACACAAAAAGCAGAAGTCTCTCCAAACAGGAGCAGCTCTGCTCATTGTTTTGCTACACTGGCCACAAAGGCATCATAAATTCACAGAGAACAATCACAGGTGTGACAAGATCTCCCTCGACAGGCTCGTCTCCATTTGTTCCGCATGTAGACTGTATATTGTGATATTGTCAATATAAAAATATGACAAAAAAAGAGATGGGTATTGAACAAATAATGCTGGTCTTGACCCTGATAAAAATCAAGAAAATATTTACAAACACAGTAGAAAAGAATTGCAACTAAATCATTTCTCCCATAGGAAATCATTTGAAACTCAAGTTTTGCTCTCATGGGGTCTAACAGTACTCAGGACAAAAAGTGTACCTGCACTATTTTTAAGTAAGTTTTGAAAATTCTTAAGTGACTGCCACACAAGTGTAAATAAAATATAAACTTCAGCATTTTCTCTAACCCCCTACTCAAAAAAAAAAAAAATCAAATAAGCCTGCACTAAAAACTAACTGAAATTAAACACAGTTAAAAAGGGATCAAAGCTAACTATAATGAAAATGCCATACCAATATAAACCCGGTCAACGGATTATGACAAAGTGCCAAAAAATCGGTGTGTCGCTTATATTCAAACCACAATAGATATTATTACTCGAGCGAGATTTATCTCCTACGTGGACACTCATTAAGAACAACATAGATGACGTGCCAGATTATGTACATTTTAAAATGATATTCAAGCAAATGAATACAAATGAGATTGAATTTTGGGAATGGAGTCCTCCGCATTAATGCTGGGACGGAGATGAAATAACACTCGAACATGCACACACACACACACGTCATGCTAATTAGGTCCACCCCAGCATATTAAACCAGCCTTTTGCCAACGCATACCAATTCTCTTCAAGTACAAAATGCCTAAAAATGTCAACGTCTAGATTAGTCCTAAAATCATTTTACATGAATAGCATGGTGGATTTGTAGGGCTGCTTCAAATGATTGAAAATAAGACATGCAATCAAGCAGTTGTTTCTTATTATAAGAGCTGTTTGATATTCAGAGGAAATTTAGTGCAGGTAAGATGGAAAGGCAAAGACTTGAGCTCTCGAGATAGTGGCGAGATGAAAGCAGTATGTGACAACTCACAATTTAAAAAAAAAAGTCTGTCATAGTGCACTTTGTATCGCAAATGACAAAAAAAATTCTACTGGAGGAAGACAACGAGGTTTCAATTAAAGTAAACAAATATTTTCCCTAACGATTTAAGATTTTACAACACCATTTAGCAGCACAATGAAGCTTGAAATCAATTGAGTTAAAAACATTTTTTGGGGGGGGATAGTTTTATTCAGTTGTTGATCAAAATACAGAGCAGGCACATGAATTCAAAATAGTGTCTACTAACAGGTCAGCTATATAAAAAAAAAAAAAGCAATCCACAGCAAAGTAGTTTACTTATATCTATTTCAAAATCAGATACGTACAGCAAAATGAAATCCAAGGAGGAAAGGGTGGTGTTAGGTGATGGGATCTTTGTGATGATGAGGGAAAAAACATGCTCAGAGTGATGTGTGTGTGTTTGAGCACAAATGCGGGATTAGTTCACTGATGCCAAAAACGAATTGAACGGAAAACTAAACCACACTTTTTGAACTTTTCAAAGTCTCACAATGCCATCAAAACGTGACCATTTTTAAAGCTTTATTTAACACATTACGAGTTGCTTTTATGCTTCCAAAAGCTAGGTTTACCACATAAATCTGGACCAGCTTTCAAGTTTCAGAACAAGGAATAGAAAACAAGTCATTAGGGTGGAACCCCGCTTCTTTCTTTTCGTGCCTTCCTCCCAGGCTGAGTCGAGCAAAGTATTGATACCTCAATTTGGACCCATTCTGAGATTGTGGAGCTTGGTCTCATGGACAGAAAATGACGCTTGGCAGTTCTCTGCAGAGAACAGGCGAATTTCACTGATTGTTTGGCCGACTGGGTTTTATAAGACTTCATCAATAAGCCTCAAATGCTCGGAGCTGCCCTGAAACGGCAGATCTGTTGGTCTTAAATGCTCTTGGTTACAAGGCCATGTAAAAAGGCTGCATTACTGAACAAAACAGTGAGAAAACAAAAAAGTAAAAAATGTGTCATGAGATGACAAATCTGTCATCCGGTGTTAACAGGTACAAATTTATAGTACAAACTTTGGCTTGTTACAGTTGAGCCATGACACATTCAAGTCACACATTCGCCCCACATGCTCCAAACATTATTGCTCGAGTTGAAATAAGGCCATTGGGAGTTTGCATAGTTATTTGTGGTACAGACAATGAAAAACACCAGAGAACCCCAGCATGGTAATAATACAAAGAAATGGGAATTGCCTTGTGGAATTAGGTCATACATACAGAACAGAAAATAAATTTGAAAATACAAAACAAAACACATCTGTCCAATTGATCCTTTACTATTTTCCTCGCAAGACAGTATACAGCAGTCGTCTGGAATTGAGATGAGGCAGTCGCGTACACATGGACCAACAGAATGATTACAATATTGGGTTGCAAAAAGGTTAAAAGCTCTCTTTAATAAAATGCCAAGCTTGATCTCTATTCAAAAACAAAAATGAGAGAGGCTCTAGATGCTATCCATTGCTTTAAACTCGCTCAGGGCCTGCACGGGGTTGACGTGCTTCTTGTGAGAGGATCTCTTGACCCGATTAGTTTGGCCATCATCTTGCTTCTCACGCTTCACCAGAGGTTTCTTCTCAGGTGCCTTCATCCTCCAGGAAATGGCAGGCATATTGAGAGCCTCCATACCTTTGTTCTTCTGGTACTTGGTGGAGGCGACGTACGACGCCTTCACGGTGGACACCACGGTATTCATCAGATTCTTTGCGGCTTGAATGAGGGACATGGCGCTGTCCAACTGTTTGTGTGAAAATGAGAGAGAAAGAGAGCGTGAAAGGTGGCAAAAAAAAGAAAAAGAAATTAAAAAAAAAAAAAGGTTAGCCTCTGAGATGTTGGAAAACAAAGGCGTCATTGTTTGGAACCTGCAATCAACAACCTTTTCACATTTTGACATATAAACATATGCGAGGAATTGCAGAAAAGATAAAAAGGTCAGTCTAATTTAATTCCAACTATTTAAAAGCCTCCAAGACATTGGTGACACTTATGCTAAGTGTGAAAGCGCAGTCGCCTGTCAGCCTCGCTGAAAGGGGATTCATTATTTCATGCATAGAGGCTTGCTATTAAAATCAGGTTGGCTGGCAAGTGGCTAATTAATGCTTTAACAACCCTGTAAACATTGCTCATCCTGAAAATGGTGAGCGCGTGGAGGCAATGTCTGTTTTCTAGCAAACAAAGCAATTACACCCTTGCGATTAGTCAATATAAAGTGGAACCAATTCAACCAAACCAATGTAACAACTGCAGTAGTTCAAGTGGAAAACCATGAATTAAAAGCGTGTCATAAGAAGGTAGCCATAACAGTTCAAATACTTTAAAAGCGGAAAGTTAGCAAATCTGTGAAAACATCAGAGCGATGACCAAAAAAAAAAAAATGTCATCATTTTAGAACAGGAAACTTAGGGCGACAATACAGTTACAGTATTTTCAGACTAAGTCACTCACGAGTACAATCACACTCACACATGCTAATGCACAAAAAGTATTTGCCAACTGCCAAGAGAAAATTCAAGAGGAGATGGAAGACGAGTAAGAAATAGATAGAAGTTGCAGTAGTCACAGCAACTAATGCATGATGCCGATGTAGTATTATTAGTTTGCTGTTGCCTCTCCTGGAAACAAAGTGACTGTCTCCCAAGCTAGTGAGCTGGCTAATTTAGCATGTGGAATCCGCCACAAAAGGATTAATCATTTACAGCCGCAAAACTCACAATAGAAGAGCAGGATTCTACCTTTGGTCACAATGCAATGCAAGGTTTTAGTCAAGGTAAGGGGAAGTTTCAAATCCAACTGGAATTCCTTCTTTGCCATCTACAGTATTAGGGAATGGGGGTTTTAGGTGCCAGTGCAAGCTCTTATTTTAATATATCTTCGGCCACAAGCATCATTGACGAGGTCATATTGCAATATTTTTGGAAAACATTTCTAGATCACATTTTACTCCATCTTTCACAGTCTAAAGCGCAACCTATTATCCAGTAGACATCATAGACATAAGCGGTGGCAATTTTGCTTTTCTCCATCTTCTTTCATGCCCACTTAAAATATTACAGAAAACATTCCCTGCAGAGTTCAAAAGGTAATCGTCTGATTCTTGAGCAGATTAACAGATACGTTACGGCAAGTGTTGTTAAGAGCCACTACACTCAGAAAGGACTTGATGTCAAATCTACCTATTTCATGTGAAAGGAGAGGAAACAAGCGAGGACCGCTCTATCAACTTGCTGTGCTGTCGCGACAACACAGGTACGTGAGGAAGAGTGGCATTTGAAAAGCTCTTTTCCTGAATGATTTGGATTCTTTGCCGCCTTCCTCTTTGGGATTCAGTAGGTTACCCAAGAGACTTTCACACTTGACTTTGCTTTTCTCGCAGGAGTTGTCAAAACATTTCACCAACGGTTAGTCTTATTTCTTATGTCATTTAACTGCTCCGCAACTCCTCAGTTACTTTGGTGGCTGAGCACATTGAGGAGAGTAAATTATAGATGCCCCCCTGGTGCCCATGATTAAAACGATGGTGTACTTACCCCTGAGACAACCAGCTCTCCTCCCAGATTCTGAACCTCGGCCTTGACTTTACTGCAAATGTTGAGCTGGTGGCAGTACAAGGCGATACGCTGAAGGTAGGCGAGCAGGTCCTGCTTACAGGTTGAGTCTGGACACTGCAAGACACAATGACAACGTGTTAACAAATCTGCGGCGCGCGCGCACACGCACACACACTTTGAAGATGGCTTGGCGGCACTGCAGCATGACAGGTAAGGGAGAGGACCACATCGGGAACACGCTCAGAGCCAAAATGGTAAACTCAAAACACCAAGTGGAATAATCAGAATGCACATTTTATTACAAATGATTTAGCTATAGGTGTCAACAACCTTGTATCAAGTGGATTTGAATACAAAAATACTACAATTTAAAATGTGGTAATTGAAAATAATGGCAACTACCATTTTGATTGAATAAATCTCAAGCCATTTGTTTGTGGGAACATGGCAGGAAGAACGCATACATTCATTGACAATTTGTAAATTATTGGAGAGCTCTGACAATCAACAATCAAACGTAAGTATTTTTAGCAGAAAGGTCAGAGGACAAAACTTTCGGTCTTCTGACTGAAAAACAACCTTCCATTAAATATGCAACAACGTGGGGTTCGCTAACAGGTATATTCGGCAGGATACTTTAAGAGGTTATAATGGCATCAAATGTTACTTTTTAAAGAGACGGTGATAGCTCTTCCAGCCAACACTGCAATGTGACAGGTTGCTTGAGCACATTTCAACATCAAACTTCAAATGTATACGTATTCCTTTGTAGCTTTTTCTGGGAAGACTACAGATGCCCTGCGTTGCTATGAATGAAATGGGCTGAATCTCTTTCATCATCACTATCTATTCCTGACTAATAGAATTATGGTCCAAGTGGAGAAGAGGGATATGTAATACTTGGCCATCCATTAAATAAAATAATTAAAGAAGATGAGGGGAAAGAGAGCTGGAGGGGGTTGATCATCTTACAGATGAGGACAAATACATAGATGGCAGGAGGAAGAAAATGGGAAGGTTAAAAAGCGGAACAGGACCAAAAACTGAAAACAAGCACTTGAGAGAAAGCATGAGGACGAAGAGTGAGCCAGAGGGGAAACCGTATGGGGAAGTAAATAAGAGCGATATTCAACTAGGGAGAAGAGAAACACGAGGATTCAACTGCAGCTTGCACGGATACTGAGTGCGTGTGCGTGCCTGTGTGCAAACATACACACACTCGGCAAGACCTGAAATGAGGCTGAATGCAGCAGCCATGCTAATAAGGGCTTGGGGAAGAATTCAGACGGCTGAGAGCAGAGCTCTATGAAAGCATCACTTGTGCTCGTGCTCAGCTGCTGGCTTCACTCTGCGAGGCTCCGTGCACTGTGACAAGTGCATACAGAAATTACGCACAAGTGACAAGATCCCCAAAGATTGTTTGGATAACGCAAAATGTAGGCTGGTGGGGTTACCTGGGCGGGATTCGCAGGCTGTAGTTTGCATTCTGAGTTTACTGTACAACATGCGATTGTTTGAAATGATCCCAAAGAGACTTATTTGCTTGGTTTTACGAATGGAAATATTCGTAGTTGCTAAGAGTTCAATTAAATATGTTCCAATAGGCTTTCTCCTGCCTTTCATATCTTACAGCACAAGACATTCTGTCGAAAGCATACATAAGGGGATTTAATGACACCGGTACCACTTCACCACCAAGCCAGTAACAGTTTGAATGGGAATTAAGTCAGCCACATAGAGACACTTTACGGTAAACATGGATGACAACCCTTTTAGCAGGCGCCAAATGATACTCAGCTAAGTGGATGATCAACTCCACTTGGGTGGCGACAGAGGCGGCCACCCAACAAGTATGCACAGTGTGTTGTGAACCACATTGCAAGCTCCACTCGGTGTTTCTCGACTCCGGCCAAGTCAGCTGCGCTCCTGTCACAAAGGCATCTAGGAGGACCTCGGGCCGGCCGGGCCAGCGCAGCAGTGCTACGACACGTCACCCACCCTTCACATCATGGTGTCCAGGACACTACCCGGTTGATCATGCCAGTAGCATAATCAATATAATCTCAAAGATTAAATCAAGCAAGCCTAAAAATACATCACATGGATGTGTACAGTGAAACTCTGTGCTCTGGGGTAATCTAGTGCCAATACGCAACACTCAGTAAAAAGAACCTACCGCTGAATTAAAAAAAAAAAAAAAAAAAAAAAAAAAAAAAAAAAAAAAACAGTCCAGAAAGTGAAAAGAAATAAGCATATATATTTACATATATATGTATTCTGTATTTGGCTCCATCCATCTTCCCATCAATTTTAGCCATCTTCCCTGTCCCTGCTGAAGAAAAGCAGGCCCAAACCATGATGCTGCCACCACCATGTTTGACAGTGGGGATGGTGTGTTCAGGGTGATGAGCTGTGTTGCTTTTACACCAAACATATCGTTTTGCATTGTGGCCAAAAAGTTCGATTTTGGATTCATCTGACCAGAGCACATGTTTGGTGTGTCTCCCAGGTGACTGATTCTTGTCCTATGGACAGACTCTCCCACCTCAGCTGTAGTTATCTGCAGTTCATCCAGAGTGATCATGGGCCTCTTGGCTGCATCTCTGATCAGTTTGAGATGAAAGTTTGGAGGGACGGCCGGGTCTTGGTAGATTTGCAGTGGTCTGATACTCCTTCCATTTCAATATAATTGCTTGCACAGTGCTCCTTGAGATGTTTAAAGCTTAGGAAATCTTTTTGTATCCAAATCCGGCTTTAAACTTCCCCACAACAGTATCTCGGACCTGCCTGGTGTGTTCCTTTGTCTTCACGGTTCTCTCTACGCTTTAAACAGAACCCTCAGACTATCAAAGAGCAGGTGCATTTATACGGAGACTTGCTTACACACAGGTGCATTCTATTTATCATCATCAGTCATTTAGGACAACATTGGATCATTCAAAGATCCTCACTCAACGTCTGGAGTGAGTTTGCTTCACGGAAAGTAAAGAGGCCGAATAATATTGCACGCCCCACTTTTCAGTTTTTTATTTGTTTAAATAAAGTTTAAATTATCCAATAAATTTCGGTCCACTTCACGATTGTGTCCCACTTGTTGTTGATTCTTGACAGAAAATTAAAATTTTATATCTTTATGTTTGAAGCCTGAAATGTGGCGAAATGTTGAAAGGTTCAAGGGGGCCTGTGTGTGTACGTGTATATATCTATATATATATATACACATATGTATATGTATGTATATATATGTATGTGTATATATATATATATATATATAACTTTTGCATTTTCTATTAACTTGCTTGGTTGGAAATTTTGGAGAGTAGACAAGACAAAGTCCACCACTTGGTACTGTCACAAGCCAGACTATTACCGTAATTTCCGGACTATAAATCGCGTTTTTTTTTCGTAGTTTGGGTGGGGGGGCGACTTATACTCAGGAGCGACTTATATATGTTTTTTTTCACAAATTTTTACTTGATCATTAAGACATCACTTACAAGTATAGTTGACCACTTCCCATGTTATTTTTAGTATAGTTGATCACTTCACATGCTTTTATATCTTTATCTTGAACATATTCAAAACATAAAAAATAGAGAAAACATCAAATAAAGCAATTAACACTTTAAAGCACCATATCCAAGTCCACTGTCTGCTGTATGTACTGCTGTTGCTCCATTTTTGCTCCTATTATATTTATTATTATTGTTTATTATTATTTGTTTATTTATCATTTATTCAACACTCTTATTTATTCATTGTTTGTGCCTTCTTGGGTTTTTTTTGTGTTGCTTGTATGCATATGTGTACTATCTCACCAAGGGATAGTGGAAACGTAATTTCAATCTCTTTGTGTGTCTTAATATATATAAAAAAAAAAAAAAAATCAACGATAAAGCAGACTTTGACTTTGATAAAACAACCCAAAAAAATTATATTTTCAGACGAAACTGGATGAGGGCGCTCTAAATTTCACAGTTGGCCGTGACTCATCAACTGGGTGGGCTTAAGAAAAATGGCACCAAAAAGAAACTCATATTTTGCAGGTTACAAACTTCAAGTTGTAAAATATGCAGCTGAAAACAGTAATCGAGCAGCAGAAAGAAAGTTTGGAGAACCGTGATGTACCAATGGATTACTATTTCAAGTGACGTCAGTAGCGCGGCGCGGCGGTTGTTTACATACAAACGTGCCCACATAAGGACTACCGGCATCATTAGCGGTGATCATTTCTAAGTGACACGGAGGACAAAGAGTTTGAAGGAATTAAGGATTTGGAGTGACATAGAAGGTTTGAAAAACTATTATGGCTTTTACGCACGCCCGGTCCTACTCTACTGAGTTGGGGGCCGGCGCTCGGCCGAGTGGTTGTCCGCGAACGGTGCGCGGGGCTCGGACATGGCCATTACGCACGCCCGGTCTGTCAGGAAGTCCACGCCGCCACACGCTTGGAAGTTTGTTTTGTTTAATAAAGAGCCGTTTACCAAACCCACGTCTATCCTTGTACTTTGTTAACGCTACAATATAGTTATATAGGTGGAATAAAGACGAGGCTGACGTCAGGGCGCACACGCGGCGATGTTGACAAAGGACGAGGAATTTGATCGATGGATTTAATGGAATTAAAAGTGCACGGATGGTTTGATAATATTATTGGCTTGTATTATAGTTATTTGAAATATAGTTTATCTATCGTTATATGAGCCTGTGGAATATTTTGAAGTGCAAGCGCCCTCAGCCGTGCGCACCCATTGTTGACAAAGAACGATCGATGGATTTAATGAATTGGAGTGACACCGATGGTTTTATAAACATGTTATTCATGTAATAGTTGTCCTTAGTCACTCTATATGTTACGTCAGGCCCGTTCTCAGCTCTTTGTTTGTGTTTGTCATGTTAGCATACCTATCGTTTAGCCTGTTGTTGCTATTTAATGAATTGGAGTGACACCGATGGTTTTATAAACATGTTATTCATGTAATAGTTGTCCTTAATCACTCTATATGTTACGTCAGGCCCGTTCTCAGCTCTTTGAGTTTGTCACGTTAGCATACCTATCGTTTAGCCTGTTGTTGCTATTTAATGAATTGGAGTGACACCGATGGTTTTATAAACATGTTATTCATGTAATAGTTGTCCTTAATCACTCTATATGTTACGTCAGGCCCGTTCTCAGCTCTTTGTTTCAGTTTGTCACGTTAGCATACCTATCGTTTAGCCTGTTGTTGCTATTTAATGAATTGGAGTGACACTGATGGTTTTATAAACATGTTATTCATGTAATAGTTGTCCTTAACCACTCTATATGTTACGTCAGGCCCGTTCTCAGCTCTTTGTTTGTGTTTGTCACGTTAGCATACCTATCGTTTAGCCTGTTGTTGCTATCGTTTAGCCTGTTGTTGCTCGTTCATGACTGTTTTTGGTGTGGGATTTTGTCGAATAAATTGCCCCCAAAATGCGACTTATACTCCGGAGCGACTTATATATGTTTTTTTCTCACTTTTTGGGGCATTTTATGGCTGGTGCGACTTATACTCCGGAGCGACTTATAGTCCGGAAAATACGGTATGTGCTTCACCCTTGGTTGGTGGCTATTTCAGTTTTTCTTTTTTAACATTCAACGGTCATTCAACATGTGGCATGAATACCACTTAAAAAAATCCCCAAGTACAATTTTGTTGTTTTTAACTTCTAGGATTAATGCATTTGTATTTCATTTTCACAAGCTGTTTTTACACATTTGTGGACAATTTTCCTTTAAATTTTGTAGAATACATTTTCATTCATTCATGACTGAAGTTCTTTTTTCATAAACATTTGTGCCTACTATATTACTGTATTTTTAGTGTTCATGATTGTGGTACTTAATATCTGGGCACTTGTTGGGGCGGAAATTAGTATAAAAAGCTTGCGAACCACTGTCCTAACTGTAAAATGACAGCCAATATAGAGATAATGTAGAAAGAATGACAGTACCATGTTGAACAAAAGGATTCACTGTGCCACACACTGTCCATGATATAAATGATGATCAGGAAGGTCAGGTCCAATCATCGGTAATGCCACGCAGTTTGGCTGAATTCTATTACACGCCACAGAGAGAGGCAGACCTGCTGACCTTTAAGATGCTTCACCCAGAGGAAATGCCAATTTCCAATATTTACTGTTGCAACTGCATTCTAATGAGCCACTGCCAACAAACCTGTTGAGTGCCACACACAAGTCAACCAAGGAGGTTTCTTTTTTTCCATTCGGGTTTGCTCATAAACTCTTTGTGCAAATTAACATGAAGCTAATGCAAACAATAGCATTTACACAACATTGTTACTGTCCATTATTCTATGATGTCACTCGTGCAAAAATAAGGAATACTGCTGAGTAAGCTCCATTACACTGTTTGCAGACCTGCTCTGTTTAGTGAGAACGGGACAAACCAAAAACACAAAGGAATACAAGGGTTAATGTTACTATGTCAGCTAAAACAGCACATTTGCATAAGCCTGGTTTATTACAAAACAATCATTATCAGTCTGTCAGCATTTAATTTTCTCCTGTTAAATTGCCTGAGAACAGTAACGCAACAGCTCTTGCCAGCCATATATAGAACATGTGGCTTAGCAGCTAGCCGCTAGGGAGAACATTCGTGAACACCTTTCAGAACAATCAATTGCACGTTGACAAATGTCTCAACCAATAAATACAGTGAGCTCTTAGTTGGACAAAACTCCAATTGGCTGAAAGATGACCCTTGAACTGCTGAGACTCTGAGAATTTATGAGGCTCATTGGGTGATTTTGCTTCTCCAATGCAATGGGTAATTTACAACCCTGCCTGCTGTTAAGCGCCTCAAACCAGAGCCAGGATTAGACGCTGTCCAGCAACATAGCCCATGGATCACTATAAATCTCTACTGATTGAATGCAAATTGGAAAAGTACACCATGTTTGTCAGCATACATCATGAAGATAAAAGCTTGTTTGCACGCACAAATGCACAACACATGAGGGCTGGACGATTAATTGAATTTTTAATTGTGATTTCGATTTTGGCTTCTTTCTATTTTCAAAACGTTATAGTTAACAATTTTGCAGAATGGCGCGGTGCGTTTAGAATTTCCCAACGTTGTGAAGGCACCTTGAATGCACATATTGCTTGCCTTGCAATTTGGTGTGTGACTCTTCTAGTGAATACTTTAAAATCAATAATCATTTTAATAAATGTGATTTCAATCTCAAAATAATTTGTTTTTTTAGATAATCATCCAGCCGTAATACGCACAGATATGTTCATTTGCACCTTTAATCGGCAAACAGGCAAGAAACAGACAAATTAGAATGCATAGTGAGGAAGATAATTAATGATGATAAATCTCAATTACACCGCATTACTTGTTTACCAGCAGACTGATAGTATTCCAAGTTGCCCTGCATAGGAGGGTCATAAATTCCTAATAAACTGCAGTGCAGACCTTACAGACAACACTGACCTAAATCCCATACCGCTTATCTCTAAGTGTCTGTTCTTTCCATTTTAATTAGGGCCCATTACACGTTATAGTTTCTAAAAACACCCAAATTTACCAAAACCACATGCATTTCTCAGATTACTGCAATCACATGAAAGAATGGAGTAGAACAAAGTCTTAGGAAGGAGAATGAGGGTTGAGAAGCTCTGTCATTAATGTGGGACCATCTGCTGATGTTTTATATGAGGAGTAAAATCTCATAGGCCCTCTCTGCCAGAAGCATGGAGTCCATGTGATTAATATGGCTAGGTTAATGAGCAGGGCCCAGCATTGCCTTTACTCTGCTGTCAGTATGTATACATCTTAGTGGTGATTCGCTTAACTATTGCTGCCAGAGTATGCAGACATGATACACGACAGAAACGCCTTTTGCTATTAGCAGGCCTGCGGCATCACCGTGCTTTGTTAGAGCAATGTCCTAAATATACATATACTGTGAATAAATGCAAGCAGTTTAGAAAGCGCCACCTGGCAATTATATTGCTAATTAAAAGGGCAAAGCACACTTAATGGTTTCATCTCTCAGGAGGGACGTTCCTCTCTCCACAGAAATACACTGTCCATTCTTTCTACCTTCCTATTCCAATTTCGCTTTCTTGCATGTTAAGCCTAAATATGATATAGGCTGTGTTATGAGTGTCACATAGTTGTTTGAGCTGTGTAAGGTAGATGGACTTTGAGCCCGAGGAGTATCCATTCATTTGTTCAAACGCTATTCTGAAAAGCACAGACTGCGCTGACGTAAATTAGCTAAACACAAATGGTAAGTGAGGTGGGGTGGGGGGGTTGTTGGGAGAATAAACTAGCCACCCAAGTCTAATACACAGGATGTACTGATATGCAAACACTAACACCTGCACAGTTGCCCATCTGTTTTCTTTGGGGGATAGTGCTGCTTTCATTAAGGTGAATAAGTATCTTCAAACTGTGTCAGTGAGGCATACAAAGAACAAACAGCAAATACAGCTCTTTTAAATTGAAACTATTCAAATGAAATGAAGTCAAAAACTGGTAAGAAAAGATTAGTATGACAGACTGCAGAATTGTTTGGTATCTTTGAAAAGTTGTTAAAATTATCACGCATAAGGCGCATATCAACTGCACAGCCCTTATCCAAGTCTTATACAAACGTATTTAGAATATAGGAATACAATAAAATGGGATTGCAAGAAGGTTGTTTTCTACCACTTCTCCATTTCTGTATAAGGGTTGGACCTCAAAGGCAAATTCAAATACAATGTTTTTTCCCCATAATGAAATCAACAAAAACAGGTTGCTACTACATGATATACAAGTGTGTCCAAAGGCCCTGCACAATCGTGACTTCATTGCCATTCGTGTTTGTAATTTTGGCTAAACATTACCATTCGTGTTTGAATTTTGGCTGGGGTAAAAAAAATTAAAATGAAAATAAGATCAACAGTCAATGCAAACGAGGGGTAGGGCCAGTCTATACATATATATTATTAGTATTTATTTAACGCCCTGTGTAGCAGAAGTCCCCGATAAAGAAATGTATTTTACAAGTTCAGTGTGGCTAAGAGCTTAACACTTAATATTGTCAAAATTGAAATTCAGTGGCGACCACCTGTCCTTCTTAAGTGGCTACTGGTACTTGTGCTTGAAAAGAGACACTGGGTGCATCAAGCAGTCTCAGAGGGTCTCAATTTGACAAGTAGAACTTGTAGCAAACATCAAAACTGTGATTCTATAATAAATAAATGTATGTGCATTGCAGAAAAAGGATATGGAGTTACTGAAGACAGGAACAAGTCTGGGCATAAATCATGTACAATGATTCCTTGAGGAATAGTACAGTGCACTTATTTACGTAAGTGAAATATGAAGCCATAGATGATTGAATGCGCGTTTCCCTCTGTCGAGAGCCATCATCTAGTGGGTAAAGAATACATGCTGAGAGACGATGGAATCGGGAGTTGGGGGGACTAGGAAGACAAAAGGACTTGGAAAAGGGAATGCGTTTCTCTTGAGAGAAATACGAATAACACAAATCACGGCAAATCAGGACTCTCTTTGCTAAATTAAGGAGGACAGTGCAAAACAAAATTGATCAGCGAATGTTTGTCCTCTGATTCTGCATGAGCCCTGTTTTTGAGCAATCCAAATATGAAATATTTCACTAGAACAATGGAGAGCTACGTGAAAACCTCCGGGGTGTGGCATAAAAGCAACTTACATTGTCGGCAATCGTGCGACCCAACTTGTCCATTCTTGATCCTGCCTCTGCAATTTTCTTGGCAGCACTGATGACATCAGAAGTATTCTTCAATGGGCCTTTGCCCCTGTGGAGAAGCAATTTAAAGATCATAAATAAAGATGGTTTGTATTGTATCACTTGCTGTTTGTTTCTGTACACTGGCGATCACATGAATTTGATTTGTTTCAGAGGTTGGTTTCCCCTGGTTAGAAAATAGTAATCAGTTTTGCTATTCCCAAATCATCCATCCCCATTTTCCCACAAGGGACTTCTGGACACATTTGGCAAGTAACAACTTGACTCCAACTACTTTGGGGGGTGAAAAAAAAAAAACCTCCCAAACCCCTCCCCAATATGCTCTGAGAACAGTATTATACAAAAAGAAAAGTGATTGCTGCAATATGGTGGAAACAACCGAGGAGAATACTGCAATCTGCCGCAACAGCACACAGCAAAAGGATAAACTACTGTGTCTGTTTAATATGTAGATCTATGGCCTGAACTATCACAATCACACTAGTCCTGTCCAATATTTGACATATCATAGGAAAATAAAGTGCCGATGCAACAATAGGCACCTCCATCGTTTTTTATTGTTATTTTTGTTTAAATTCGGTTTCTCTCGCCTGGTACAAGGGGGGGGGGCCTTTACAAGCGAAGAGGGGACCGCGGCGCAGCATATTGCTCAACGACGAGTTGCTCTAGCTGGGGCTATTCCCTGATCGATTGTGAAGCAAAGCTAAGACAGGCATGGCCCTGGGAGGGAACGGGCTGCTCGATGCATTCGGAGAAGCGATGACCAATATATGCTGCAATTCACATTAGTTTTTGGGGCTATCTGCCTTTTCCCTCAGGCATTGAGCTAAATGATCCACAACTTGTAATTTGGCCTCATCAATGTGAGTGCCTCACAATCCAAACAGTTGGGTCTGGCTGGTGTGTGGCATTCTCAAGAAGCTGTCTTCGATCTCTTTCTTATGCACTTCATTCATAGCTTGGCACACGGCGCCAACACGGCATCCAAATGTTTACTGGCACTTGATCTCTTATCTTTAGACTCCTTAGTGAGTGCCTTAGTGTTCAGACAGACACCACAGGGCCTTCAGCACAAGGTAACAAATTTGTGTTTTTAAAAGTAGACAATCAAAACAGTTCATTTTCTGCCATTTTTAGTGGACAGGTTCATGTACCGTATTTTCCGCACCATAAGGCGAGTCGAGTTAAAAGACGCAGACTCAATTGCGGGGGCTTTTCTGTGCTTAATCCACACACTGGGAGCACCGGCGTACGCATGCCATGACTTATGGTATCTTCGGTTTTTGAGAAAATTAAAGGTTTTAAGTGTGCCTCGTGGTGCGGCAAATACGGTAACTTTCAGGATCTAATATAAAATTATCTATATCGTGAGCCAAAATATTGTGCATATTGCACAGCACTAAATGACATGATGAAAAATTTGCCTGACCAGTGAGTGACCGTTGTCTGACCAAGTATTAGTGACTTTCTTTTTATAATTTATTCATTTCAAAGAGTGCTTAACATGAGTGGTCAGGTCACTCAAAAACAAGCCCCTTTGACGAGAGGACAGATTTTCATGGCGAGTGGAAAGAGCTGAGGGCTGAAGGTGTTGCAGGCTCCAAGAGGGCTGAAGGTGTTGCAGGCTCCAAGATGTTTGTCAGTCACATATGACCAAGCCATGCCCGGCTACCCAAAATGCTATATCAGGTGGGCCCCAAATATATCGAATGTTTCCAAGTCACAAATGCTTTATTCATGAGGGCCAACAGACAGCCATCAACAAGAATCACTCTCACTCTGCAGATTTGTCACAAGAGGTCGAGATCAATTACCTCACAGAGCATTATCCTTGGCAAGGCATTGTGCCAGCTCAAGGTTGAAGGGGCAATCATTTGGGCGAAGGTGGAATTAGCCAGCAGCTGACCTTCTGTGTGCTACTATACCATGCAGGCGAGAGGGAATATTATGAACATATATATTCACCCACAAAATCCTTCATGTGCCCCCCATCTGCTATGTGATTTCATTTAATCTTTGTTCTATTATCAGACTTTGTTTTGCCAAGCACAACTGAGGTTCTGCCTTTGTATGCATGAATTGTCGCTGTTCAATAAAATGCATGTATGTTTGGACTTTGTCGTATGTATGTCAGGTAATTATAAGTAAAAGACAGAATAAGTAGTGGGTTACTACTCATTCCCTGACCGAGTAATCTCAGGCATTTATTTTCTCTCTTGGCCACTTGAAGTGTCCATGGAACAGACATTTCTACTTGCTTTGAAGGAATAGAACAAGATGCTCAACAGTCAAACTCACCTGGTGAAGTCTGTCATCTCCATCATGATCATGCACATCTGCTTGGCCAAAACAATGATATCATTGCCGCTGTCATCCCACTTGGATACCTCGGCATCCAGCTTGCTCTTCTCCTCCTGGAAGCTGGCGACTTGTTCTGCTATCTTTGCTTTCTGTTCCTGTGGCAACTGAGCCATGATAGCCTGGAGCAAAGGATAGTTGGGGGATAACAGGTTAAAACAACACACTGTTTTTGTATTGTTAAGGTTTACACAATTCACCAGCATGGTGCTATGGGAGATCACTTGGTTTTAAAACAGAAATATTGCAGGCTTTTTTGTTAGCACTACCCTAACTAGTAGAAAAAAATATTTTTTTATTGACTTCTGATATCAAAACTCGCTCGATATCCATCCATGTATTGTGTGTATGTGATAATATAAGGTTATTAATTATATGTCACTGTCATAACATAGATGCCACATCGATGCTAATTGTTTGCACATGTGCATTTGGAATTCCCCACGAGGTGAGCAAAATGCTAGCACAGGGTTTGTGGATTGATTAATGGATTAATCAAAGCTGCACAAGTCTCTGCATTAACAATCAATGTGGGAATAGCATTATTAGGACGGACGTTAGTCTTTTGCATTTTGGCACTGTTCCTCAACTTAGTGATATGATTTGATGCTGTTAAATGGGTTTGTGATCTGCTTCTGCAATGTGCTGTCAATATTATAAACAAAAACTCGACACTCACCCTTGCACTCTGGCCAGCAATCAGCTGGTCATCTTCTGTCTGCACACTGGTCCTGCTGCGAACATCAAAGTCTTCAGTTTCAAAGTCAGAGTCGTCCAACTCTTCTGGGGTCTGGAAAAGAAGAGAAAAAACAGTCTAGAATTGTGATATGTGGAAAATTTAGAGTTTTGTTTCGGAAACTGCGAGAAAAGTGAAACAATAAGGTAGCACAAAAATATACTGGAATCACAATATTTCAGAATACCATGTGGCATTCTTGAAAAACAGGAGGATGCAAGAGCTGTGTACCCAGAGTGTAGCTATTTCAAATTTGAGCCGCTGCAATCTTTTAACATAAAACCAACCATATGCTTCTGTTTTCATACAAACTAAAACATAGTATGACTCAATTACTGATGAACTTTTGTGAGGCTACAATAGCAAAAGAATGAAAACAAAGGGAAAAAAAGGTCTAAGAGATGATTATCAGTATGTTTTACTGGCTCAGGAGTAGCTTAAAATGGGAGGGCTATTGTTTTATGGGGTGCAGTAAATTTTTTGTCGTGCAAGGAATATGTTTTCAGGTGGAAATCTGTACTGACTCACAGGCGTCTCTTTCAAGTCAGACAATGTTTTTTGGAGGGGCGGAGATAACACCTGCCTGAGCAACAGATGAACGTGGGAGGCTCACAAACGGGAGCTCATGTTGGGCAGCAAAACGCACCCCCCCTGCCTTTTTTAGCAGCGTCAATACTCGTCTGCACTTAAAAAGGTTTTGTCAGCATAGCAATGTTTCATACAAGTGATAACTTGGATGATTTGCGTCATTGTACTTTATCTACATGAGGCATGCGCAGAATTGCAGTAGCTGATCATTACTGGTCAAACTACAAGGCTTCTTGTTACGTACATTACTCGTCTTTGTAACAGTCACGCTGGACATGACAGTTTTTCATATGATGCTCTCCAACATATTGAACTTGTCTGAACAAAGATGGGAGGGAACTCACCTTTAGTGGTAAACTAAAAAGAAAAAAGAAAAGGTAGCAGCTGTCACACTTATGATAGTTTTATGTCTGGAGGGCATATTTTGTGATGTCTCTGTTGGATGACTCTTTAATCCAGTTTTACAAATAGTCTGACCCTGACCACTGTATGGATTTAAAAGTGTGTCTATTTTTAAGTGATATAAGTCTGCCACTTATTCTGAGTAACTAAGTGTTAATAAGCCACAAAGCTAAATGTTTCCAATAAATGTGCAATGTTCATTTGCTGTCTTGAGTTCAGCATGAGGCGGTGTACTGCAGAGGTCCACAACCACCAGTCTGCATATACATTATGTTCCTTTAAGGAATGTGCCTACCATGAACCGGTCCTTGCCTGACAAAATATTGGAAAACCATTGTCTTCTCTGTAAGGAACTTGATATTCAAAATATATTTGACAACATTGTTAGCCCCGTTAGCAGGGTAAGCATATTGACTCCTATTTTACCTATGACTGATTAAAAGTGTGCTTGGATGATATAATATGCTTTTTACCGGAACACGTCCATGACAGCAATAACAGAAGGTTGTAAATGAATGATTGTTTGGGTTCTAATAGACATTTTCACATTTACACAAGATACAATATAAATCGCATGAGTGAAGGAAGCAGTGTGTGCAACCTACCCTAATCATGAGGACAGCCTTGCGAATGTCTCGAATGCCATCATATACAAGACGGGAAGCATCAATGAACTCATTCTCATCAACGGGCTGTGAGGGGTTTGCACTCAAGGCCTCCACTGCAGACTCAATTTGCTCAGCGAACCGTGGCATCACTGTGGGAGGGTGACATAAAAGGTCGGGAAAAACAATATTGAGGAAGATTTCTTTGAAGAACCACAGTGAGCTTAGGCCAATACAACCGTGTGTAAGCCCAGACAAATCAAAATTACTCATTACAGCGACACAGCAGCCAAGACCGGTCACAAATCATTTTTAGGAGAAGGGACAAGTTGATAGTCAACGTTGATTTGGTAATATATCCTGATTACAAAAAAACTAAACAACATTTAAGCAATCTTCCACATGAAAGATTGATGGTCATTGTTTTCCAAAACAAAAACAGATATTTGCAAAGGTCTTATTTCGATTAAACACAAAAGAACTCAGTCTATTTTCTGCAATTACTGAAGAGTTGCACCTGTGTCAGTCAGGAGCTTTGTGGCCTCCAACACCTTCTCTGTGTAGATTCCAGGTTCATAGTTGTCCATTTCAGAAGTGACCACGTGGACCACTCGGGCAGCACGACCTCGAATAGCCCCAGCAGTGCGATCCAAACCATCAACATCTTTCTCTTGTAGAGCAATAACACACTTGTTCACGTCCTCCAGGATGTGGTTCTCTGTGGGACAGACAGTACAACAGGTATACCACCGAGTAGATTATACTATGACTTGCATAATACATTTTGGTATTAGGGGTATTGAGTACCACTTACCAGAGACACATAGGAAGTCATCGATGGATGTTATGTCATCAACAGCATCAGTGAGGACTCTAACCTGTTTCTCCCATTGTTCCTTGAACAGATCCATATTATCTTGTGCCACCTTACTGTTGGGCTTTGCAGCTAGGGCCAACGCTGCATTAATCACCTGCAATCGCCCAATCACACATATGTTGGCGTCATTAGGGTATCGGCACTAACTGCACTAATAGGACAATTAATAACACTAACATACAACTGCAGTGTTCAAACTGTACTCTGAAGATAGCATATTTGAGGAAATAATTTACAGTAAGTGCTCAATGCAATTGTCAAGGATTTCCTACTAATAAGTCTGGGTGCAGTTTTTTTTTTTTTCTAGAATTAGATTAATTCAGGTTGAAGAGTAAAAATGCTCACACAACTTTGATATCAAAATGTAAAAGTTGATTTTGCAGGAGATGGTCAAAGCCTTTTTTGCGTGCAGTTGAATTGACAATCATCACGGTTTTCTAATATATCCTTACAAGGTTCAAACATATTTAGTTCCCATATTTTACAACTGTAGAAAATCAAGAGAGATTGATGAAAATGGGTGTAAACAGCAATAGTACCTGAGGGCAAAGAGTTTCCAGTTGAGATGCTGCCATCCGGACCAGTTTTACTCCCTCCTCATTGTTGGAGATGGAACATGCCAAGTTGGCCACCTTGATGAATGAAAAAGATAAAAATGGCACAAGAAAACAACATAAGCATGTAAGTTCTGATTCTACGGGCCAAGGGAAGATTCCACATGATGACTTTTACACCATCCATTGGGCCTCATATACAAACAAATGCATACAACGTTTGTACACCGCACACAAGTTGAGTATATACGCAAATTGGTGCCTATGCATATTAGTAAATAAGCGTCATTGCGCTCTTTCAAAAAGATTTTCCAGAAAAATGTAGGTCAGACACTGCTGTTACGATATGATGGCAACAATGGGGATCGTCGAGGATGAGAGGAACTCCGCCAAAACGGGATTACCCAGCCACTGTGCTGTAATGTAATCTATTACAAGTCCTAACTTCACTACTGCAAAAGAAAATGTGTTGCCACTAGTCTAGTTCTTGTCTTTGTAATTTCAAATATTCACTACTTGAATAAATTCAACTAACCTCCTAAAGGCCACATGGTTCAGACAAAGCTAGCGGATCTGTTTAGATGCCATCCAAAGATGAATGTGGGTCAGTCATAATGTTATAATGGTTTCAAGCTAATGTGTAGAAACTAATGGACCATTTGCCTTGAGGCCACCAACTCTTCAGCTCATATCATGTGAGCAAAATAGAGCAACAATGAAACAGATTTCGTCGAAGGCTGAGTTTAAGAGCACAGGTCTAAGGAATTTCATCTAAAGCAACACCAGTCTATTCTCTATAGGTTGACTAGATTGTTGGTATCACTGCTAAAGAAAATCCCACAACTGTCACTGAATTGACATGACAATGAAACTTGTTATGCAATATTGCTTTTGAATTTTGGTTCAACAAAACAATTTAAGGGGGAAAAAACATGTATCAGGCCTACACTAAAACAGTGATGCAGCTAGTAAATACTAAAATATTATTTCTAACCTTCAAAGCAGGTTGATGATGTCCCTGTGACTACAGCTGCAAATTTTAACCAGACGTTTAAGTTCTACAGTACAATAGCCACCATTCCTGGATGTGTGCTGCAATATGGAAATGAATGAAATAGAGGACACAATACAAATGCTGACCAAAAATCCCATGAGAACTGCCCCAAAATGAAAGGTCACCTTCAAGGTCAAGGTAGATCAGACTCAAATAGTACTCATCAACATTGTACGAGCCAAAGTACAACTTATGGGGGAGAAAGCAAGATTTTTGTTAGTGAACACAGGAACCAGTTTCAGGTGCTTGCTAGAGAACATTGATGGTGATACACAAAAGCATCTAGACTTCTCTTTAAACAATTACTGTAGTTCCCAGTCCTGTCTCATCAGAATATAGAGAGAAAAAAAACTACAGCCTTAGAAATGCTGGGTTTAGAACAAGCCAATTTAGGTAAAAAAATTTGCACCAACCCAGAAGGTTGGGTCCAAACCCAACTTCCTGGGTCAGTCCAATTTTAAACCCAGCAGTTTTGAGGGTGTATAAATTGTAAGGGTTTTGATACTGGAGGCATTACTTGTTGTATTTAAAATAAAATAAGCTTCCTCATTCCCACCTTAACAACTACAAGCAATTATACAAAGTATTTTACTCTTAAGTAGCTACAGTACTTTCAAGCATATAGTATGAGCCTGTCAATGTCCTGATGGGTGACAGTGAGGTGCTCCTTGACAATTTAAATAAAGGTCTCCTCCCCAATGTGATGCCCCCTTCTGTCCAATTCACCAGCGGTGTTTGGAAAAAGCTTATGCTGCTCTGTCCTCACTGGACTAGCCAATACAGTGGACTCGTGGTCAACTACCCATGGGGGGATGTCCCATTTCAAATGTCAGGCATTTGATGCTCAGACACGGGCATTCAAGGAATTGAGCGAAAATACACTAATGAGGTCAGCTAGTGGTGCCTCTGGCTTGTTGCTGCTCCTAAGTCATCATTTTGTGGTCCCTCATTTGCTCTTGTCTTCTTAGGACAAAGTAAACATTTCAATAATTAACATGGCAAGATATTGAGGATATGTGGCCGCAGCAGGCAAACACCAACAAGCTTGGGAATTGTGGAGCATTAGAAATGAGCAACAGGCTGGAAGACATCAGTAATACTCTTACTGCTACGACTAAACTACCCCTCCTGCCAGGGTCTCGT
The DNA here is from genome assembly GCF_059516105.1 of Syngnathus floridae. Classification (NCBI taxonomy): domain Eukaryota; kingdom Metazoa; phylum Chordata; class Actinopteri; order Syngnathiformes; family Syngnathidae; genus Syngnathus; species Syngnathus floridae. The sequence continues at coordinate 22,070,391 of NC_142413.1, forward strand.
TAAATCACGACATTTTGGAAAGATCATTTACACCACAGTACAACTGGAAGTCAACAATGTCAAAAAAGAGAACCTGGATTGTGTGGACCTGGGGGAAGTTTGCTATATTGATGCCTGTGAGACAAATAAATGAATGTCATTCCTTCAAAAATTATATAAATAAAGGACAAAACAAATTGGGTTTTGGCAAAGAACACAGTCAACATTGTACCTTACCTCAATCAGCTTGTTGGCATGCTCACGGAACACTTGTGCATACTCTTTCACTTCTTTCTCGTTGCCATTCTTTGCAGCTTCAATCAGAACCAGGAGGGGCACATTGGTTTCCAAAAACGAGTCAGACACATGGTCCATCACAGCTTTGCGTAGCTATAAGTGTGAGAAATAGAAGAAAACGGCAATGTTTGAAGTTTCCAAAGTGTTTATGGTATGGTACTTGTTTGCTTGCATTACATTAATGGCTATATTGAGGGGTAGAGACTCATACAGTCCAAAAACCTCAAAGAGGAATTAAAAAAAAAAGAAGAAGAAGAAGAAGCAAAAAACCTGTCTGCGTAGGTCTCTGGTTTTCTTTGTCATCCTGTCAATGGCTGTGTTCAGAGTATCACTCCTGTCCTTTCTGCCAGCCTGTAAAGAAAACATGGGAGCATGATAAATTTCATTGGAATCTAGGACAGCAACACTAAGTGCCATGATGGCAGATACATTTTATACGCTATGAAACTGAACATCAGCCAAACCAGCCACATGCGCATTCAGGATCATAGAGAAAAGCACTAAGACTTCTCAACCCCACACAATCGTTTAGTGCATGATATCGACTAGGAGGCAGTTTCGGACAACAGCTTTCTAACAATGAGCTTAACAGGTCAGATGCTTTAAATGCAGTGTTCTCTGTTCGGTGTTTCAACGTAAATTAGCCGTGCAGCAACTTGCCCAAATATTATTTGAACCGTCACTGTACTGCAACTGAGATAAGCTAGAACCAATTTTCAAACTGCCGTCTGAGGAAAAAATAACTTTATATTAACTTTACATTATTTCACATAGGAAAACCAGCATTGTGTTTTACTTGTGGTTATACGTCAACAATAACAAAAACTGAAACGAATGAAAATTGTACGGACCATAATTTAATCTTCTAATTTCATAATAATGCTTATAGAAACATTTTAACTGTTTCGGCAGATGTGAATGCTACGTGCTAAGCAGTAGTGAAACTGTTCCCCACAGAACAGTGAGATGTTCAGCCTCATTGTGCAAACTGTTCAAGTGGAAGTTACCAGAACTAAAACTTCCTCAGACAGAAACTGGTTGGCTCCCAGAGATTTCCAGAGCAAGGCAGAGACCATCAGTAAGGTTACAGGGAAATTAGATGGACACAGAAGGGCAACAAGTAACCAGTTAAGTTATGGGCTTTTCACCCCCTTTATGACGTGCAAATCAGAAGCAGCAACTTCATGGACCCGACTCAACCTCCAATGCTCTTTGCCTATCAAACGGGGTTAGCAAGTGCACATGGAGACAAGAAATCTCTCGTAGCATGAATCCGCTCAACTTTTTTCCCCTTCAGTTGGGATTCAGTTCTTGTTTGGTTGTTTCCCCCCTCCCCCTACTCTTGCAATCCTATTTCATTCATACCAAGCCTATATTTCATTTCCGCACCAGAGGATTCAAAGTGCACTTCTTAAGATGCTTATTATGGACGCAATTTTTCTGTGGCAGCTTTTAATGTTCTAAACTAAGTCTATCCATTACTTTAGGGACAGACTTAAAATCAATCCTTTTCCACAAAACCATCCGACTGGATTCCGTGAAAAGTATGCCATATAAGTAAAATCAGTTGTTTCTTTCAAAATGCTTTAATGCATAACCTTCCTCCACCCCCCAACCTACTCTTCAATTCTCCGGAGGTATCACAGTGGGTGGTTATAACAGTAATTCACAAATATGACAGTTACATGCCGTTTGAGGAAGGCAAAAAAAAGAATCAGTCAGCCGTCTGATGCAATCAGACAAAATAAATTTCGTATTTTAAAACTTGTTATATATTGAAAGAGCAAAGTGCAACATAATTATGGCTAGGCATTTATTTATTTAAATAACATTATCCTATTAAGACAATCAAGAACAGATTCTTATTGCCGACAGGCAGCAGCAACCATAGTAAAGCAAAGGATAAATCAAACCAAAGTATAAATGCAGTACATACAGGCATATTGCAGTGTAGTAAATACCTCATATATGACAATTTGGGGATGAATGAGGCGAATTTTAATCTTTGTTCCAAGGTGTTCCACTCATTTAGGGCAGAAGATTTTTTTTTTTTTTTTTAAATTGACTTAAAAAAATGATGCGAGATTTGGAAATCAAGGTGTGCTTGATTTAGTTTCAGTGATAACTAGACTGGAAAGAGCATTTTGAATGTTAGTACAACTCGAATGAAGCCCAGTGTGGAGGAAGGAGATAGGAGTATAGTTGCCAATAGCATGAGCTATACTGTAATTGAGTTCTCCACAATATTTCAATTTCTCTGTATAAGTGCTCTGCAATTGGCTGGCGACCAATACATGGTGTTCCCTGTCTATCATCCAAAGTCAGCTGGGATAGGCTCCAGTTCACCCTGACCCAAATGAGACAAGCAGTAAATAATTGCATTGTTACTGTATACCTATTGCTACTGCTAATAGACAACGTTCACTTCATGCTTTCCCAGCTTCCTTGTATAGTTAGAAATGTGCAGTAGTTCATAAGAGTAACCACTGCCATTATCAAATTATCAAAGGGTAATTTAGAAAAGTAAGGTTTGCTATGTAACATTGTAATGTCACAGATAAGACAGAAATAAATGTATTGTGTTTGTTCAATATCAAATTGTAATGTGGATATTAATCTCACTTTGTGGTTTGCTGCTGAGCATATTGTACTAATAGAATTTTTTAAATGACAGGCATGTTCAAGGCTTGTACTGTTTTTTGTTCTTTAAGACCTTGTGCTCGTGCGTAAACATTCCAATGTCAGGTTACATAAACTATTCTGTTACATTCTATTAATACTGCTATCATACACTTCTCTGGAAACATGCATTTTATTTTTTTCATATTACTGGTCATGTTATTTTTAAATAGATTGCAGTCTTATATTGAATAGCAGCCCAGTCCCACATTCAAAATATCCATATTCTGATTGCGACAAGTTAGTGGGAAATAAGTGGGGGCGGAAAAGAAGACTGGAGGTACACAAGCAGTGGTATGAGGCAGGGAGCAAGTGACTGAGCAAGTGAGCGAGACAGAGAGCGAGCGAGAGGGTTGTTTGAGTGGGAGAGAAAAAGAGAGAGAGAACGAGTAGTGATGGTCGACGCCAGGCTGCCACCACTCTGTAGCAGTGAGTGGCTGCAGCAAAAAGCACAGAATAACATCCCTGGCTCCCCGCTCGCCTTTTTTTTCCCCTCTCTCCTTGCGTCTCGGCAAGCAGATGAGGGCTCTGCTCACGGCGCTGCGGAGACAATGTTGGGACTTAGCTGGCGTCAGAAGCAGATTCTTTGGATGCCATCAACAAGTTAAGAGTGGAGGACTCGAGCCATGAGAGGGGAAGGATTGATATTGAAGTAAGCGGCTCATCTGACATCATTGCAGAGGAAAGAAAAGGGTGAAAAGAAAAAAGGGAGGAGGAGAACCTCTAGCAGAATCGCAGGGACTGCAACTGCTCAACTTAGGAAAGAAAATATCTGCTATACTTCTAGGATTCGCTGGATAATGACAATTTAAACCACTATTGGATTTTATGGGACAGCTAAAAAAAAAAACAGGAATAACCATCCTGGGACATGGAAATGTCTATTTTCTCGCCTTTGCGTGGGCTCAGCATTGTTTCATTCCAAAAGCGGTTGGTTCATTTTGTGCTTTTCCTAAAAGGTTCTTTCCATTTGGATGTTTTTTCCATGCGGGTGCTCAAAAAGTCTGCAAAGAAGGACAGTTGAATGCGGCTTCCGATGTGCACAAAAGAATGGGTAAGTTTGTTTCTTATATGAAAGGTCTAGCTATGACTAAGGAAGGAGAGTAGGAGCTTGAAAAGCAAAGAACTGACATCTCTGGCAGAATTTATCTACTCTCCTCCACCAACAGACAGAGAGACAGACACACAAACACACACACACACACACACACACACACACACACCATCATTTATCAATGTATTCTATAAACAACCGTATAATCCAACTGCACCACAGGCTGGGCTCTCTTCATGAAGCAAGGTTGACAGTTAATCCTGACAGAGGCTGCTGTACTCTACAATAAATTGTTTAAAACAAAAATCAACACATTGTGAAGAGGTTGTTCAATCTGGTACTCTTATTTGGTTAAGATGGATGATTCTGATTGCAGTGATCACAGTAGGGTTGGTTGGAAGACAGCATTTAGTTAGAACCACCCTAAAAAGACAGGCAGCATAAAGGAAGAACTTTATGCAAGGTGGTTGCATATCTTAGATTTTTTTTCCTCAAAGGTGTACCAAAAATTTCCAAATATATAGAAGCATTAATGAAATCCTATCAGTTAAATCATCGTTGTAAAATTGAGGTGCCGATGGTACGAAGAGTGGACTTGAAATTATTCGTTAAGGGGGGACAAGTATTTGGATTTAGAATAGAAACAAATTCAGTAAACTGCTCAATTCTAATTAGCTCGGATGAGCTTCGCCCTTCGCCCACATCCTTCATGCTCATTTGCTTTCTTTCAAATCCACTCAGGTTTTCATTCAAGGTGGCCATTGGTGGGACCTGCACCAGCGGCTCTTTGTCTGTACATGATCAGCATGCTCCTTGTGTGCCTGCTGCCTTCTGCATCATGCACAACCTGCCCTCAAAAATGCCGCTGTGAGGACCTGCAGTTCTACTGCGACACCCAAGGACTTCAGGCACCCCCAGATGGTGTGGACAAAGGGGCCCTAGGGCTTTCACTACGACACAACAGCATCACTGAACTCAGCCCTGATCAATTCTACGGCTTCAGTCAGCTCACCTGGTTGCACCTAGACCACAACCAGATCACTACGGTTCAAGAAGATGCTTTCCAGGGGCTCTACAAGCTGAAGGACCTCAATCTGAGCTCAAATCGTATCACCAAGTTGCCCAATACAACCTTCATCCACCTCATTAACCTGCAGATTTTGGACCTGTCCTTTAATCAGATGACCGCGCTAGAACCAGAACTGTTTCATGGATTAAGAAAACTCCAGATTCTCCACCTACGATCCAATTTACTTCGTACCACACCCGTTCGTGCATTCTGGGACTGCCGTAGCCTGGAATATCTTGGTCTGAGCAGCAACCGTCTACGGAGTCTGGCACGAAATGGTTTCGCTGGGCTCATTAAACTCAAAGAGCTCCACTTGGAGCACAATCAGTTGACAAAGATCAACTTGGCCCATTTCCCACGCCTCGTTGCTCTCCAATTTCTGTATCTGCAGTGGAATAAGATCAACAACATAACATGCGGCATGGAGTGGACCTGGACCACTTTAGAGAAGCTGGACCTTACGGGAAACGAGATCCGTGTCTTGACACCCGATGTCTTTCAAACGCTGCCAAATCTCAAGATTTTACTGTTGGATAACAACAAATTAAGTAGTCTGGATGCCCAAGTCATGGATATGTGGCAGTCTTTAAGTACTATTGGCTTGTCTAGCAACCTCTGGGAATGTACCAAAAGGATTTGTTCGCTAGCCACTTGGCTAAGCACCTTCAAGGGAAGGTGGGAACATTCCATTCTCTGCCATAGCCCCGAATATGCCCAAGGTGAGGAAATACTCGATGCGGTATATGGATTCCAACTTTGCCAGAATTTTTCAGCACCAGTTGTTCAGACCACCGGTACAACCACAGACGCTACCACAGCTGCAGAGATGACAAGCTCCTTTTTTGGAATTATGCAGCCAACCCCTACGCAGGACTATGCAGAGGATAATTGGAGCTACTCCACATTGGCAACCACAACACAAACACCTATCATTTCTCAAGCAACCACCACTGCATTGGAAGAGGCAGCTGTAACAGATGACTTCTCCATCATGGACAATACCGTTATGACTCATCGGGTCATCATGGGGACTATGGCTCTTCTGTTTTCATTCTTTTTCATCATTTTTGTTGTATATATCTCACGGAAGTGCTGCCCCCCCACTCTGCGCCGGATACGCCACTGTTCCGCTATTCAGAACCGCCGACAGATGAGGACCCAGCAGCGGCAGCCTATGGCAGATCTAGCTACGCAGGTGCCCTATAATGAGTATGAGCCCAGCCACGAAGAAGGGGCACTTGTGATCATTAATGGCTATGGGCAGTGCAAGTGTCAGCAACTGCCTTACAAAGAGTGTGAAGTATGAACTATTTATTTCTAGGACATGTGGTTTGCCATTTGACCATTTGATGATACAGGGTTTGATTTTTTGATTCGTTTTGCAGTTCATGTGGAAAATAAAAACACACACACAATTTCTATTTTCCGGGATTTGAGAATACATGACATATGCTTACTGATCCAATGAAAGACATGAGGGTGTTAGGGTGATGTAGAGATAGGCATACATTTATTTTTCTATGAGTGCAAGTTGTTCGTACAAGGCAGGGGCAATCATTTTGAACAAGTGTCAACTGTGAGATTTGTCACCACCGTATGTCAATATTCCTCAGCACAGAACAAACACTCAAACATCAAATGACCCTCTGTAAACTACATTAAGTGGAAACATTACGTGTTGCTTTTTATAGATATCTGAAATCACCTTCTATTCACACCACAGAAACTGTAAACAAGTCAACTAACAGACGCTGAACTATAAATTGGATAAATGTAATTGTTCTGAGAGGTGATACATTTGCATTAACAAAATCCAATCACTCTTTCTGAAGGGACAATGCGAACGGGACAATTTCTAGAGGTTTGTAGTAACACTGATTTACACCTCCAACTAGTGCGAAAACAAAAAAAAAAGGTTTTATACCTTCCGCAGACAATGGGTTCGTTTCAATATAACATTCAGAAATTTCATACACATTCTTAAAATATCCCATGACACTTATCTACCTAGCTACTGCGCAGGTGAATGATTAACAAGGAAACGCTAATGAATAGCGCACATGCCAGACGGGGGACCATTTTATTGAGAAAAAAAAATCAAAGCTTTCCGTACCCCGGGCTCTTTACAGCTACCACACTAATAAGGACTGACAGCCCCGAGATTAAACCAATTACGGCAAGGCAAAAGAATCAAATATTCTGTCACCCACACCAGTGATCCAGCAACATTTTGCTTGTTCAGTCACAAATATGTTTCTTAATAGGCTCAATCTCTATGCTCAACAAAAGCATAAGTGATTCTTTTTATGAACTTGTTTTTATTCAGAGACAGACTACGTGAAGACTTCTATACTATGACAGCTGCCGGGTGTCTCAACCGAAACTGTGGACAATACCATGAAAACAACTGGAGATCAAGTGATAAGCAAACAGCAAGCCTGGGTCAGGAGACATTTGTATGCAGGAGGGAGAGGATGTGCATTAGCATCAGACTAAAGCTGCTGCCGCAGCTCCGCACTTCTTTGTGCTCAGTTTGGTGATGGGGGGCAGGGTGAAGGAGAGACACACAGTGGATATGATGTTGAGCATGGAAAGAGCAAATGGGGGGTAAAGTACTTGTTTAAAGTCATGTGCATATTTCTGACCTTTTGAAATATGTAGAACAATAAAAACTGAGTGTGAACACATTTGGTTTGCATTGAAAATTCAACATTTGACTGCACTACAGCTGGCAATCTTAGGAAAATATCAAAGTATTCCATTCATAGACCAATGTTACAAAACACCCAAACAAACGTGCGTGCAGGTGTCATTTGTAGTTTGGTCTCATCAGGTTGGTTTGAAACATCCAAATCAATGTTTGTGTTTGTGTGGCAGCACATTTTCATGAGATGTGTGTTCATACGTCAATAATTATTCCATCTAAAAGAGCAAAGGGAAACCGTGATTTCAAAATCAAACAGGTCTGCTGTGTTGTTACTTTTCATTTCCTTCAGCTTCGCACTGCTGTGACAACTACCCTTTTATCTGTCTTGCATGTTTCAAAGTGCCATCCAGGAGACAGAGACGTTCATTTATGGTACAGCAAAAGCGAGGATTACATGGCATTCCAATAAAATTTGATCAACTATTTGACATTTCACTGTTAAAAACTATGGTTGTGCCAGGTGATGGAAAAGCCACAGCATTTGTAGAAATATGCATCCCACTGCACTTTGGCTCTTTGTAAAATGTTTTTGTTTCCTCTTGTCATCCTCTAGCCCCCTATCCTGCCAGAAAAAAAAAGTAAAAAACAAGGAAACAGCTCCCTCCCTCTCTTGCCCAGCTTTTTCGTGCAAAATGAATGCTTCGCATATTTTGTATTGTAAATGTACAATTTCATATCTGTATAGTGCATAAGATGTGCCATCATGATCAAAAAAAAGTATCCTCAAAAACATAACAGTATATTTTTAAATAAAATGGCTCAAATAACAGTGTACCTTATTAATGCTCACAATGTACGTACTTTAGTTCATCACATTGTGGATAATGGAAGCGTTCGCATGCTGAAGAAGGAACAAAAATGACATGTAAATAATTTGAATTTCTAATTGCAGAATGTGCAAATATCTAGCATATGTTCCCCTAGGACTGATTGGCTGAGTCCATGGAATACACACTGGCTCTTTCCTAAAAAGACTCCAATCAACACACCTAAAATCCTCATGAAGACAAACGGTATACTCAATTTTCTTTACACCTAAAACATTTTCAAGTAAGCATTATGACATACCCAAATATATCTATTCAGTAGCGCGATTGCAGCCCAACCCCTCAAAGTTGGCATGCCAAACAAGAGGTGGTCTAAACTTGGAAGATGAAAAAGCATAAAGTGCACCTAAATTAAAATGACATACTACAGGGAAGGCCAACAACTTTGAGACTCAAAGGCCTGGCTCATAACCTCTCTTTGTGAACCTTGCTTTGTACACTGAGCTGTAATCATTTCAAGAATTAAGGTGTACAGTGCTCTCCAAAAGTAGGGTTAGGGAAGTTTGATTCCTTTATTTTTGTTATATATTGTAGAAATTGGAATTTCTGGTCAAAAGATGATTACGAGATCAAAGTTCAGAAGTCCAGCTTTCATATCACGGTATTTAAATCCAGATGTGTCAAACAACTAAGGACAGAAAATCTTGTTTGAAGCCACTCACTTTTCAAGTGAGCAAAAGTATTGGAATGTGACTGATGGGCGTTTCTACTGTAGTTAATCAGGTGTTGCCTTTTCGATTTACTGGTTACTCTATTCACTGGTGTTTGTTTTTGAGTTTGTGTTTCACATGTGCAAAACACATTTGCTGTTAAGCAAACATGAAGACCAGAGAGCAGTATATGGAAGAAAAGCAAACCATTTTGAAGCTGAGAAAAAGGGAGAAAAATAGACTGGCATTATTGGGCCATATATTGGGCATGGCCACAATACAACAATTTGTAATGTCCTGTAAAAGAAAGGAACTGCTAATGGACTGAGCAAGAGACATCAGGACAGGAAAAGGACTGCCAATGGTATCGGCAGCAGTTGCTGACAGAAACACTGTGCAAGCTGCGAAAAAACACATTAAGACCTCATTCCTGACATCACGAATAGCCTCCACAGGACAGGCATGAAGGTATCACAATCCGTAGTTTGAAGAAGTCTTCAATAGAATAAATATACAGGCTATACCACAAGATGCAAACCACTCATAAGGAAAAAGAATCAGAAGGTCAGCTTATGTTTTTGGAAAGTACTGAAATGAGTCAATACAAAGTGATCTACACCCTTTGGATAACAACCTTTTCTTTTTTTTTTTTTTAACTAGTGTGGCTGTTTGATGAAGTGAGTGATGGTGCAATTATACTTAGAATGAATAGGTTACTGTGCATTTTATTTGTTCACATAAAGTCATTTAAAACAAGTGAAACATCAGATTGAATGGTAACACGGTGTCCCTAGGGAAATGATGTGCAACATTTTCATCTGATTACACACAGTATTAGATTGGGTGGGTGCTACTGGCATGGACAATGGTTCATTCAACTGCCAGCCAGAATCCCTTGCTGCTCCCCACTGTACAATGACTTTCTCCTCTGGAGGCGAGAGAAGCGCCAGCTAAGCAGCGCTTATCAGTCAGCTCATGGCCAGATAAACATCTTGACGGAGGCCAAGTGAAAAGGAGAATCGTGATTTTCATTCTTTACCTAAATGTTCTGTTAACTAATGTATGTAATGCTGAATATTTACATTATTTTAAGGCAGGAAGTTTCAAACAAACGTCATTCCCAAATGTGCTTGACACGTCAAAAGGAAGTTAAATGAAACCGACTCATTCAAAAATTGTTCCTTTGGTTACGTCACTCAACATTTTCAAGAACACAAGTCTCATTTTTATCTTAAATTTTCAGTTGCAAGAAAAAGTACATGTGAAACTTTTTATCATTATTTCTGCATTAATTGGCAAATACGGAGTATGATAAGTGGTTCAGATAATGCATGGTCAATAGCCAAAAATTTGTGCAGCCCTGACTTACAAATGACCTCCCAAATTTTGAGATGAGGGTTTTTTTTTTTTTGTTGGAAGTGGGTGAGGTAATGTTCTAGCTATGGCAGCAGCAAACTTCATGACAATAAACAATTTGGCAGATAGCAAACAATTCGACAACAGAAGCCAAGTAATCCTAAACAAAGAATAACACTGTGTATATTATACATATTAAAATATTAAACATCATTTCAGCTATATCATCTACACAGCTAAAAAGCAGTGAGAAAAAACGAAAACGTACATAACAAATTTAAAAATCTTCAAACTAAACCCAAAAGTCTGCAGTTTAAGCCCATCTTGTTCATGTCATTTGCTCACTGCTTGGAGCCAAAACATTAAGACTTGTGGACTTGAGCGTTGAAGCAGACATAACACGCCACCCCACCAGGCCCCGCCCTCTTTGAGCCCAAAATACCTGAAGCATTTCCCATACATTTTATCCTTGTTTGTTTTTGTTTGAATGTTACATTACACAATGTTTGTAAAAAGTGTCTTTAAGGGGTTTAAGTGTGTTTTAACAAGTTTAAATTAAGAGTGTGCTGTATCTATAGTAAAGTGGGTTTTTTCTTTTTTTTTTTTTCTTTTTTAAACATTTCAACCTATTGCAATCAGACCTGGAACATTTCCCCCGCAATAAATGGGTACGTGATAAATGGGCATTTACTGTTGTTTGAAACAGCTCCAAGCAGCTTACAAATTCGCCAATATATCACAACTGGACATTTCTAAATCAATCAAAATTTTCATCTGTGTTGATATGTGTTAAAACGTATAAATAAAAAATAGGGGTGAGGCCTCTGAAAAGCACCATTTTCTTATCAGCTAAGGTGGCTTGATTTGTTCTTAAACATTTAGTTTACTTTCAGCCAGAAAATTATACCACGCTATCTTGCTGGGCCTTCTCATGGTAAACAATACACCCAAGTCAAGGGGGAATACTTAAACGTGGCATGTTGAATGGAAAAGCACATTATTGCAGCTTGAGGCAAGCGTTAGAATTAAGACACTTCATTTAATTATGGATGGTAAAGGTTCTCTTGTCTATGAAAGCGACTCAGAAAACCCCCTAAATTCATCATGCAACCATCCTTTACATTTACTTGCTCATTTCTATAAAGTAGGGTGGAGCCCGTATAGTTATCCTTATCAGGCCAAGACCCGGACTTATTTCGAGGTTTTGGTACTTGCTGCGCTGGTGGGTATAAGACTAGAAATAAACTCAATGTAACTCAAGTGATTACAAGAAGAATTTTGATAATCCCCAATTGATACAACCAAATTAAAAAGTCGGTTGCCAAGTGTTTACTCGTGTAATAAATCTGGACCCTGATATGAGCGACAAAAAGAAAAGAAAAAAAAAACTTCACTTACATTGCCCATATACTCAGACAGCAGATCCTGAAGAGCCTGGCGCACTGAATTGCATTCAGCCACAATTCGCTCCCTGCGGTCATCGCGAGTGCAAGACGAGTCGGCCATGAGGGCAGCGCCACTGATGATGCTCTCAAGACGTTCCTCCAGGGATGGACGAAAGCGCTCCTCACTAAATGCCAGAGGGTCCACAATGATTTGTTTCTAAGAATAAAAAAGAAAAAATGCCATAATATATTATTCCAATGTTAGTAATGTAGTTCATTAGGCAGCTGCAATCACAGCCATATTCAGCCCCCTGCATTCATTCCATCTAACGTGACCTCCTCTGCTTCTGTGTCACACGAACTTATCAAATTGCTTCCGATGGAAACGAGGGGGTGGCGCTGACTCAAGAGTGAACTCAAAGTTGCCCATGTGCACCTGATGCGTAAATGAGCAGGTGAGTCATAAAGGAAGGCAGATAAATTTGGAGTAGACCATTTTTGATTGTACAAAAAAGAGGACATTTTGGCCCAAAATGTCTAATATACATAGCATACATTCAAGTATCATCCAAATATGAACTAAGAAAAAAGAAAACCGAGGTCCTATCATATCGTAAAATTGTTATTCGTAACTACAGTAGATTTGATGGGCAGTTTGTCTTGTGGTTTACGACTTACCAATCAACACCACTGTATGGCATGCAAAATTCTATGAGTAATGAAGCAGTGCATTTTCCAGCCATAGCTATGCAAGTGACAGCATTACTCAACAAGGTAAACAATGTCCTATTGAGAGCACAGCTATGCTGACCGGTTCAATAGCTAATTGACTCAATAACATGGTAGAAGACTGCAATGATCATGTATTTTTAGAATTCAGTGGAGATCCGCTCATTATCTGAACAGGGTGAATATGGAAAACTATTTTGTAATCAAAATCTTGTCTGCTAATAGCTTCATTGGCTGCATTTATCACCCCACACAACATTAAGATGATTAGCTCAGTGTTCTATCCCGCTGTTAAGGTTTTATTTATTTTTTCATTGCCAATGAATCAACTGTTATGAGTATGACGCAGGTTTCAACTCGTGTTAAACTTAAGCTTAGAACATTTAACTTTGTTTACAGTATGCACACGGTACACTCTGTAACTCTTCTACTCAAACCTATTTGACAAAAACATAGATATGACATGGTTTCGGTTTAGAATTTAATAAGGTAAGTAGTGCGCTACAGTTGCTGATGTGCCAAATCCACAGACAAGTCATGGAGCACAAGACAACGGGTTGTCATTCTGCAACCACTTGTACTTACGTCAAAATTGTTGAGGGCATATGCCAGCTCTCCTCCGCCTGCCGGTTGATTGAGTGCCGAGTCTTCTGTGGCAGTGGCCTGAGCGGCATTGGAGATGCCAGAAACGGCATGCTGCAGCTGCTTGTAGATCAGGTCACGGTTAGCCTTGTAGGCGGCAACGTCAGGATGCTGCAGGCAGGCATGGGATGCTGTGTACAGCATGGGAATGTTCTTCTGGAGAACACCACGGGCAGCAGCCATTTGGTCTTTGTGTTGGGAATCCTTTAACTCCTAAATGAAAGCATGGTAAAGTGTGGTAAGGTAGTTTTTTAACATGAGACCAGGTCTGTCATGCCCTTAACTAAGTGTGAGTTCTGTGACCTAGACTCATTTGTTGCCGGCAGTATGAATACAAGTCATAAGTCAGTCAAAAGACTGTATAATACTGTATAATTTATTTCTACTCAAAGTTGTGCATTATATAGAAAATAGACCAAATCAGCTTCCATTGTTTCATGGAACAAACAAAAAAAGCACACGCACAGGATTCACTTCCAGCTGAGCTTTAAAGTGTACCTGTGGAGCGCAGAAGGAAAAATATATATGGTTTGTCAAGAAATCCAATGTCTAAAGGCACTTTTGGTTACACTGGTTTTATAAAAGCAAGCTTATATTAGCTCGCCTATTTGTCGAGACGCCCTGGGCGCAGCCATGTGGCCTGAAAGAAGGGGAGCCCAAGGGGAGCCGTGACGCAGGAGCTTCTCGGCTCAGCCAGCTCCTTAATACAACGCGGCATTTTCTTGATCAGATATTGACAAATATGAGTCACTCACACTTTACCTCAATAGAGACGGAGGTATAATAAATAAAGACATAAAAAAAATTGTTGTCAAATGAGGGGGCAGGCGGGGCTGACGCGATTGCTCTTAGCCAGTTTTTTTTTTTTTAACTCCCCTCCTCCCCCATTGCGGCTTATTACAGCCATGGGCAAGCAAGCTGGCATACCACTCAATAGCAAAGTGGTGGTTGCAAGGGACAGCCCAGTCAACGTCACATCCGTTCTGTGCATTCAAATAAACCAGGGGGGTTATTTTGGCAAATACAAGACAAGACACTAAAAGAAAACACTAAATACTTATTATACCTGTTGTCTTTTGGCTGCCATGATGTTCAGCTTGTCAACCTCCGGCTTCAAGGCCTTATACTGGATCCCTAGCTCCTGTTCCGTTCCTGCATTACGCACTTTCACAAGGCTGTCCTCCACCTCAAGATGAAAGAAACAATGCTTCAGGAAACAAAATTCTTACATTTAAAATTCAACTTCTTAAGATTTCTCAGGCCAATAAATTGTGTCTTCTCATAGACTAATAATCACAATCTGCAAATTTAATGTACCCAAATTATCATTTTAACATAATTGAAAATGAGAATGACACCTCCAAAATATACAACTGTGTTAATCATTTATGTCTGCAGAGAATTTGTATCCAAAAGAGTGTTAAATCTGACTTCATTTCACTAAACTGGCCTTATCTGGCTGCACTCCAAACTTTAATCCATGAATATCCTCCATTTCTCTGCTTTGTCGGTCAAAATGTCATGCAATCTCTCTCACCAGTTTAAGCTGCAGCAGAAGTTTGTAGACGTCGGACATGTCTGCCAGAACCAACAGATGTGTGACTGCCGACAAGAGGGCTCTGGCAGCACGAACCATATTGCCCCTCTTTACAGAGGAGCAGGGGTCTTCAGCAAATTCTCCAGAAGCCTGCCTCATTGAATCACCTGGGAATAGAATATATCTGTCAGCATGTCTACTCGGGTAACATTTGAATTACAATCGCCCTGGCAACTAAAAAGCTTTATTATGGCATTGATATATCAACATACCACCTTGAGATGGCACTAGAATTCAGACGTCATCAAGCAAAGTCGGAATTTGTAGCCGACAGTGGAATCAATGCTACATGTAAGGGTTACAGCAGAGATACATTTGTGTAGTATGAATTTTCTTTTCACATTGAATGAGTCAGCACATTATACATCGAGTTTTTGTATTTGAGTTGTGTGTTGAAGAGATATCAGGCAATTAAAATGTACACAACGGAGAACAGCTTGACACATTCCATCTTGAGGGGCATTCGTTCTACATTTCTAATACAATTTCCAAATGCACGACTCAGGTCAAAGTCCCAACAAAAGGCCTGCAATCTTGTTTGTCCAGCACCATGATTTGTCCTACATTGGCCTGTATGGTTGACTGAGCGCATATTGACTTTGTTGGCTCACATTATGAACATCAGTACATCATTCAATAGGTTACATTAATAGGGGAGCATGGAAATTCAAAAGGATGTAGTATGGACCTAAAATACAGTGAGCTCCATATAAATCGTAATCCAAAAACTAATAAAAAGAGTGACAGGACGGTATATATTCCCATTGCCTAAAGCAAAGTAGATATGGATGGCAAAGGGTTCACCAAACAAAAATGGCCAAGACTGAGTGAGAAGTGAAGTTCACAACATTGTAAAAAGTGCATGTGTGATAAATTCATAAATTCAATAAAATTCAGGGGCACCTTTCTCTCAACTATGTAATAGTCACCCCAAAACAAATCTTTTAAAGAACTATTTTTGTTAAAATGCATTCGAGTGGAAGTCGTGTACCCTACATAAATGCCAAATGAAAAATCCAAAACAATTGTTACTCATCCCAGCTTTTGGAATCACAAGTAAACAATCCAAAAACTTATATGACTCCAGGTAAGACAATTTGATTAATTGAAATCATTAAAAGCGAAATGCCTTAAAAAAAAAAAAAAAGATGTATTTAACTCACCTATTTATGCAACAAAAACTGCAATGAGGTTTTTAATTGTTTTGAACTGAGGAGGACCATTTTACCTCACAGCATTGACCATTACATGGATAAAGATCAGCACAGATTCAACAACAGCCGCTGCACGTCTCGGCTATAACCAGCCCTTGTGAACCAAATCAATTAGGCCATTTTCAGGCAGTAGCTGGCAATCCGTCAAGACTTTGAAAAACCTCTACTTGTATAATGTCCACCTGTGGCCCATTAAGAGATATATTGCTTGGTGAGCCTCAATAACACCAACGCAAGAAAGAAACAGACAGAATAGAATAGAATAGGATAGAATAGAATAGAATAGAATAGAATAGAATAGAATAGAATAGAATAGAATAGAATAGAATAGAATAGAATAGAACAGTGTTTCCCAACCTTTTTTCAATCACGGCACACCTTTTCATTGGAAAAAATCTCGCGGCACACCGCCAACAAAAATCTGTTAAGCTCCTATATTAAAATCAGTTATATTACAACGAAACACGTACAGTCCTATTCCTATATATGTATGGAGAGTCGAATAATTTAATAGAAATAAATACTAAATATTCTTTAAATTGTATTCCTTTTTTTAAATAAAAGTGACAGTTTTTTAAAAAGGTTTTAGACGGTGTAAGAAATAAACTATTTAAAGTGATTGTGATTAAAATAAAAGAATCAACGTGATTTTGTTTACTGTTTTAGACTAGGTCTATAAATATTGCAACAATAAGAACAAAGTCACTTTTAAAGACGCTCTGCTGTTCTGACAGCAGCTGAGTGGCTATCACAGTCGAGAAATCTCGACTTGACTGCTTATTTTACGTATGTAAAAAATAACCAATCCAGGTTCTCCGGTTGAACTGCATGCTCTGATTTCCATTGCACCACAAACGCACCACAACCGTCATAGTGTCTGTCACTGTTAGCAAAAGCACACAGCAACACACACATAAACTGAATATGTGCCGATGCAATACAATCAGATCGACACAATATGAAATCTCAAGATTCTCCGATTCTCCACACATGCACGATTAGCAAGTGGCTGACCAGGCCTTGCGCGAACTGACCAGTGGTTTGGCGATCCTGTTTACAATGCGCTCCGTAATTAATATTGGACAATCCCACGGCACAGCTGAACGTCTCTCACGGCACACCAGTGTGCCGCGGCACAGTGGTTGGGAAACACTGGAATAGAATAGAATAGAATAGAATAGAATAGAATAGAATAGAATAGAATAGAATAGAATAGAATAGAATAGAATAGAATAGAATAGAATAGAATAGAATAGAATAGAATAGGAGAGCAGTTGTGGCTTGCCTTCAACATGAAGGGAAAGTGCTACTTGAGCTTTAGGCAAACAAATTTAACCTGGTGAAAAAAAACAATAAAAAAAAACAATAGAAACTTGAAATCTCTGGAACACAAACAAAGGCCCCTGGAACAAGCACAAACTGCATTACATGTGGACGGCCATCCTTGATAACGTCATCAATGTTTTGTTACATCCTTACATTGTAACAGCTGGCAGGTCACAGCTGGGTGGAAAAGGTTACATGAATCCAGGGGATGAAGGCGATGTTGGCTTTTTCAATGGTCACATTATCAGTCCAGTCACGCTCCACTGGGCAGCATAGCAGAGCTGACAGCCGGCACGAGGCACCAGCGGAGTGCTTGCATTCCAGCCGGGTGACAGCTTACTGCATCTACAGTAACAACACTGAAGTGTGTGTCACAAAGGCTAACTAGCCACATGTCAGCCACCTCCAAAGTATTGAGAGGATAGCTGAAGTGGGGGCACATTTAACTCGCTGGGCAACTTGAGGCAACAAAGACACACGAGCACAGCTGTCACATCGAGTGGAGATAACAGTTGTACTCAAGACACCGTTCAGAAAAGTCTGGGAGTATTGTTAGATTTTGTCCCAGTTCTTTATCTTTAATGCTTACTGTGCTAATAGTAATTACCAGGAGGCTGCCTTCTCAGTTTAACTATTTAATGGATGCCAGAAAGATCGATACACAGCTGTGGAGACTTCTCTGCAAGATTGCGGACCTCCAAGGTCCTTATTCTTATACTACTCTTGGGCGCCCTCCTCTATGGGGGCAACTCTGCCTAGCCTGTGAGATAATGTGTGAACTTGCAGTCTTAAC
Organism: Syngnathus floridae; assembly: GCF_059516105.1. Taxonomy (NCBI): domain Eukaryota; kingdom Metazoa; phylum Chordata; class Actinopteri; order Syngnathiformes; family Syngnathidae; genus Syngnathus; species Syngnathus floridae. The sequence continues at coordinate 22,088,695 of NC_142413.1, forward strand.
TGAGATCAACTCATATGTGTGTGCAAAGAGTGTCAAAGAGAAGGGAAAGCCAGTGGAAGCAAGAGAAAAGTCACATCAAGATATCGGTATAGGTCAAGCTACCTAGCTAATTACATGTGCCATAAAGGTCTATTCTAACTATGCAAAACCAGATAATTGGGAGTATGTGAAAACAGATAAATAAAATAATAAAGACATTAATTGGAACTTGCTGTAGCAAGTCTGTCAACTTTGCTATGGTGGAGTCTCGTCTTGTTTTAAGTAGCAAAATGCAAACTGAAAAGCAAGACGTAAGCTCTATCCATCCATTCTAGGCACCGCTTATCCTCACTTTGGTCATGGATGTGCTGAAGCCTTGAACCATCTGCCATTGGCCCAAAAACAAATACAGCGCAAACTGGTTGCCAGCAAATCATAGTTAAAGTTAAAAAGTCCCAATGATCATCGTCACACACACATCTGGGTGTGGTGAAATTTGTCCTCTGCATTTAACCCATCCCAATGTGATTTTGATCCATCCCCTGGGGGAGAGGGGAGCAGTGAGCAGCAGCGGTGCCGCGCTCGGGAATCATTTGGTGATCTAACCCCCCAATTCCAACCCTTAATGCTGAGCGCCAAGCAGGGAGGCAATGGGTCCCATTTTTATAGTCTTTGGTATGACCCGGCCGGGGTTTGAACCCACAACCTTCCAGTCTCAGGGCGGACACTCTACTACTAGGCCACTGAGCTGGCGATAAGTGCTTACCCCGATAGGAATATGTCAGATAAATTATTTACATAAAACAATGCCACGACAAACATCGCCTCCCTTTCTTTGTCCTTTGCATTAGCGCTTTAATACAGTGAGACTTGTTTCTGTACTCAGCAGGAACATCAACCACCAAAAACAAGGAAGCATTTTGAAAGTGGCTACTCAAAGAGGAGCTAAACCCAAAATGTCAAAACTGATGACATTCTTAACATACATATGTTCTTCATAAGCAGTTTACATATTTTCACTCCCAGACAAGTGCAATCCCAAGAACAGAGTCCTGCCCTATTTATTTACTGAGACAGCAATTGCAACATTGAGTTTTTCATCTTGTGAGGCAAGAGAGAAAAAGAAAATCAAACGTTACATGTTAGGCATTCGTCTTACAGCCCCTCGAGGCAGAAAACGCATTGAAAATTAAGCCTACACAGAGCGCCATCAACAGGTAGCTCCACTGAGTGGGAGACTAAAAGGTAGCATTGCTATGCTCAATATGACAATCACATTGTAGCGGAGCTCACCCCATAAAAATAATTTTAAAAGGGTCCCAATTACCAACCAAAGTTAAACCAAAGGCCCATTCCTAATTTTGTACAAAATACAGTGTTAAAATCAGGTAGCTATGTTTACTGCTAAACTGTAGTTGGGACACAGCAGCCTTCCTGCTCCCAAACTAAATTGGCTACAAGCAAATATTGCACAAATACAGATGGTGGCCATCTTTCATTTCTGACATACCAACAGTAACTTGGATAACTCTGGTGTGACGGGATTCCAATCTCAGGACTACTGTGACAATTAGATTGCAACACATTTGCTCATGGACACAATCCATATTTGCCAAAGAAAAAACTGCTTACCCCGAAATGCTATTGGAGCTGTGGCCAGAAGACTCCAAATCAGGTTCATCCCCTCTTTTCACAACACTGATGTCATACGAGTATTGATACTATGCCAAATGTTTACCTAGGTGTCTAAGCATTTAATTTGTCATTTGCTTGTGACGTACGCACTTTCTGGTTTACTGATTACCGTATTTTCCGGACTATCAGTCACAGTTTTTATTCATAGTTTGGCCCGGTGTGTGATTTATACTCCGGTATGTGTGAAATTATTAACACATTATTATATCATTTCACATGTTATTTTCACACTGAACACTGTATATTCTGACTGTCTGCTGTATGCACACTTGCTCCATTTTTGCTCCTCCTGTCATTTGTTTATTTATTATTTATTCATGGCTCTTATTTATTCATTGTTTGTGCCTTCTTGTTTTTACTTTTTGTGCTGTTTACTTGTATGTATATTGTGTACTACGTCTTGTCACCGTGGGATAGTGGGAAACGTAATTTCGATCTCTGTGTGTCTTGACATGTGAAGGAATTGACAATAAAGCAGACTGACTTTTTTGACTTTGATCATGGTCACAGGTGTCAAGCTCTAAAAAAAAAAAATAATAATCGTAAATAAAAATAAAGGTCCGTGTTGATCATTTCTGCAACTGTCGATGAGTCTGACGCAAGCGACGTAGAAGAAGAAGCGCCGCATCTTCTACCTCCGGAGTTAGCGGAGTTGTTTAAAAGTGACACCGAGGATGAAGATTTCATTAGCTTTAGTGACTTGAAGTAACACGGATGGTTTGGTAAACTTGTTAGCATGTTATTTATGCTATAGTTATCAGAATAACTCTTAATATGCTTTGTTAACATACCAGGCATGTTCTCAGTTTGTTGTTTATGTGTAATGTAACAGCATAACGTACAATTATTCAGCCGGTCGTTGCCTCTATTCTAATTTTATTTTAAATTGACTTTCAAGATGACGCGTCTGTTCTTGGTGTTGGATTTTATCAAATAAATTTCCCCCAAAAAGCGACTTATACACCAGTGCGACTTGTATAAGGCTTTTCCCTCCTTATTATGCATTTTATGGCTTGTGCGACTACTCCGGAGCAATTTATAATCCAGAAAATACATTATATACCTAGGAGAAACTAGCACAAACCAAAGAGCAAAGCTTATCAAGCATTTCCAATACAGTAAGTATCCCTTACCTTGCTTGCGGACATCTTCAACTGCAGCAGTCAGCTCATCCTTAAGGAACTGACTCTCTTTTGCAATTTTCTCTCCTTTTTCCAGGAAGTTCTGGGTGGCGGTCTCTACTGAAGCTGCCAGGACATGTGCCTTCTTAGAGCGTCCCTTCTTCTTGTTCGAGGGGCCTTTGTTACTTGAGTTTACCAGAGTGGTGACCTGTGGTGGGAATACAGTGAGGTCAAAAAAAATAACTGAAATGGGGCTGTGTCTCATATAGAGATGCACCGATCCGATATCTGGATCGGATATCGGCCCCAATATCAACAAAATAGATGGATCGGGTATCGGAAAATGCAGCCGATCTGTGAGCCGATCCTTTCCTTAATCTATTGGGACGGGGGCTACGTCATATGTCAGCAGCACGTGTGCCGCATGCCACGAGAGTTTTCTAAACAAACACAAACATGGAGCGAACGAAAGAGTCAGCTGTGTGGAGGTAATTTAAACTGAACACGCCAACTAGCTCGACGGCAGTTTGTAATGTCTGCAAAGCTAATGTTGCCAGGGGTGGTGGAAGTACTGCCAGTTATAGTACTACCAATTTAATTAAGCATCTCCAGAAACACCACGCAACGGAGCACCAGGAGTTCCAGCAGTTGAGCAGATCTACTAAGGGAGCGGGAGGTGGACCTACACGGCAGTTAACGTTAGCAGATGCACTGCAAAGACGGGAGAAATTCCCAGGCAATAGCACAAAAGCTATGAGAATTACTGAGAAAGTGCTGGAATCCATGGTTTTGGATGGACAACCGATGAGTGTTGTTGAAAACGAGGGCTTTCGATGTTTACTTGAGCACCTGGAGCCACGGTACAATTTGCCATCGCGCAAGTATTTTTCTGAGACCGCACTGTCAGAAATGTATGAGAAAGTGTGCGAACACATGTTTACATTGCTTGATTATTGTATTTGACCAAGTCACTCGTTTATTCTCTTGTCCTGATGCTATATTTTATTTTTCCACATGTAGAGGTATGTAGCTTGTTAAGTCAACCATAATATCGGATCGGTATCGGGTATCGACCGATACGCAAAGCCGCGGAATCGGTATCGAAACTGAAAAAGCCGGATCGGTGCATCTCTAGTCTCATAGCAAACTAATTGGATTACTTGTACTACCAGTTACTATTCAGACAATCGTTACCATTTGCCTTCAATTCAAACGATCAAAATTTCAATATTATTTGATGCAACATCCACAGACAAAGAACACTAAAGTCATAAAATTCTGAATTCATCGACAATTTTACAGACAACTTTATAACCACGACCTGAGAACACATGACAGAGAAGACACTGCTGCCTCATCAATTACTAATGCTTTGGATGTCTATAAGCTAAGGGGTACCCGCTTGTTTTCCACACAACCTCTGCTCCCCGTAGCAGAAGCACACAGCCAGCTGGCACAAATGCTCGTTGTCGAGCGAGGCGGAAGGAGACAGCCAAGGGATTCAGCCCACTGGTTGTTAATCTACCGAGTGTCCGGCTAGTCATTGGCTCAGCAGTTCAGTGGATATATTGTTAAAAAAAAAATAATACATTCAAAAATAAAAAAAAAAAAAAAAAAAAAAAAACACTAAAAACTCAATCTTGAAGGGACATTTGGTTCTTGGTAATATGACAGTGGCCCATGTTTCTTCACTTGTTGATGACCGCCTTGGAAATACTTTTGCACCCAAATATTCTGATACTGTAGAATTTGTCTACAGACCATGGTTTGCACTCTAAGCTGTAATTAGGAAAATGTCAGGAAAAGCCTGTTGAACATCTAACTTTGTTTTGGTTACTCAGACGCAAAAATGGTGGTTTGATTGGTTAATTCTGAACATCCTATAGAAGTTGTAAGTAGATGTCCACACGTGCAATCAGATAAGGCTGAGGTAAAAAAATAATATATATATATATATATATATATATATATATATATATATATATATATATATATATATATATATATATATAAATAAATATGAAAAATATGGTTGCATGTATATGCAGTAATTAACAGAATTATCAATAGGACAGTTGAGTCAAAAAAAGATTTGTTGTGATTTTTTTTGTGGCAGTCGTTACCAATATTTAAACTTTGGTCATAGTCTTTTCTGCACTCTGTCCTTTGGGTTTGGTGCCAACACACTAAATTTCTTCAACAGCAACAGTGCTCAGTGGAGGAGAACAATTATAATTACATAATATAATTAATGAATATAATTACTTGAGTTATTCAAATAAGCACTGCAGCTATATCATTACATTGTCTGTTTTTTTACAGCCCTCAGTTTTTTTTCCCTCCCAATTGAGTTGTAATTGTTATAGAATCACATTTGAACAGGTGTGTAGCCTTTTATTTCCACTTAATATGGGGCGGATTCAAGGCTAGCTCACTAAAGCGGCTTTATTGCTGAAAAATAAAAAATAGGGATTATAAAACGTGATATTCTACATCTGAGGGGTATTTTGACAAAACATGCAGACAGTGTTAAGATTAAAAAAAAGGCCCATATAAGAAAGTAAGGCCTGTACACTGGATTTAGCAATTTATTCAGATCTCTTTCAACTTTACCTTGGGATGGTAAAAACAACATGCACACTGACACTATTATTACCTGTGTAACCAGGGGCTCGAGCAGCCGCTCCACTGCCAGAGTCCTGATCTCCAGACTCTTCGGGTCCCATTTGAAATTGATATTTGCGGTGTTGATGCTTGTCATGTCTGGAAGTCTAAGGTGGTACACAAAAATCACATCAAATAAAAGAACAATGAAAGAGAATTTAAATTCCTATCACCAACCAATCTGTGTGTGCAAGACAATGATTTTCAGAATGTTGACAAAAACTTTATGAAGGGCGGAAAAGTCAAACAGTCAGAAAATGTCCTCCACTTTCAATAACTGCTGCTGCACAGATTTGATATCAGGTAAAATAGGCGGAACAGGAAAGTCTTGGGGCAGTATCATTGCTATAACCCTTGAAGGAAATGTGTTATGCTTGAATGCAGCCAGTTTAAGCATCAACTTTTCTAGCTTGACTGCCACTTTCGCAAGTCGCAGTTAAAAACGTATAAACATCACAAGATTAAGACTTAATGTGTAGATGTCTGACTTTCTACTGACTTTGTAGTTTGAAAAATATCTAACAAAAGGTTACACAAAGATTAAGTGTTATCGATGAGCAGGTCAGGTGAACAAAAAACTTAGGGGGGGTGCCACTAGGCCTAAATAAGGAGACCAGCGATCTTTCTGTTCTGCGATTTACCGTCACTATAATTTCTCATCGACACAAATGGCCAAAATTTGCAAAGCATGAGTCAACTCGTCAGCGATGTTAACATTTGGCTCAACTTGCACCTGTGTGGTCATTTGAAATAAAACAAAGCAGCACTCATCTCATTTGCATCCCCAAGGTTTAAAATGTAACTAAATCAGGCGATAGAGACCAAGTTTTAAGGTGTTGCAAATTAAGTGTTGTTCTCGCCCATTTTGCTTACCTGCTGCGCACTTTGCCAAAGCCGACACCTTGCTAAAGCTAATGCTAGTTGACAAACAAACGAGCCACAAGGATTCCGTGCACTACTTGTGCCGAAAGCCAACTAAACAGTTATGAACGTTCTCTTTCAAACGGTTCGCATTCCATTCTTTCAACTCCGATCGTGTGACGTCAAGTAACTTCAAAGAATCACTTTGAACTCACTCATAACAATTCGTTAGGGAAGTTTCAAGATGGAGGAGATGACAACGCTTCGCCTCCAAAGTTTTGCTCTCTTTCGCTGTACTGGTGGAGAAGCAACTTTTGTCGCTCGAACTCACTTCACAACAAATTCCTCTTCAAAACAATAAAATTAGTAGACGATAAACGAGAGTTTGGCAAAATGTTACCTTGAAAGTTTCGATAGAGCTGCTTTCGCTGTCGTTTACTTGTTTCCCAACAATAGCCGAGACGGAGGGGTGATTGGGCGGTGACCGAGTTCCTGAACTTCCTGGCAGGGAGACTACCAGGGAACGTCCAACTAGCCCGCAAATGACGACTTGTTTTGGGCGTGGCAGTAGCTGTGCTTGTCCATATATGGATTAATTACTGCTTCTATTTTTCCGGGCTTGCACAACGTCGACCAACCTGCGACATACATTTTGACCGGTTTACGTTCAAAAATTACAAAGGATAGATTAGAAGGACGTTTATGGAGGAACTTAAAAGATCCCCTCATCAAGGAAGTTAAAGTGATTACACAACAGATACATAGAACGACAACAAAACACTTTTCAGTTATTAACATTTTTTTTGTTTTTTGTGATACGTAGATGCAATTAAATATTAATTTATACCTGTATGTTTTATTTTTTCTAAATAAATGTGGGTATAAACACAAGATAATTATATATGTAAATGCAATTAAATGTAAATGTATATATGTATTATTTATTTTTGCTGTAAATATATTTTTAATATTTGTTTTTATTTTCACTTTTATGTATTTTGGACATGGATTATCTTGCTTCATTGAATCTGTTGCTGTCAGCATAAATGCTCTCCAATGTGTTTGATTTCCCCAAAATTTCATTCAATCAATCAAGATCTAGACAGCAGTTGACTTTACTCTCGAAATAGCTCATCTTTATTTCTTTGTGTCATCCAAGGAGTCTGAAAATAATAAAAACACTACTTCATAAAAGTAAGGAGTAGAAGGTAAGGCGTGGGACTGCAATAAAACAAATAGAACACTTTTATGTTAAATTAAGCAATATGTTTTAGCTTGTGGATGCCCAAAACAACATTTTGATTTATACAGTACTAGAGGTCTCAAACTCATTTTTGTGGTGGGCCACAGTTTTGTTACAATTTTTCTTGAAAGGCCATTATGCCTGTGAAACCATGAATGTTAAATTCCCTCTTCACCATATACAATAATACACAGGAAACTGATAGATGACTAGTTTTGAAATCAGAAGTCAAAATCAAAAATAATAGTTCATTCAATTATTGTTCAAGTTACTGTAGTAGGGGGAAAAAATGGTTACTGACTGAAATTTTGGTACAGATTTTAGCAAGGATTGTGGAATTTACATCACTGTGGAAATGCAGCAGATGCTCGGTAATCCCCAATGGAAATCCACATTTCCTTTGAAAAGTTGTAAAAGTATATTCAAGTATAAGTTTCATGAGCTGTTTTCTACATAAAAATCTGCTACAGGTTTACAATGAAATATTTGTTGGGTTGTCAGAAAATCCTATCTCTTGTCCTCAAGAATAAAAGGTGAAAAGCAACAGATGTTTTCCCTAGAGGCAAGCATCTTGATTTTTGGTTCTGTCAGCTTCTTTTTATTTTTCCAACTAAAACACTTACCATTCTGTTGCTGTAATCCTGAAGAGAACACATGCCGAAGGGTTTATAGTTATGTATGGTGTAAAAGTGGGAGACTATTTCTTTTTTATTTGACTCAGATGACCGGGGCTAAAAGTGCCCCTATCTTTTTCACTTTTATAAATGCCACAAATTATCTCAGAGCTCATAGACTGACACATTTATGTTAGTGGCAACTGTGACTGATAGTGCTTGGACATTAGATAAAAGTGTTCTAAAATATACTGTAGGGGATGGAAGTGTGAAAGCTTTAAATAGACTATCTCAAGAGGCTGGATGCAACTGCTTCTCTAACCCTACATGTACACACACACACAGACACACACAGTTTTTTTTTAAAAGATTGATCGATATCTTCGTTCCATCTCGGCTAGACTACTGTAATGCGCGCTACGGAATCAGCCAGTCCACCCCCAACTGTTTCCAGTTAGTCCAAAATGCCGCCGCTCACCTCCTAACTGGAGCTCATAAGAGGGAGCACATAAGCCCTATTCTGGCCTCCCTCCACTGACTCCCAATATATTTCAGAGTGATCCTTGTATTTGTTTTCAAATCGCCAATGGCCTCACCCAGTTAACCTCTCTGAGCTCCTCCACCCCTACGCAAATGCTCGGTACCTCCGGTCTGCAGACCAGACACTCCTGGAAGTGTCAAGGACTAGTTGGAGCCTCAGAAGGGATCGAGCTACTGTTGCTGGTCCTCTCTCTGGAATAACCTTCCCTTGGATGTTAGGCAAGCCTCCCTCACTGTTCATTTTAAAAGCCTTTTTTTCATTGGCTTTTGACTGAATTGCTGTTCTGCTACTGTCTATTAATGTGTGTTTCAATTTTTTTTTCATTATTGTCCCATTGCTATAAGTGAAGCACTTTGTTACAGCTGAAGCTTATGTAAAACACACTATTACAAATACAAATAGTACAAATAAAGTTGTATTGTATTACATAGTATTAAGTATGATTTTCTGTGGAAAGTTAATCAATCTGATGATATTGTAGTGTGCCAGAATGCATTCATGAAAAATATTTGCTTATCTGAAAACCGAGATATTGCAGTGAACTATCTGCCGTGTAAAGCCGATGACTCGCCATGGACACAGTGATGCAAGGATTGCTCATCCAACGGTTGGTCTGTAATGACGAGCGATTATGCGAGGTGCTATTCTATGTTTTAATGCTGAATGTTTACCCAAGTAACAGCTAGCTGCCAGACAAGTTGGGATGTCCTTGAACTTCATCTTTTTGTACCTGCTAGATTGAACAAATGGTGGCGAGCACAGCATGATATAAATAATTCCTTCTAATTATGAGGAGGCTCACATGTTTGTCACACACTGCATGTATAATTGAGCACATGCAAATGAGTGTGTAGAGATGTGGGAGATCAAAACAATTAGATAATGTTGAATAATTGTCTGTGATTTTTTTGTTTTTTAAAATGACATCGGAGTCGGGACTGTCGCAATCATGGGGCTAATAATATGAGTATTTATTTAAATGTTTTTTTCACCTTATATGAACTTATGCCTTCATAGTTGTGGTTTTTGTCAGTTTTTAACAACATAGTTTTACAGTTGTTGCAGAAAACTCCTCTTACATCACTGGTGCAAACATGTCAGTCTCATCTACATTGCAGCTGCTGACAAAGTTACAAACACTTTGACATTGGGTGAATTTGAAGTGCCTTACTGTAAGAAGGTTTTGTTTGCGACCTTGAGTTTGCCCACATTTACCTGACTCATACTGAGAGCCGTCCATGATGTCACTGGCTATCTCTCGCTTTTCAAATGAGATCTGGGTCCTCTAAGATAATCAATGGACATGCAGTGCAATTACGTTGAGAGTCTGAAGAAGTTGAGAGAAAGTCAATGGACTTGGAGCATTAATGATTGTTCTTCATTTGCAGCGACCCTCCCCATAAGGATGTGTGAAACATATACAGTACTATAGCAAAGACTTGCACAAGACATATTCACAGTGTTGGGATGGTAACGCAATGGTTTCTGACAAAAGCCATGCCATTTGTTTGTACAATGGAGAAGGCCACACATTTTACACAATATTTTTTAGCTAAAAAGCAACAGGAATGGTCGCCTCAGGAGGTTGCACTTCTCTATATCTGAATATATTCCACTGGCATGCTGAGTGAAAGGGGTACAAAACTCAATGATTACTCAGTAAATTGCAATCACCAGCAAATCTTCAACTGACCTTGTTATGTTCCGAAATTCTCCTGGGAGCTATTGTCCTAATTTCTTGCTTTCCAAATGGGATTCGGGCTAAATGGAAGGTGAACTATGTGGAGGAAGCCGCAAATTAAACGTTAGGCTGTAAATGAGTCACGGCTTTAGTCACTCTCTGATGTGCCCAACCAAATATGGCAAATATCTGCATGCCTGGGTGCTTCAAAAATAGACCTGCATTTAATGTGCATTTCTTCATCATATTATTACCTCTTGTTGACAGCTCATCACTTTAACCATTGATAAGGTGGTGTTGTTTTAAAAGAATCACTTTAAATTCTGCTTGACTCCATCTGAGAGTCATTCATTTAACAATATACTTACTACTGTCTACTACTTCCATATCTAATCTGTGAATCTAGAGAAAAATGTTGACACAAACAGTAAAAAAAAAAAAAAAAAAAAAAATGCATCTTGGATTAGGATGCAACTTCCAAGTTGGGAAAATGACTCCCATCTGTAAGGAAAACTGCTGAAGGATTCCATTGTGCCTATGTGATGAATTGGCAGGAACTGTATGAGGATGTCAGTTCACTTATCATCCCGTTCACATCATATTTACTTTCACACAAAAGTTCTAAACGTCCCTCACCTATTATCGTCTCTAATATCATGCAGTAGTACTTAAATTGCACATACATTTACGCACACCAGAGCTAATGACAAGCAGGTAAGCAAACCCGATAACACCAACGATTGATTGATTTGCATTTTTCTTTTTTAATGCAACTCACGCTGTTTGTAAATGTTCTTAAAGCTTGAGAAATGCAAGAAGAGATGTCTGAGTGAAGAGGCGGGTTAACATTGCTGCACGTCTTGAGCTAGAAGGATGAGGGGACTTGGGGGCGGTGGCTTGCTCAAGGTCAACTCGACTGCAGTCACAAAGCAGACTGGCATCTCTCCAAAAACTAAGAGGCTTTTTTTTCCCCGTGCAGCGCTATGTTGTGGTTCCAAAGCCCAAGTCCTTCCAGATGAGCTACTTCCACTGGAGATGAGCTCGCACCACCGCTGTCTTCCTGGACCCTGTGTTTGGAGATATAACTTCTGAACGTAGCACATATGCATGCTGTGCAGCTTCTTCGGGCACTGGAAAAAAATAAATGGTCTGAAACTTCTTGTATTCCTTGACAGTGATTGGTAAAAAGGTGTTATTAGCATCAGTATTACATGTCAAACAATAAAAAACTCAAACATAGATCTATGGTACCTAGCAAGTGATGTTGACAGTTGACTTTCTATTTTTTTTCCCATCATATGACACACATTCATCTTTTGTATTGTTCCGCAAACAAAATGTTGGTTTTCTATGACTGATTTGAATGGGACGAGTCAAAAGTCAGATAAAAAGAGGCATATTTCCCCAAATTTGCACCTCAACACTTTAAGAGGTTCCACTGTTATTCTCTGAGGTAATAAAATGAAGTATGAGTACGAATGAGAGGTAACAGACTCTCTGCATCAGTAACCACACCTCGTTCATTAAGTGCTAAACATGTCACCAGTGTCATCATTTGTTTTCAGTTTCCGTCCCAAGCAGTTATGATTCATTTTTCACTTTAATGCGCTTCTATCATTTGAATGCATAACATTTGAAACATTTGATGCAGCACCAAGAAGCTTTCAAAACTCACGACTTTAACATTCAAGGGTCATTTCCTGCCAAAATGCTGCATTTGGTACAACGAGGTATTTAAAGAAAACCAGATCCAATGAGATGCAAAATGACCCACGTTCCAAATTCAACAGCAATCATCCATTGAGTATTTAACGGGGATATCATCTCCCAAATTCCATCAGGTTAAGGAGCAATTTATAGCTCTCAGCGATTGCACAGTGAACCAATGAAAATGTTGAAATGGAAACAGCGAGGCATGATTACCGATACAATGAACAAGACTGCGTTCCGCTCTCTGTAAACTGAATATACCTGCTGGTGAAAACATAATTTTGAAGAGGTGACACAACCATTCATGTTTAGTCGGACCCGTATCCTTGCAGTGCATATGCTCGCCCAGCCAAGGAGTGAAGTTCAAGTTTGAAATACTGCCGCAGGAGACATCAACAAACGGCCAGTCCACCATAGTAAACAATCACAGGCTACCTGTCAAGTGGATGTCTAATCAATCACGGGGGTATGTCCACTTTATTACTCTGTCAAGAGATGATTATGGATTTTTGTTTTGACATGTCAGTGTTGCCAATAACAGGAGAATCCTTTGCGTCTATTGTGACAATTTCCCAACGTTTCATTAGGAAAATCTATTTCATTTTAGTATAAAATCAATAGAGTGAGGATTTTGCTTGGTTGAACAGTCAGCTGCAGACTCATGAAATGTGAGACTGTTCGGACATTATTCAGCACTACACAGCGACAAGTGCACAGCCAAATCAGTTTTGCACTATACACTCGATAAACATTGACTATGATTTTTATCATCAGGCAGCTTGCTTAACTAAATCGGAAATTGGAATGGAGATGATATAAAAAAAACTTGCAGCCATAAAACTAGAAAAAAAATGTATTTTTGTACCACTTGGAGGCACACTGTGCTCACTTTGAGAAAACAGTGATTGCACTATGTCACGTTACATCGGCTGTGACAGCAGAGCCAGCAAATGCTCTCAAACAGCCTGTTCACGTACATGGCAGCTAAAACTAATCCCAGGTTTAAACTTCAGGTGACTGCAGCAACGACTTGTCATTGAGAGCAATGACAAGATTGCAGTGACAATAAAAATACACCGTCACACTGCAGTTTCAATGGAAAGAGGTGGTGTCGCTCCACTGAGCACAGAAAGGTAAAAAAATAAAAAATACATTCAAATCGCAAGTTTATCCCCATCCGTACAGGATGTTTGACATACAAAAAAGAAACACAGAGAACGAGCCATCTTTTAATCTGTGAGAAAAATGAATTTGAATGGCAAAATAAAATACAGAGCAAGGAATGGACCAAACAAAGAAGTCACATTAATGACAGCTGAGGAATACACCCCAAAAAAAAAACCCCTCCAGCCTGGCTGGTTGTCACAACAGCAGGTTCCCCATGGCATGCATGTCAAACAGCTTTAGTTTGCCCTTTTCTCATAAAATGGAGCGCATGTGTGCCCCTTTGACTCAATTCATGCAGCTCGAAATAGGCTTCATTTCACTGATTATGGTAAACGTTTCATACGCTATTTGAAAGAGGGTGTACCCACAAAGATGGCTTCTTTATGAAAAATTCATCCTGACAGATGTCTGGGTCGGCCCGCCCTGCCACGTTAACGCTCATCTGGGCCTACTGAGAATTGATTAGAAAGCTATCTACACTGACTTTGAAGATACTACAGTACCATCCAATGCTGCCTTGCGCTGGCTTGCATTTGAAGAATTCAACACAGACTTTTGGAAAAAAAATAATTGCTGGCAAAGTGAACTCATTAATGTCCTGCCAATTAAGAAAGTTGAACTTTAAATATGAGCTGTGTTGTATAAGTGAAACACGGATCACCTCATCAAACTTAAACAAGTTACTTAAAGAAATGTCGCCATCAAGATATGTATCACTACAGTTTGTTGGAGAAATGGACACCCTACTAACCCTTATATGGATATATAGTAGATATATTACTTTATATATATATATATATATATATATATATATATATATATATATATATATATATATATATATATATATATATATATATATATATATATATATATATATATATATACTAGTATATATATACAGTGGGGGAAATAAGTATTTGACCCCTTGCTGATTTTGCAGGTTTGCCCTCTTACAAAGAATGCAACGATCTACTATTTTAATCATATGTACATTCTAACAGTGAGAGACAGAATCCCAAAGAAAATTCCAGAAATTCACATCATATAAATTTATAAAAATTGATAACCGTCTGATGAGGAAAAACCTGACCTAAATCCAATTGAAAATCTTTGGAGGGAGCTTAAAATTCGAGTTGCCAGGCGACAACCTCGGAACCTGAATGATTTGGAGGCTGTCTGCAGGGAGGAGTGGGCCAACATCCCTGCCGAAATGTGCCCAAAGCTTGTCACCAACTATAAAAACCGTTTGACATCTGTGCTGGCCAATAATGGCTTTTCTACAAAATATTAACATGCTGTTTGTCCAGGGGTTCAAATACTTGTTTTTCCTCATCAGATGGTTATCAATTTTTATAAATTCATATGATGTGATTTTCTGGAATTTTCTTTGGGCTTCCGTCTTTCACTGTTAGACTGTACATATGATTAAAATTATAGATCGTTGCATTCTTTGCAAGTGGGCAAACCTGCAAAATCAGCAAGGGGTCAAATACTTATTTCCCCCACTGTATATATTACTATAGCAATAGAGATTAACATACAGCATATATATTGTTGAAAAGAAAATGGTTCTAAATGTTCTCCTCTTTCAATATAGCTCTGAAAACCATGATACTACAGCCAAGATGGTGAAACAACCGATGACTGTATTTCTGTAAGGTCTCATTTGATTTATCCTTCTTTTTTGATGGCTATATCATTCATTTTATATAGGAGCGATGATTCTGCACTAGAGATAACATTTTAAGTCACAGAGAAACACGTGTAAAAGCAAAAGCGCCTATATACCAAAAATACATATTGAGAAAATTATGGAATGAATAATACCGAATACATCAGGCATCCAATGGATTTTGACAGAACAACTAGAAGACCTGGACTTTGCTGACGATATTGCTCTACTCTCACACAGCCACCAACAGATACAGGAGAAAACTCAACTACTCGAAAAAACAGCAGCTGGACTGGGACTAAAAATAAATGGAGCAAAAACCAAAATAATGCGAGTAAACAACAAAAACATAAACCCCATTAACCTCAGGGGCTGCCCACTGGAAGAGGTAGACAAATTCAAATACCTAGGAAGTGTAATTGCAGTGGATGGTGAAACGGAGGAAGATGTGAAATCAAAAATAGGGAAAGCAAGAACAGCATTCAACATATTAGAAAAAGATCTGGAAAACCAAAACCATTTCACTCAATACTAAACTCAAAATCTTCAACTCCAACGGCAAAACAGTGCTGCTATATGGATCAGAAACATGGAGGACCACCAAACACATCAACACTAAACTGCAAACCTTCACAAACCACTGCCTAAGACGCATCCATCAGGATCTTCTGGCCCAACCGCATCAGCAACACCAGCCTATGGGACCGCACCAAACAAGAAACAATAGAGATACAGGTTTTGAGGAGGAAGTGGAGCTGGATAGGACATACCCTGAGAAAAAACAACATGGCTATAACCAAGCAGGCGTTAACATGGAACCCACAAGGCAAAAGAAGCAGAGGGAGACCCAAAAACAACTGGAGAAGGAGCACAGAGCTGGATGTCAAGAAGATGGGACTGTCGTGAAAACAGCTGGAGAAAATGGCACAAGACAGACGAGGGTGGAAACTCTTCATCGATGGCCTATGTTTCGAAAGGAATGGAAAGGCTTAAAGAAGAAAGAATACCAAATACCTTATAAAAGACGGTCATGTTTAGAATACCAGCTTGACTGATAATGTCCTTTACAAATGTGTATGTGTTTGTGTGTGTGGTTGTTTTATGTGGTTTTAAATTGAGTCAACTCATTTGTCACGATAAGTGCCCTTCATGTGTCGGCAGATTCCGTTCCATGTAGAAAGATGAGACATGTCCTAATCTGTTAATGCAAAAATGGAAGGACAGTCTACTCTTGACAGGTCCATCGCTTAATCATGACAGCATTTGTTGTACTTTATGAGGGTCAAAGATTTTACGGACAAATGTAATGTTGGCAGTTTTCCAAAAGGCTTGATTTGGTGAGCTAATGAGCTGGATGTACAAACTTGTAAGACATTTGTAAACATGCCGCTGACTACCAGGAAGGCCCTGTTGTTTTCCTTTGATGCATTATTTGCTTTACCACCCATCACCTCTGTATTTAATCTGTTGTTTAATTATGCATAATGTTTAAGCATTGAAACAAGTATTTAATGTCCACATAAAAATACATTTATGACTATGGTTTTCTTTGGGCTCGCCAACCTGTTACAAAGGGAAATTGAAATGCCATATGGTTTGCTAAGAAATGTGTGCGAATGAACTTGACTTAGACAAAATAAAACACATGCCCGAGTGTCTCACGGTGAGTGTTAGGACAAGTTGATGTTGATTGAAATCGATTTCACCAACTCTGTTTTCCAGATCTTTGCGCTTCCGTTGATTAAAGGCTGTTAGTGAGAGTGAAGGTTAAGCTAATAGCCGTGCGCATGGTTGTCAATTGAGTCATTATTTATTAATTGGGTCGCAATGTTAAACTTGGTGAGTATGGTTAGAAAGAAACAAGGCATAAACGGGGGGGGTGATCATGAATTAAAGTAAATGAATAAAATGAGGGATAAACAGAAGCATGCCGTTGTGAGATTCAAATGAAGCAAAATGTAAAATGTAAACACTATAGCTTTCAGCAATTCTCTGCTGCACAAAAAGTCTCAGTGGAAGATACACTCGTGTGGCGCTTCAAATCTACTTTACAAAACATTACGGACGGACTTCCTATACATTTTCCTGATCTTACATGTGGCATTGAAATGCCAAACTATTAATGCTAGAATGCATCAGGAATGTTGAGGAGCAGAGTTCCAAAGTCTGACATGGCGGTGTTATGATAAACTTTGAATGAGAGAAAAGTAAGAATTACGAGTGTTAATATATGACTAAAACATTTTCTCTCTACATATGCTGGAAGCAAAAGGACATTGAATCTTGATTTTTTTTCTCTCTCTCATTTAATCCTATTCATTTCCCCCCGTGCATTAAAAGCACTTAGCAAATTTGCATCTATTATCCAAAATGTCTCATATGAGATTGATATCTCATCATTCAATCAAGAATGTGTGACTGTAGTTCTTTAGCAAAGATGGTGGACTCATGCATATATAGTGTATTAGAATAGAATTAACCAATTTTGTCAAATTTTCCCATCTGCCTGCCTTGGGTACTAAGGCTGCTATAGAAACATACAGGTACTGTATATATGTACCGTTCATCGAGGCATTATTATGAATCCCGTAGAGTTCTAGCCAGTCCTGCCTGGATGCAGCAGTGTATCAGCTTAGGACTCTCAGCTCATCTCTCAGATCATCAGTACGGCACTAATATTAGTCACATTACACAAAGGATAAAGAATATTGACCAAACATCTCTGTGAGTGTTGTTATATTTTCTCTCTACATGTCAATCCACAGTTTGTGTTCAAGCTGTTGCTTAAAGGGTGAAAGCACCACATCATGCAGTAGTTTCGATTAGCGTTATTGTTAAGATAGCAGGCCGAAAGACATAAACTATGAGTGTGTGCGTGTGCGTGTGTGTGTGTGTGTGTATGTGTGCGTGTGTGTATTAGAGAGAGAGAGAGAGAGAGAGAGAGAGAGAGAGAGAGAGAGAGAGAGAGAGAATTTCACACTTAATAGAAAATTAATTAAAAAGAAGCATAAGGGCAATGTACCTACTGCAAAGCACAAAGTAAACATTGCAAGCTAATTTAATAGAGCCTCCCACTGCTAGTTTGAAGAAACTGCACTCTCCCCATCTGGAGAAGGACAGAAACAGCCGCCAGTGCACTTTAAATCGCACTATTGAACGGCGGTAACAAAATAAACACAAGTGCATATTCACACTGGCTAGACCTGTCGTATGCCTTAACTTATGTAGAGTCATACAACACGCGGAGAGGCTAATGGGTTAGCCAGTAGCCAGGCAAATTTACATTTTGCTTAACTGAGTCCTGCGTCACTCAACAGGCCAGGCCCTTTTAAAGAAACACCTTTTCCATCAGTCACAGATACAGTATGATAAGGAAGGGATTACTATTCGACATTTGTCTCATCAACCACAACATCTCAATAATTGAATTATTTTCTTCTTTATTTTTTTTTTCAATAAAAATGGACCAAATTTTGATCATTTGGTGTTGTGGGCCTCACAAATTAAAAAGTGGAATTTATTTTCCCTTCATTTTGTGCCACCTGGTAGTAAAAGGAAATAATTTGCTGCTTATTATTGGATGGGGAAGCAAATTGAAAACGGATGGAACAAATACAAATTTAATACACAAGCTACCTCCAGGGACAGCACAGAAAGAGAGAGGCCTGCTCAGTTTCTCTGCAGGCTTTTGGACGGCACTTATTCCCACCTCTGCGCTAAATGAATAGTGTCGGCCAATTCAGCTGACAATGCTAACAGAGAGGGTTATGGCTATACTGAGACCCATGAAGCAAAATAGCTGGGGAGAATTTTCATTTATAAGCGGAAGAAAACTAATGACTTTGCAATTGGATGCTCGCCATAGTCACGGTTGAAAGTCTGTCACAAAACTGTCATCACAATGCTCCACTGACTGTGATATGCGGTCTTTCCACATAAGTCACAACGTAAACATTCAAACTGCAAGAAAAAAGGGAGAAAAAGGGCCTTTCAGGAAAAGGGGGAAATGAATTCAGGCTTCCTTGTTCAAGCCCCCGAGCATCAACGCCGTCTTCCCTATATTGCAGCGTATCTGGTCAACTGCAAATTTGCGACAATGATTTTCCGTACACACCACAATGATATGTTATAGATTCACAATCAGGAGAGCTCCGTGTGGAAATCCCTACTTTCACTCGTTTTTCAAAACCTTCCCCAGATTGCATGCCATAACTAACACAGCCAAGCCCAGAAGCTTCCTTACAGGAGATTACAAGAGGGACTTGTGAATGCATGAGGAAACATTTGCAGATGAAGCCACCATGCGTGTGTTTTCATGTCAAATAAGAACACAGTGGGCAGAGACAACCGCTTACGAATGCAAACGAGGGAAAACCACATTAGCGTTCTGCTATTGTGGACACTGCTAAGAACTTTGTATTGTATTGTATTGGACTATGAACAGTTTGCCTGACCAAAGGAACATAGGCCACTTAAATGAAATCCAGCCTGTTGAAAATGCGGCTATTTTTACCAGCATCAAGAGAGTCAAACCAAGATGAGGCTGCCTATAAAGGGGAGAGGCAATCTTGGTCCTGAATGGCTCTGAACATTCAATCAGCAATACATCGCTTTCCAAAGGAAATAAGGCAGCCACTTCAATCCCCACATTGATTTCTTCTGCTTTCCTTCTGACACTGACTTCATGGGTGAAGACAGTTGCGTCACACAAACAATATTCCAAATCTACTGTAGTATATGGAAACTAGGATATGTATACCATCGGCACATCTGCTGCCAATTTTTCATGCACATCTAAACGACATATTTAACATATGTCAGTGAAATTTGACAAGCCCGTTATTCTACTGAAGTAACTGATCTGCATCAATGCAAAAGGGAAGGAGGCGTCAATGAGTTTAAACACAAGTGATGATAGAGGTCTGAACCAACCTGTTTTTTTTTTTTTTTACAAAGCTAGGTCAGTGGCAGCATCCACTCCATAGACTGCAGTGAGTCATGTGTATACATGTTGCGTTTTGACTCGCGTGTTCTCTGTCAGTCCGGTTTTACTGCGGTAATGAGCGAGAGCAACGTGCAGTGTCAATGCTTGACCAGCAGGTGGAAATACATGCAAACGCGTTTGACTGCAGCGATAAAAAGATGCCTTACATCGACTTTGACCGAAAATTACATAACAGACTTATAGTGAGGCACGTCAGCATTTTCTTTAATAATATTGTACTTTCATTCACATTCATAATTATTGTGATGTAAAAGTTGGCTGCCATTAGACACTATTTCCAAATACAGCATTCTTAAGAGCAATTTAAATAAATTCAGACTTTCGTGCAATTGAACCAATATATTCGATATAAAGCAACCTTTTATATACAACAGGCTTCAAAGGGCCTGAATCTAGCTGGCCATAAAAAAATGAAAAGGTAAATACAACTTTACATTCCACATTTATTTTTATTAATCTTATTTGATTTTGTGTACAAAATAAAAATAAAAATAAAGAAAGGCGCGCAGCAATCCGATCATTTCAAAATGTCCTTAAATCCACATTAAAGTAGAGATTGCTCTTGAATAGTGTTTAGTATTTTATTTCAATGCATATGGGAATGAATTGACCAACTCATAATCATTCAAAAAGCACAGAATATTAAAAATACAATATTGCAAATTGTCTTATACATTTAAGACTGTGGTAAAGGTATAATATTGGGTCCAAGTTGCCCACATCTAAAATTATTTTAGGAAAAAGGGCTCTTTAGTTTGCTTCAGGAGAAAATATTATTTTCTTAAAAAAACAAAAATACATTTTAAGTGTGCCTTTCTCCATTTTGTTACATTACATATTGTGCCACATAAATATGATGCTGTTGTGTATTACTGGTATAAACAGTAAAACTAACAATTCCAAAGTGGGCACTTTGGACCTAAAGTCCAGAGAGTCTTCTTTAATGATCACTTATTGAGCATAAAACGTTCCCCTTACTCTTCTGTGCTGTAGGAAATCTATTAATGATCCTCTTGCCTTACAGGCTTGACTCTATCTTTGAGGTGAACGTACTAAAGTCCACAGAGGATTATGTTTAAGGTTATAGCTTCAGGTCAATACACTCAAAACCATTAGCACTGACGTCTTTGAAGAAAGGTGGAAGGGAACTTTAAGCACATTTTGTTCGACACGGACATGTTTGGTTTGAAAGCATGGTGGTGGAGGGCTTTCTTTCCACCCATGGGATGATTGGCTGCCCTGTAATTTTACCACAGCACATTGAAAGACTAATTACATAAAATCCTTGAACCATCTGCATCGGCAACTGTTGAAATTATTAATTTGCTTTTGGTGGGGTGAAAAAACAAAGGACTGGAAGGCAATAAAGTGCTCATCAGGGGTGAGCTAAGTGTAAATTGGGCATGCCACAGATACTTGCAGACCCAAAGGCATGTGTGCAGCATACTGATAGAGAAACCATACAAGATGCAACAGAGAGAGCTCCAGCTGTGGAAATTGTGTCTGTGAATCATACCCCCTCCCCCCCCCCCGGATGTGGCGAGATCAATACGTACTGATTTCTTCTCTTTCTGGGGGGTGAAAATAGACGGTTTCAACTGAAATGCATTTTCAACTGCTCGGAGCTATCGTGTATTTGATATTCAAACTCTTTGATAATCGAGAGGAGGGATGGATGGTGTAAGTACTGCATTTAAAGCTTAATCCAATAGCAATGAGCACATCCTGGGAGGTGATCCATACGTCCAGCATGCAATGCTCATTATATTTTTTTTCCTCCTGGTTGGCCTGCGGATACATGGGCTAAGCAATACAATTTTGTAACTCATGGTTAATCATAGTGAGCACTTTTGACAACACTTTTGTCTCGCTTTCTGAATTTTATTCCTCTTTTTTAACGGATACACTCTCATCTGAAAGTCAGACACCTCAGCAAGTAGTGTGTCCCTGCCATACACAGAAGGAATTAGTGTGGAAAATAATGAGACCAAGGTCTGGGGATGAATATTAATGCTAATTTTATCCCCGTAAAGTGTCTCAGAGGCTTCCTTGGAATTGATTCATGCATTGTGTCTCTTGATGCTCATTATACCAAGTTTGAGATTTGTACACTATAAAAGCTAACACTGACTGTCTGCAGGTTGTGCAGTCTACAAGTCGAACCCACCAGTTTTCTGAAGCTGAGCCATGATTGGTTGTCACCTGAGACCTGTGATGTCATTTTCAATGGCCGCCCCGGAGATGGGTTTAAAAAAAAGGTGACTTTTGCTGTTTAACTCATTTTCTACAAACCTAACATGAATTGTTATGCCATATTAAACTAGCAGCAGCACATACGACATATTATTGTAAAGAAAATGTTGGGGTTTATTTCCTGGTGTGGTTACCATCACACCCTTTAATACCTTTCCAAATTGCAAAAGAAAAAGCAATACCTTATAGTATTTAATTGATTTCCGCATATGATAGTGTGATAGTGAATGTGTGTGTGTGACAAAAAAAATGAAATAATATAAAGTATTTAATTGATGCTTACTGAGGTGTCAAAAGATTTAGGGAGTTCACGCATGATGGATGTGTCGAGCGCCCAGCTTTGTTTGGCTTTTAAGACCTCTAGGCCATTTAATGTCTGTTGATTCTTTCAAGTGCATTGCTAAAACATATTTAATTCATTTAGTGTTGTGTTTGCATAATCTTGTCAATAAAGCAAACTTAAGTCTCAATCAATTTCAAAACTATAGACTTATACAACTTCAATTGTTTGGCATATTTATGTTTAGAAACCAACACCACATCGCACACAGGGGAAAAAAAATATAACATGAAAAACACTGTAGCTGCATTGTTTGCTCTTGTATGCTTTAGAGACCTCCTTGTGTCATGTGATTAGTCCTTTTTAAAGAAGACTGGCAATGCTGGATTGTAGCCAGGGATCACACAAAGGAAGAAAAGAAATGTGAGCTGATGACTTCTCCAACTGCAAGTTATCACAAGACAGGGTGACTCATGCCGCACCTCCCATCTGCTCTACAGTGGACAGCAGAGGACACTGTGTGCCCGCGTCATGGGTATGAGGGAGCACACCTGTGTAAATGCCCAATGCTGGTTCTGGTTGGAAAGAATTAAACATGATGACATCATACCTCTAAAAATTCACGCTGTAAACAGCACACTAACCTCGACGTTTCTCCTTCTAAATCGGAGGCCACCTACAATGTATTGATCCTCATTAGTGAAATAACAGTAACAAAGCGTCACCCTGAGGCTGTAAAACACACACGCACACGCACGCACGCACACATACACACACGTTTTTATTTCACAACAGAGGAGTAAAATAGTGAATGAAAATGAAAATATTCCATTTTCATTTGATGTGAAAAATAGTTTAAGATGAGTATTTTACAGCTGCTGTGTGTGCTCAACTTTATAGTGCCGTCAAGTGTGACTATTCAAAGAATAAGATTGGTTTGAGATGGTGGTTTGGTTGCTACAAAGTAGACGGTGCAGATGATTCACACAACATATCTAATGGTGTGATTGCGTGACCACTAAATGATTTTTTCAAATGCCTCACTCAATTCAGTGTCTGTTTAAGTGAAAGACTCTTTAAATGCAAAATAAAGCAGTTGTTAAAAATGCTCGAATGTGGGAGAAGCGCTACGTGCACATTTCCTCAGTAAGAATACAATAACAGCTCTCTTATTATCGTCAAGTGCTATTCAAAGAACTATGACCAATAAAATGACAGCAAAGTCCATCAGGAAAAAAAAATGCTACAAAAAACAACTTGTGATATTGTGAGGATATATACTCTGAATAGTCATGCAGTGAAGCTGATTCATTGAAAGACTCTCATTTTTCCTCGCAGGGATACCAATGACTGAAATGTTTTCAGCGAAAACCCAACAGAAGTTGTCAGTAACATTGGCAACGTAAGTTGGCTGCCCTCAGGCGTCATCCATGTGGGTCAGTTATTTGTCCCATTATATTTGTCTATGCCTGAGATGGAATAAAAACAGGTGAATTTTGCTGCTTAATTCATATAACATGATGCAGAAATGGAGCACATCCACAAGAGTATTGGTCATTATAAAAAGATAAGAGCAGGAGAAAATCTGAATAACGCCTCCCAGGTACCTTTTGTGAAACGAGCCTGAGTGGAGCATTTGTTTCCACATCCTTGTTGTTCTGGTCCGTGGCTGCTTCATAGCACAAATTGTTGTACAATCATATGACCGTCCTCTGCAATTCCTGTGGCTATCCAGTAAGACAAATTCACATATTGTGTTAAATGCATTCCTTCTGTAATAAAGTTCACATCTATTCTGCTGTTACAATAACATCACTGTGCTCAACAGACAAGATCACACAAATCTATGCTGGCACATGTAGTTGTGTGTTAGCATCAGATAAAATTGAAAAATGGAAAATTGACTGCAACGTTACAATATATTTACCATGTTTATGTGCATTTATATGCTGCTGTGACTCTGCCTCAGGGACAGCGGGGATTTTGTGCCATCAGATTCACACATTCGAGCCATCCATCCATCCATTTCAATACATCTTGTCCTGGTCCATGGGAAGCTGGAGTGTCCTCAACTCCGAACCATAAACAGAACATTGTCATCACTGTTGCTACAGTTACCTTGACCATGTAGTGACTTAGTCACTTTACTGATAAGTTCATTTTAAAAGTAAGTACATTATATGACAAGTTACTTTACCTTTAGCAGACATCAACTGTCCGAAATGAGTCATGCTGAATGACTGCTTGCTTTCCTACAATTAGCAAAGCCACCTGAAGACAGAATGGGTCATCACAAATGATATCTTGTCTTCCTTGCCATGACATTATACAGTATTACGGTGATTGTTGCAAAAATCCGTTTTTGTATTCTTATGTGGAAAAACGTCAGACTTTCAAAGTTGCTAATTGCGTGCTATATACAGATTCCTTAGGTCCATGGGGTTAGATAGCCTCCAGGCTTTATCTATCTTTTGCTTTTCATCTTACACAAGGCTAGCTGCTGTCTAAATTCACTGTTTGATCATGTGAAACGGATCTGAAAATATTTGTGCTGCCTTTTAGTCAAAGGCTCCCCCTGAAAGACAGCATGAGATGAAGGTTAAATGTGAGTTGTGTGTTTGTTGTCAGGCCATATCAGAGGGCAAAAATGTTTTTGCTTCCTCAGTTGAGGAGACAAAGGGTGACTGTCATCCTGGAGTGTGACTGGAAAAGTGTGTGTGCGCGTGTGGAGTAAACTCAGAACCACATGTCAATTCAGCCCATTCACCTGACCTGCTTGACCATCTTCTATGCCGTAGAATGAAACGGCAAAGGCCACTGAAGTTTGTGCATTCCCATTCCACTTCAGTTTGAACCGCCGTCATGCGTACTGCTCGCAATCAAAGCTTCCCGCATGAGGACTCAGGTCAGTGAGCCTCAAAAGAATTTTTATGGCTTTGCGTGACACTATTCCAAAAGAAGCAGCAGCCTCAAAATGGCTTTTCAGAACAGAAGAGATCAAAATAATCAAAATAATAATTACAAGTAATAATACTTAATAACAGAAACAAGAATAAGAAGAATAGTTTTGATTGAAATCTCAACTTTGAAGGCCGTTAGAAGGACATTTTTCTATAACTCGTGGCTAATCTCAAAACTGCCGAGTGCATGTGCATATATTCATGTTACGAAATGAATGCTTTAATGAACAAGAAGAAGTTAAGAAGGGACCTAATGAAATCCAAATGTCACGATACGATATGAACTTCACAATATGATAATTACTATCATAATGTGGGGAGCTGGGCAAATACATATATACACACACACGCACACACACACACACACACACACACACACACACACACACACACACACACACACACACACACACACACACACACAATGCATATCGGTGAGCATCAATTGAATGTGAATTTCTGCTATTTGCGGGCCGGCACTATCCTGACTGAAATGTACACTCGAGGTCTAAGAGGTGGCACTTTTGCAGGCGCATGATTGACCCCCATCTCCCCAAACAAATCAATCTTGTCATGCTGGGCTATTTTGTACAGACTCTATTCTCTACCATGTTAGGTTTTGAGTTAAATCAGATTAAATCCCAAAAGTGTCGTCGCAAGCAATAGTTCCATTCCGAACGGTTATAAGCACAATGCAGCGTGTCAATAATCAATCAGAGCCAAGTTACATTCCACTCTTTAAAACAACTATTTTGCAACAATAAAAACTTTTGATAGTTATAATGAGGAAGTAATATCATCAACATCAGCAGATGACACAGGTGGAATTAAGAGAACCGTCGATGTGTGAAATTAAAAAAAAAAAAAAGCCTGCAGATGGATTCCAGTGGGTGGGGTGGTTTTTGATAAAGGTCGAGTACTTTCAGTTCTTTATTTCTGTCGAAATATCGCCTTGACATTTATCTTGGCATGATATTGCCCCGCTCTATTTTCCTTTAGTTATCTGAAGCGGGTTTTGAGTTCGGAGAAGCAGGCTCTGTGCGCACTTGACAGTAAATGGTGTCTTATTCTCTGCCATTAAACCCACAATGCGTTGCGATTTGATCACATGGTTGGCACACTGAAAAGGTTGCCATAGTTGCAGATAGTCCACTTCTTTTGTTCAAAACAACAACCAAACAAATCTATTATGAATTTAGAGTATGCTGGTGGAAATAGCATACTTTGACTCTATCATTTTTAACAACATTGTAGTGGCATTTGTGCTTTTGTTGAACATAGTATTTAGACCAAGTCAATTCATAATTGTTTTAATAGGATCAAGTTTTTTTCCAGTCCACTTCATTTTACACTTGCATGTAAATTAAAAATGTCAAAAAGGTGCCTGAAGCACACCTGCAATGCAAATCATCTTTGTCATTATCATGAAAGTGTTTCATCATTTTAACATTTTGCTTCCCATTGTTAGTCTGAGCAGTGAGTGGCGTCAAACATATATTTTTTCCTTCTTCTGGCAAAGACGTATTACTAGCTCCAGGGAATCAGAAAAATAAATTACAGGGCCTTGATAAGCTACACATTCAAAACACTTCTAGGAATTTCAGTTCTGCTCATGGAGAAAAATGGATGTGGACGTATCTTATTGAAAATATTCAGCAGTGTTCCACTACGATGCTACTTGCTGACACAAATTAATTTTTCAAGCACAACTTGTGTATGATAATGCTGATTATGCAAGTTAAACATTTAATAAAGGACCCTATCTGAATCTTGCGCAATCTTTATTCATTCATTCATTCATTCATTCATTCATCTATCTTCCAAACCGCTCGTCCTCATTGAAGTGCTTGATGAGCTCTCCGTCTGATGGCGCTTGTGTTTTCTTAGATTCGGGAGTTGGGGACCGAAATAAAAAAACACAGTGAATGAGCAAATGTTACCCGAGGGCAGCATGAGGAATGCTCGTTGATATTTCCTCCCACGTATGATCGAAGTACCTCGGAGTCCTGCTCCTGCATGACTGCATTAAATTCCACATCAGCCTCTGCACAGTATGACTGACTGGTGCAGGAACAAGTGGAAAACCAAAGCACATCTTCATGATGAGATGACACCAAACCCTTGAGGGTATATTAGCCATTAAAGGATTTGACTAACTGCAGGTGAGAGATGGGATCACTTCAATTCCGAGCTAATTATAAATTGAAGGAAGAAAAAAATTCCAGTTACTGTCCTTTTATTTGTTTTGGGGGGCGGCAAAAACCACAAACCCAATTTTGTGTGATAAGTTATCTCTAAAGTACAGACAATGACACTTGCAAAATATTAAACATTTAATGATTGAACCTGTAGTATGTTGCTTGCCCATCAAGGCAAATTTATTTATATAGCTAGCACATTTTGTGCACAAGAGAACTCAATGTGCTTCACACAACCAAAAGCATGAGACCCGAAAGCGTTTACAAACAGAAAACTGCTGAAGATATTCAAAGGCCAAGCAAAGAGAACCAAAGTGGCTTATTAAATTACTAGACACATTTAACAACAAAAAGATCTTAACCGCAAAGTAAAGAAGCAAAATTAACTTTCTGAAATGATGACAGGTGAATCAATTTTAAAGATACTTGAAAGATCTTCAACAAAGGAATGTGTAGAAAGCATCTTTTTTAACCTGGATTTAAACGCATGAGCAATTTTTAGTTCACTGAAGACCATTTGGTCAACAATAATCAAGTCTACAAGACAGAAACACATGGATAACTTCTCCTGGTCTGCTTGGAGCAGGGGTGGGCAACTAATTTTTACAAGGGGCCACATGAAAAACCTCAATTGTGTCAGAGGGCCACACCTACGATAACTTAAACCTGCTCAATTTTCTTCCATTGTAAAATGCACCAAATTATTTATTTTAAATACCTGGTACTGGTAATTAGAAGAATACAATTAATCTGTTTATATTTATATTAAGCTATGTGAAATTGTGGTGTACAGGTCAAATAAAAAACAATCATTAATCAGTACAATTTATTCTTAACTTCTTTAACTTTTCCTCAAATGACAAACCCGCTGCATCTCTGGGTGTGAAGTTTGATAAAAAGTCCTTGTTGGGCTTGCAGTTTTGCTAGCAATGCATCAGCCTCTGTTGCGCGCTGCTTATAAGACAGATGTATTTTTTCCTCATGCTTGGTCGTGTCGTGACGACTCAAATTCTATTCTTTAAACACAGCGACCTGTGTACCACAAATCAGGCACACGGCTTTACCTTTCATTTCTGTAAAGAAATAGTTGGCAGTCCATGTCTTGTTGAAAACACGGCACTCCTTGTCAACTTTTCTTTTCTAAGGGTCAGCACACATTTCTAAGGCAGCATTACTTCGCACGGTTCACCTTCACGCACAGCTTACATACACGTACGCTACACGGAAGTGCGACGCCTTTCAAAATAAAAGCAAAACAGTTGTATTGCACGCAGGACACTAATGTTTTATTTTATTTTTTAAATTAAGTTGTAATCAAATATAATTTACAATTGGCCTCATGCGAGCCGGACAGGGACGCACAAAGGGCCGGATGTGGCCCGCGGGCCGTATTTTGCCCAGGTCTGGCTTGGAGCATGCTAGCTGCATGCTTTTTAGATTTTTTTTTTTTACAAATATATCACATTTTCTAATCTTAAACTAAGAGATTTGCTTCCAACAGCTGTCTTTACAGTAAACTTTCAAACATCTCTTTCAAACATTTCAACATATTGTGACTTCAAAAGAACAATTTTAATCAATGACCTGAATTTTATTATGCCAAATTGGCCTAATTTTTTTTTTATCCCAATTTGCTAGTCAGTGCAAAACTGATACTAAAAGTCTGAAAATGCACAACTCTAACTGTTGCATTGTCACGTCGCTGTTGGAAGCGTTGCTCATTAGCGCTCATGAAGCTCGCTTGAATTGAGTTGAAGTGGTAATTCCGTGACGCAAATCAGTGCATTCGTGCGCTCCAATACACGTGTTCTCTAAATTGGGTTTGTCAAAAACTCAGGCTACTTCACTTGAGTTGATTAGATTACAATGCCACCGAAGTCTGCTGATCTGCACCACTTGATGAATAAATCCAGTAGCATTTAAAGGTCAGAAAATCCCTGCTGTGAACTTGAAACTTTAAGAGCAAGTCAGTTCTCAGTATTAAGATGTGGGCTTCAGCTGGCGTTTTGTTGGTGTGTATTCAAATGGCGAGTGGCTAGCAAGTCCGCCTGACAATTTTAAGGTTTGCAATTTGAATCTCAGTATGGACCTTCCTTCGTGGAGTTGGATTTTTCCCTTGTGTACTCCATTTTTCTCCAACGTTTTGGATTAATTAAGGACTCTAAAATGTCCATATTTGTAAACGTAAACGTGCGATTAGCTTGTGGAAATCACTTAGGGGTGTAACCCCGCCCCTTGCACAAGTTAGCTAGGATAGGCTCCAGCTCCCTCATGACCCTAATGAAGATAAGCAGTATAAAAAAAATGGGTGACTGGATAGACATGGCTCTAATAATGAGACCTAACTCTACAACACAGTTTATATTCATATGGTGAGAGCTATCAGTTTGCTAACGTTACATACAGTGCATGCTACGAATCTCAAAAGTCCGTCCGAAGACCTATGTAGTATTTTGAAGAGGACACCATGACAGACCATCAGACAAATTAGATGAATTAGGAAAGTGACATCATGTCCATGGCGGCACAATAGCACTGGTCAATACGTCCGCCTCACAGTTCAGAGGTTACGTCTTCGATTCCACCTCCAGCCCTCCAGGTGTGGACTTGGCATGTTCTCCCCGTGCCTGCATGGGTTTTCCCTGGGAACTCCGGTTTCCGCCCAGATCCCATAAGCATGCTTGGTAGGTCGATTGAGCACTCCAGATTGCCTGTGAGTCGTGAGTCAGAGTGTGGATGCTTGTTTGTCTTTGTGTGCCCTGTGATTGGCTGGCAACCAGTTCAGGGTGTCCCCCTCCAACTGCTCAATGACGGCTAGGATAGGCTCCAGCAAGCCCCGTGGGGACAAGCTCTACATATAATGGATGGATGGACATTATGTCTACGCAGTGATGCCACTCAAGAGATGGAAAACACGTTACACTAAGAATGGAAGTCCATTTTATACCTTACGTTTGCTCAGTGAAGTCATTTGTCTCCAATCAGGTCTCAGAAAACTCACTGTGACTCACCATTTATTCACTATTAAGTGCTAGTGCAGCTTTTTGAGTGCATCAGTGCGTGTTCTGTGACAAAACAGGAATTACTTTTTTTCCAATCGTGCATTTATCAAAAATAATAATCAATAAAACAATAAAATGTATGTAGAGACCCTATTCCGAAATAATGAACTCCAGAACTTACTGCTTTTAGCAGAGCATTGTGAGACTTCACAATTGAGACATCACATATGCACTACGTCAGATTTAGCCGTGAAGAATAACAACAGAGAAAGAAAGAGTTTTAAAGCTATAAATCCAGTCACTGTTTTGAGTTTGTGTCAGCTAAAGAAAATATTAATTAAAATACGAGCAATATTAATATTCCTGTATGTTTTATATGTTTCCCTGCTGCAACACACCTGATGTACATGATCAGATAATCAGCAAGGTCTGCAGAAGCTGGATCAGGATCTTGATTGTTAAACATGAATTCTTTAATGCTTTACACCAGCATTGAAACCCACCATCGGTCCTGCTTTCAAATTTATTGAGTTGTCGATTGTCAGCAAAATAGTGCAAGCCATATTACTCAAGCAAGTCAAGTTTCTTGGCAACAGGCTTGTAGATTTTTTGCTTGCTATAAATTATTGCCTGTTCACTTGTTTATCACTTGTTTTTATCAGCAATTCCCAATATTTACTATAAGCCCGCACCACAAGAAAAGGTTTGATACAGTATGTTCTTGCTTATTTTCATTTAGTAAAAAACAAAACAAAAAAACAAACGTGTTTTGCCTGGTTAGGGAGCCGCCATATCAATGTTATGGAAATAACTGATGATGATCCCTTCATTTTCTCTACTGCTTATCTACTGGCTGTAGGCAAGAAGAAGGGTACACTCGCTGAACTGCTTGCCAACCAACCGGAGGACTCGTGTCTATATAGGTTCTCCGCTCGTGAACAAGTATTTACATTCACGCTCAAACCATGCAAGTCGTCTTAAAGACAAGATTCTCTCTGAGACGGTGAGTTACCTCATTCACTGCCATTGACGTCTATCGACGTTAAAGATTCATTTCAACAGAGCTGGCAGTGAGTTGACTACAAAAATTTTCAACAACAATAACAAACCACATAATTTTACTTATTTTAATATCAAATTCCAGTCATAGACTGACAACAAAGGTATAGAAATGTTTTATTTCTCTGCTTGCATCCCTCTTATCCCTCCCAGGCCAGCGCGGCTTTATTCAGAAAATCTTGCCATGACACTATGCCCAGCCTAAGCCATTTTTCTTTTCTTCTTAAATAAGTGTTGGACTCCCCAATCTTCTATACAACAGTGACAGTGTTGCTGCTGTAGCACAATGGGGGCTCTGACGACTATGAGTATTTTGACCAGAAATATTATGTTTCTTCAACTACACTAAAAGTTCGGCTTGAAGACCAAGTGAAAAAGGGGGCAGCTAAATAACAAAGTGCAGTCTTTGACAGTGTAAAGTGCATTTAGGTTATAATGTTTAGATAAGCTGATGGAATGTGCGATGGATATCTTAGTGAAGAGTTCAAATCTTATGGAAGCGCGGAGCTGCCAATGTGTAGTAAACATTTTTTGACTGGCAAATACGATTGAACGTACTTGCAAGTGCAAGTACGTTTAAACGAATGGATGGATGGATGGATGGATGGATGGATGGATGGATGGATGGATGGATGGATGGATGGACGGACGGACGGACGGACGGATGGATGGACGGACGGACGGATGGTATGCACTCGCCTGACAAGCCAGATTCAATTATGTTTGATGTATCAGCAACTTCCCCACGCTGTACGTACCATGCTTAGAAACAGCCGGGATTGATCTAATGAAAAAGGAGGATGAACTGTGGAAAAAAAAGACCCACTTGACTGGATTGAAAGATCCAACGTGACTTCCTTGTTCATCTGCTTGGGTAACCACCCACCGTTCACAATTGTGATGGATGAAAATAATTTAATTTCAAGGTTTCTATGTAGAAATGCTACTGTGTAATATTTTAAAGTATTTGTAGTAAATATTGACAGAGCACAGTGTTGGAATGAAATGTATGCAGTGGCACATGTTAAGAAGAAATTGTCACATGACCAGAGCTGTTTACTTTCTGGTAGCGCCATGAGAAGATGGTTGCCTTAGACCCTACCCAAAAAATGTTAGTAAAGTATCTTTAAATAAACACTCAAATGCGTTTGGTG
Source organism: Syngnathus floridae (assembly GCF_059516105.1). Lineage (NCBI taxonomy): Eukaryota > Metazoa > Chordata > Actinopteri > Syngnathiformes > Syngnathidae > Syngnathus > Syngnathus floridae. The sequence goes on from NC_142413.1 coordinate 22,121,557, forward strand.
TGTGCGTAAAATGAGCAAATATATACATGCATATGAATGGTCACAATTGTGACCGGTGGGATCGCGGATCGAGCTGGAAGGGAGGGAACTTGCTGTCTGTAGCGCACAAGCCTCGACAGTCTAACGCGTGCGCCTCCTGGTCCTTTGGTCACTCCACTGTTGGCTTCTGGAGATGATACATGCCCCAGAGACCGATGCTTTTCCTGTAGTTAGATTAGCCAGCGCCTGTTTTCCATCACATTGCGCTACTTGGAGTGAGGGAGCAATCGAGAAGAGTTTGGCGGCTGCAGGGCGCGCGGCGCGCACTAGAACCAGCAGGCGAAACAGAGGACAAAAATGAATGCCACGGACATTTTCTGCCGTAACAACTCTGTAGAGCCATTATGTGCAAACGCAACCGCTTCGTCTCCGAGCTTCATCGACATCACTACTTTCATGCACATTCTTCCGTCCATTTATGGCATCCTGTGCGCTGTGGGAGTTCTGGCCAACGGTTTGGTCATTTACGCGGTGGCTGCGTGCAAGAAGAAAATGGTGTCGGACATCTACGTGCTCAACCTGGCCATAGCAGACATGCTTTTCCTGCTGGTGATGCCTTTCAACATCCATCAGCTGGTCCGTGACAGGCAGTGGGTCTTCGGCAACTTTATGTGCAAGGCGGTGGTGGTGGTGGATGTCAGCAACCAGTTCACCACCGTGGGAATAGTAACCGTGCTCTGTATTGATCGGTAAGTCTATACAAGAGATTTTACTGCCACTGTCATCAAAAAGCATTTATTTACCTCACAATGTTAAAAGTCAAATAATTAATGACCTCGAGCCATATTGTAATGAAGAACCAGGACAGATATGATCCACTTCAGGGTCTATGTTCTTTATCATATTTACTCTTTGTCATTCCTCAAAAGTGGTGCCATCACACTGGGGCGCACTTAACAAACAAACCCCCCCCCCAAAAAAAATTAAATCTGCTGTATAGGTCAACACAAACATAAATGTAAAATATTGCCTGAAAATAACGGTGGTATATTAAGTGAAAAAAAAAATTCGAATTGACATTTTTTTTTGTTTATGTTAACATTAAAAAAAATGTTGCATTAAAGTTAATCAAAATGGCTGATGTTTCAAACTTTTTCTTGAAATGTTTTCTCATTAGAATATGGGGCAGGGAAGCTTGAATATCATCAGTTGTCATGCTCCACAGGTTCCCCACCCTTATTCTAAAGCAGGCATGTCTAGCTCCGGTCCTCGAGGGTCACTGTCCTGCATGTTTTACATGTTTATATATTGTAATTTCCCTTAGAGTATATTCTATAAATTTCCTCCCAAAGAATCATGCTGTAGTTATAATACCAATAATCACGCGTGATTACGAGAATGTTCCCAGTGTAATTATGTGTGACATTCAAACTGCCTCTTTAAATGCACAGCATGATTTTCGATATCATCATAGGTCAGAGTTATAATAAATACAGTATAGTCACATATTAGAATAATAAATAATCAATGCTATTCTGCAATACCAGACTTTTTCTTTGTGGATCCAGCCATCCATTTTCTAAACCGCTTCTCTTCACGAGGATCGTGGGCGTGCTGGAGCCTATCCCAGCTGACTTTGGGCAGTAGGCGGGTGGCACCCTGAACTGGATGCCAGACAATCGCAGGGCACACATAGACAAACACCCATTCACACTCACGGGCAAGTGGTCAATCGGCCTGCCATGCACGTTTTCGGAATGTGGGAGGAAACTAGAGCACCCAGAGGAAACCTACGCAGTCACAGGGAGAACATGCAAACTACATATACATTATATATACGTGCATCTTGTCTGACACAATATTGAGCCAAGCTCAAAGATAAGCAAAGCTGCATTGAGTTTTGTTAGATGTTCAATTGCGCATACTGTATTAGCATTAATTAACAACTTTAATTTCCAATAAGCGTCACATACAGTTGATTGTTCAGTTAGGTTTTTCAAGATGGCCAGGGTGTTTATGTTTGGCAATGTGTGCGGTGCATTTGCGACATACACAGATCTGCACAGTGATTAGCAAGAGTAACTCTTGGCTTGGTGATGATCCCATTGTCTCTGCAGGGGATTGCAATCGCTTCGCTGTTCTCATTTGCCAATTTGTACTCTCATGTTATTAAGACACACAATTGTCCCAAACTGTGGGTGGTAAAAGAACAATTTATCCCCTTGAAGTCTGTAGATGGATGTCTCAAACCATCTATTTATTGAATTATTTGTTTGTTGTTTTGGGAGTGTGGTGTGAATTTGTCTGCATCACCTTGAGGCAGACAAAATGTTTCTGTAGATTTTCTACATTGAATTCTTATGCACCTTACAAAGAATGTTGATGAGCCCATCCAAAAAGGGTTGAATGTTGAGGCAACATCACTTTGTTCTTGAAGCTTTAGCCTTTCACATAAGGTTCATGTTTGGGTCCATCAAATGTCTCCAAGGAATTTCTCTGGCAAACTATTCCATCCTGGCCCTCCTGTGCTGTTTCCCAAATGGTGCTTTCCATTTTCTATTGAAACATCAGTTCTTGTATTCATATCTATGACCTTGACGCTTGCCCTCTGAAGCTGGTTGCTAAAGTACGCTCACGCATGTATGCTCTCATAACTGCTGCCGCTTTCCATGATGTACCCATTCAATGTCTGCGATCTAGACAACCAGTGGTTAGTTTTTCCCATCAGGGCATTGGATTGTAAGGAAATGTATTGGATCTGGTTCAAATGTTATCAATTGCTTTTCATTCTTGACCCAATTTTAGGGGAGTTTTAAGTTTCAAAGAGCATTTGAAATAACACTTACGTACCACTTGCTTTTTCTGGTTGTAAGGTTATCGTCAAAGAAAAAGCAAAACAAACTTATAGAGTTATTCTTTTAAATGTTCCCTGAGCTGAGCTCGGTGAAGCCATGAACGTCATCAGTTTCAGCTCTTTCTGAGTGACATTGGAGGAGTTTAATTCCCCCCTTTTTTTTGTTTTTTAAATGTATTTCTCCAAAGGTATATTTACTAGGTGTTGAACTGTACATGTTATTCAAGAACAAGCAGATAATGGCATCATATTTGCTTATTCATCCATGACCATTTTAGCAACTTTATTCGGTGATACAAATGTTAGAAGAACAAATAAAAAAATAAATACTAAAAGTGCAGTTCATCTTTTACTGCTGATAGCCATCACATCTGCAGTTAGTGATCATTAAAATGTTTTCTTATTTTTTGAGACAGGCGGGTATGTTTTAAACGCTCAATCACATACGTAGATGGCTTTAATAATTGGATTAGTGCTTGCGCAAAATGTTCAAGATTGTCACGTTATTAAAAGCTTGGTAATCAGATGCCCCAGACAAGTATTTTTGTTAAAGAAGTATAAAAAAACTCAAAACACCAAAAAAAGAACCCTGAAAAAGCGAAAACCAACTGAAACTAATTACTAATACCATGCATGAGCTTTCAAGGTTCATTTATCATCAACCTTGTACTGACAAATGCTGCATTTATAAAAAGTAGAAGTATTCCTAAAACTAACAAAATGAAATTAAAACATTGTCAAAAATAACTACTAAGAACTATTTACTCAAAATGCTAAAACTTACTGAATAAAAAAAAAAAAAAGATCAAAAGTCAAAAACTACCTATAATGAAAACAATGATCATAACCTTAAATTTTGACGTGCCTTTTTTGTAGGGTTGAGAAGTGACAAGTGAGCTGTATGTGTCTTTATGGCTTTAAGCTATTTCTTTAATTAGCTTGTTGCACTAGATCACTTCTATTAACTGGATAAAACGTCATTTTCTCATTTTAAGATGATGTGTCTCAGACGTTTGTAAATGATTTTGACCGATCAATATGGAAATGGGCATTTGACTAAATTGCCTTGACAGACGGTGGGGAGTAAAGAATCAATAAAAATCCATTCAAAATTACACCGTCAAAAAAAACAATACAAATATATTTCCTAATGTGATGGGAGAATGTCACGTGTCAAATGTTCAATTGAGACCAATAATGTTACCTGAAGGAGGTATAGTATGGTACATATGGATGGAGCTCCACTTGACATAGCTGACATGTCATTCATATTGAAAAATGAGTAAAATGATAACAAGATACTCGATGCATCATATCCGTGAATTGGGGATTACTGGGACTGCTCTCACTGTCCATCCATCACACTAACGGAACAATGCATTAACTTGGAAAAGGCTTTTTGGCAAACAGACTTTTCCGCATTAACTACAATTTATCTGAATGCCCTTTGGACAATTGCAAAAAGTCTTGGTGGAAGTGCTCTGCACATACTCACATTACATGTAGACATAAAGACAGTTCTAAGTCATACCAGTATAATGGTTTCATAAGATGTCTATTGTTTTTTTCTTAAATGGCCAAGTGCCTCCTAAATGGAATGATGGGCAACTTTATTATTCCTGTAAGTGGAATTACACAATGTTAAATGAATATTTGGGGTTTTATGTGTGTGGGGGAAAAAAACAAGAGCATTACAGTAAGCATCTATGTTTAGTAGTTTTTGGGAAGATTCTGCCATAACACACAGAAGCAGAACCTCAGATTTGATTCGAACATTCAGCGATTAAAATAATGATGCTCATTGGAAGTCCAGCAATGTTCCTCTTATCACCTGTTGTGGAATGCCTCTAAAATTGTGAATTTGTCCCCACAGGTACATTGCCATCGTTCACCCCACCTCAGAGCGGCGGACCATTCAGTGGACTATCATGATCAACGTGCTGGTGTGGATCGGCAGCTTTCTCCTCACTGTGCCGGTTATGATGTATGCCAAAGTTGTACGTAGAGAGCATTTGGAGATCTGTATGATGTACCTAGATGGGCCCGAGGACATGTACTGGTACACGCTCTACCAGTCTATCCTGGGTTTCATCATCCCACTCATCATCATCAGCACATTTTACTCGCTCACGCTCTACCACGTGTTCAGCTCCATCCGTCGGGTCAAACGCAAGCAGACTGTGTGGGCCAAGAGGGCCACCAAGATGGTGCTGATGGTTATCGCGCTGTTCCTGATCTGCTGGTCGCCCTACCACGTCATCCAGGTGATCAACCTGAGCAACAATTACCCGACTGTCGCCTTCATCTACGTCTACAACATCAGCATCTGCCTCAGCTATTCCCATAGCTGCATCAATCCGCTGATGTTGCTCATCTTTGCCCAAAATTACCGTGAACGTCTTTGTCGCAGAACCACGCTCAACAGTTCCCAACACTCATCCAAAGTGACTGTCGTGAAAACAGAGGGATCCAGTATGGCCGCCGATCCCGGTTATCGTTGTACTGCCATTTAGTGAGGAACATTTCAGGCAGAGAGATGTGGACACGTTGCTTTTTGTTCAAATGGACTAGGTAATGTAGGCTGTGCAATTTGTACAAGGATCAGAAATCATACTGAGGGTGTCATGTTCAGCAAAAGAGGTGATGCGCATTTATGTTTTTAATGAAAGGTATCTTGTCACCTGCTTCCAAGCATGGAAGCAATGAAAGAAGGGATGCTGAGGTACCACTCAAGTGTGACTGTTTGGGGATCATATTATAATTGAATAAATGCAGCTACATTATAACAACAAAAAAACGTGGGATATTTCCCTGGACAATTTACCTGACAGCTCGCTGTTAATCTTGGTATCATAAATCAAGATAGCAGAGTTAGGATAGGTTTACATGACCAGGTTAACAGTTTTTTCCTTCTGTTTTTTTGCATGTGCGCCAACCATTTGTCCAACTGGACACAGGACAGGTAGCATTGCAGATATGAAAAATGGGATGTCTGAAATTTCAGAGGTTCGACAAGGCAGTTTGCGGCTTCAAATCAGTATTTTCTACTTCTGAAGTCAGGGGTAGTCATGTACTCTAATTTGAGTGAGATGAAAAAAATCTGATGTGTTTCGGGGAAAACCAAAACCAAACTCCATGTTTACAAATGCTTATTTAACTCTTATTTCAAATGATTGCCAAGACTCCACTGGTCTTAACCGGTTTTCAGTTAGTCATCTCATGTTAACAGCCCCTCATTATTTTTAGTCCTAGATACCATTAATATTAATGAAGGTATTTATTTGGGAAATTAAGTGTCAAAGATAAAGAGTAATAAGTGATGTTTTTTTATGACAGTACTTGTCTCATTGAATCAAAAAGGTAATCAAATGTCAAATTAGAAAGTAGCGCTTACTGTGCATTTCGTGAATTTAATTCTAACTAAAGGTCCACTAATTTGAAACAGTAATTAGACAATGTTATTTAGTGTTGTGAATCTTATGTAGGTCACTAAAGAAACTACCCAGGAACCCCGTTTAGACTCAAGTTACTGAAGGGCCGTATTATAACAGCATCTAAATTGGTGAAAGGCTTCATCGATGGGATGTTATGTCCATCCATCCATCCATCCATCCATCCATCCATCCATCCATCCATCCATCCATCCATCCATCCATCCATCCATCCATCCATCCATCCATCCATCTTCTTCTGCTTATCCGGGGTCGAGTTGCGGGGGCAGCAGCTTCAGGAGGGACTTCCAGACTTCCCTCTCCCCAGCCACTTCATCCAGCTCATCCCGGGGGATCCCAAGGCGTTCCCAGGCCAGCTGAGAGACATCGTCTCTCCAGCGCGTCCTGGGTCGTCCCCGGGGTCTCCTACCGGTGGGACATGCCCGGAACACCTCCCCAGGGAGGCGTCCAGGAGGCATCCTGATGAGATGCCCAAGCCACCTCATCAGGCTCCTCTCAACGTGGAGGAGTAGCGACTCTACTCCGAGTCTCTCCCGGATAACCGAGCTTCTCACCCTATCTCTAAGGGAGAGCCCGGACATCCTGCGGAGAAAACTCATTTCGTCCGCTTGTATCCGTGATCTCGGTCTTTCGGTCACGACCCATAGCTTGTGACCATAGGTGAGGGTAGGAGCGTAAATCGACCGGTAAATTGAGAGCTTTGCCTTTTGGCTCAGCTTTCTCTTTACTACGACGGACCGGTACAGAGTCCGCATTACTGCCGACGCTGCACCGATCCGCCTGTCGATCTCGCGCTCCATCCTCCCCTCACTCGTGAACAAGACCCCAAGATACTTAAACTCTTCCACTTGGAGCAGGATCTCATCCCCGATCCGGAGAGGGCATTCCACCCTTTTCCGATCGAGGACCATGGACTCGGATTTGGAGGTGCTGACCCTCATCCCGACCGCTTCAAACTCGGCTGCGAACCGCTCCAGTGAGAGCTAGAGATCACGGCCTGAAGAAGCCAACAGCACCACGTCGTCTGCAAAAAGCAGAGACGCGATGCTGAGGTCCCCAAACCGGACCCCCTCAACGCCTCGGCTGCGCCTAGAAATTCTGTCCATAAAAATTATGAACAGAATCAGTGACAAAGGGCAGCCTTGGCAGAGTCCAACCCTCACTGGGAACGAATCCGACTTACTGCCGGAAATGCGGACCAAACTCTGGCATCGGTGATACAGGGACCGAACCGCCCTTATCAGTTGGCTCGGCACTCCGTACTCCCGAAACACCCTCCACAGAACCTCCCGAGGGACACGGTCGAACGCCTTCTCCAAGTCCACAAAACACATGTGGACTGGTTGGGCAAACGCCCATGCACTCTCGAGGATCCTGCTGAGGGTGTAGAGCTGGTCCACTGTTCCACGGCCAGGACGAAAGCCACACTGCTCCTCCTGAATCCGAGGTTCGACCTCGGATGTTATGTCGAACCTGATCATTCAATCCAATGGGAAAACATGTATTATTGCTTGTGGAGCATAAAAAGACACATTTGTGCAAATGAATCACAAAAATTCAATCCAAGCTAAGCTTCATATAAAGTTTTGGTATCAATATGAAGATACTAAGCAAGTTGAGCATTTTTTTGAAGGCCCCGGATCACCATAGCAGGTCCAATTGGCTCACTCTAATTTCATCCCAAGCAGAAGTTTTTATTGTAGTGGCGTTTCAGTGGAGAGCTTTGAACATAGCAAATTGTTATTATTATGTTGTCAAACGTTATGTGATTGTTCTCATTTCAGGTATGTGCAAAAAAAAAAAAAAAAACTGAGCAAGAAATGATGGCCCTGAATCTTTCTGTCGTAATAGATTATGTAATTTTTCTGTATGAACCTAATTTGCTCTTATTCATTTCTATTGTAAAATTAAACAGATGCCAATGATATACTGTGACATCTTCGGACATGACAAAAAAAGGTAGTTTTGCTTCCTTTATTTTTGGGCTTATTTTCTGAAATCAAACACAATTACTTCAGCTACCTTTATGTAGTTAATAGAAGTTGATTTGCAATTTAACATTTAATCCTGTATAGTACATTTCTTTTTCTCATGAACTACGTTATTTAATCAATCACGGCACAGTTACCCTTGCGGACCTATTGTATAGTATGTTAAAAACAGACTGCGATCGCTACAATCAATATGCAATATCTATTATAGTGTTCATTAGTTCTGATCTGTGGTAATAATTTTTGTGTGGTGTTTCCTGCCGTGCTGTGGTCCTGAGATCCTACCAAGTTGTGGTTGTGCTCACATGTTTTGTCTTCAAGCTAAATGCTTCTGAATCCAAGCATTGTGTGTGTGAACATGCTGACAGAGAAAGCTGAGTGTAATATCTACACTGTGCACTGACAAAATGCGACTTTGACTAAAATGTCACATGAACGTTGCGGTTGTCTTGTTTTCATTTTCAGTGGTCTATGATGCAATTGCAAAAATCCCTTTACAGAAAAAAAATCAATTTACAATTGCCACCACTGTCAACACTTAAAACGTTTCTAAAAGCTCTGGAAGTTTCAAGGTGTTATGTGTTTGTATCCATGAAATGTAGAATATGTGCTGCAGCGGGTTTGTGTTGTTACAGTCAAATAGTGTATTTTGAAAGAATATCTGATGCTCTGTTGAGAATATCATGTTGCTATTGTAGGCTACATATTGTATATTGTTGTTGTACTGAAATAAAAGTCGCTTCTATCCAAGAGCGCAGTTTGACTCACAGTTTGTTTGTGGTCACGAGAAAGGTTTGACTGTTCATCTGTTGGTTGGCAAATATTGTAAAACTTTCTGGGGATTTCACACAAATGTAAACAATCTAATATCAGCAAATACAATCTTAATTGTCTATTTTTCAAATGGCAAACTTTGAGCGGGTGAATCCAGATTTAAAGGACAATGACATCCGCAACCGGAATGGAGCCAAACACAGACACTAGCTGTTGTATATCGATGACCACGAGGGCTATTTATCACTATTTTGTAACACTAACGTGTGACCAGAAAAAAAAAAAAATCCGTGGTTTGAACAAAATGGCTGCTTATTATGTTTCCAAATAAAAAAATATAGCACATGTTGCAGATAAAGTACTGTATAATACCTCCCGTAATTACCGGGGCAATTTTTATTTATTCTCTGGGAAATACGTAGCACTAATTTCGTGAACAGCACCTCGAATCTTCATTGGTGCAATATACACACACACGCACGCAGACACACACACACACACACACACACACACACACACACACACACACACACACACACACACACACACACACACACACACACGCCTACTGTACATAAGTTCCTGGACAGGTTGGCTGGATATTTTTTATTGAAGAATCTGTCAAACAAGAAGGTCTGTTGAGCAAATTGCAGTGTGTCACACGATGTTCCACGAGTGCAGTACGTTCTGTAACAGTTTTTATTGATTGTTTTGACACAGCCGTCAACTCCAAATCGACATTTTCAAAGCAGTTAACGTCGAGGGCTAAACATATGCCATAGTGGTCAAAATGACACATTTTGTTTGCAAACGGCAATACCTGTGCCAAAATATTTATTATTTATAAAATATTTATATTTATTATTTATTTATATTTATGGAACAAAAGCATTACAAAATAGGCAACAAATACAGCTCTTGTGTGCACCATTGCTTATCATTGCAACCTATGACTGTACGTAGCTTACATGCCAGTCCCGTTTGTAGTCAAATATTCCGTCTTGCAAAAAATGCATCCAGAATTAGATATGCTTTGATGCAAATTTGATTGATTACATTCTTTTTTTCAGACTGTGACTGACAAACGAAATATCCACACAGAGAATACAAGGAATTGAAAATAAAATCCATTAATTACTGTGTGTGAAATTAGGAAGAAAAAAACAACAGTCTTTTACCATAAAGAGCAAAAAACTATAGTAGGCATGTACAAGTCTCTTCTTCTGAGCCCTTCCAGATAAACCTCCACCTTGCAGACCGACTCCTCTTCCTCTGACCCCTCTACCTCTTACTCAATCCATGCTTGCAAAGAACAGCACAATTCTGAGGAGTAATTGTAAATTAAAAACAAATTGTGACTTAGTGTCAGACAGGTGCTTTTAGTAATTGCATACTGATCAGGGAGTTTCTAAGAGCTCGGAGCATATGGTTTCCATTCTGTAAGCACAGCTAAAACAATGGCGTTTGGACTTCTTGAATGACATCCGTGTTAACTGTTTTGCAAAAAACTGTCCATCCACTGAGAATGGGTTAACACATTTGCATGAGGTGTTTTCCGCTGAAATGGTGATGATGAAGACTGAGAGGTTCCCAGGTTGTTTAAACAGGTCAAAGCAATCAATAAAAACTGTAATAGCATCACTACCTGTAGCCTTCATCTTTGTTGGTACCGTCAGGACACGACAGTCCTGCATTGCCTGAGTTTTCTAGCGTCTCCAGCCTTCTTTCATCTGGCCCTGATGAAAGCCCACAGTACTGTTTGGATCAAATAATTAATTTCAACTTTCTCCTTTTGAATTCACTATGTTTTGACATTTATTCACCAGGGTCAGTAGTACCTTGTATGTGTGCTCTCTTACCCGTTTAAAAGTCCACATATGGTCGGTGTGAATAAAATGCACTTCACTTTCATTCGTGACATCACAGCTGTAAGGTTCATGAAGGCAAGCTATGTGTTCTGTGATGACTTATAGTCAGTCAATGGATTTGTTTTGTTTGTTCAATCAGCTGTAGTTGTCTATAGAGTTCCTCGTAGTACCAAAAAGAGCAAGCAGTAATTTGCTTAAAGGCAGCACACAATTATTCATTGGCCAATTAAACACAAGCATATTAACAAATTGTTCATACATACTGCATATTTTGCCACACATTTTTGGGTGGGTTAATTATGTTCAAATTCCTAAAGGCATGTTTAGCATAAACAATATTACTAATCTCAAAAAGAACATCATAACGACCGTACTTAATAGCTGGAACTAGTGACTTAGTAAAAGTGGAAGGAGATCTGAACAGTTCAAAATAAACCTTCGGGGCTGTTTTTGTGCACGGCGTAACTGCACGGAAAAGGGTTAGCCCTGGTGTTGGTAATTTCACATCTGAGAGAGGGAGATAGAGAGATGTCTGCACTGTCTGCGGTTGCGGTCACAGCACATTAATCATGGCCAATCAAAGCGGGTCCTTCTCATTTCATGGATATGTTTAGTTTTACTTCCCCCTTGTAAAGATAAAGCAGAAAAAAAAACTATTGAGTACACATCATAGGTCACAGTTATGGTGGGAAAATATTTTTATATAAATATATATTTTAAAAATGGAATTTGAAAAGGGGTGTGTAGACTTTTTATATGTATATGCAGACATGTTTAAGGAGGGACTGAGCTTTGTGACAGAGATACTGTAATTCTTTGGGAAGTTGCCATTGAAAAGCTCAATGTCCAGTGTGTGAAACATGGATTGAACAAAAAGATTATCACGGTGGACATAACATGATTCAAGCACGTTGGTCAGCAACTCTGCAGTGCAGAAAAAGCATGTAGAACTCATCGCTGTTTTTCTTTGAATCTTTTCCCCCTTTTGAAAGCACACATTCCAGCTCACTTTTCAAGCAGCTCGTGACACTCTGTGGCTAATGAAAGAGAGCAATGTGAAGTGAAGACTTAGTCCAGTTGATTGTACTGGAAATTAGATTACACCGTTATGCATGTCTTGGCCCATGTGTTTACTGGAACTTGTTGGGAAATGTTATAAATTGCTGATGAATGATATTGAATAGGATTATATCATCAATTCTAAACTATAAAATATTTCAGTATATAAGATAAGTAGACAGCAAATGCATAGATTGTTGTTTTGTATATAGTGGGGTCATTAATAAAAGCAGATTATGCTTGTAAGATATGATATACATGCATTGATTATTCAGCATTTGCAGAATGCATGAACAATGAAGTAATTCAAATTTTTAACTTCTCCAAAAAAAGTAGCTTCAATTGAAAAAAAAAATACACTGTTGCATATTTTCTTTTATCTACTGTATTTCATGTTATCATAGCGTTCAACAAGTTCCAATAAAAATTATGTTTTGGGGTCGTTTTAAAAAAACACCTTTACTTTCTAGAGCAAATTATCAATACCACGTGAACTGGCAGCCAGTCCATCGCAGCACACAAACAAATCACTATTCACATGCACATTCACACCAATTGACAATTTGTAGTCTTCAGTTAATCCAACATGAGCGTTTTGGGATGGAACTATGAACGTATGTTAGCGTGTTTGCTCAACTGTATAAAATGCAATTTAAACAGAAACTCTACTATTTTGCTCTTGACCAAAGATGCTCTTCTTCCCTTTGTGTGTACAGAAAGAGGCAGGAGCTAACAAAGCTGCTTGTTTACCGTTAGCGTCAATGGAGCAATGAAAAGGCCTGAGAGCATGAAATCTGTTGTTCACTTCACTGTTGTCATAAATTATTGGCAGGATCTTCTCACTCCATAGGGAAATAGCTTCACTGAAATACTGCGATGGAACCTAAAATAACACCCAATGAATCTGAAAAAGATGGAGAACAAAATAATTTCTTGGCAGACCATGTGGAGATGAATTCTGGAACAGAACAGTCAAATGGTCAGCACCTTCGCTGTAAATGCTATAGGGGGAGGGTCTCAAGAAAAAGGACCGAAAAGAAGCTCGCATTGACCCTTACTTCCTAAGAGGTAAGAACCAAGAACCCTTTGTAAAAGAAAGAAAGAACTAGGACACTCCTGGTGTCCTAAAATACATTTCAATGCCGATGGACGTGGCGTGGAAAACAGATACCACAGCAACTTGGGTGACACTTCCAAGCAGAAGTTAGATAAATCAATTCTTGGCATCACTGAAGCATAACCATGTCATCTAGATCTAGATCCAATTAGTCCAAAGAACAAAGAAAGACTTGGACAAAATGTTTTGGGCATGTACTTCACAAACTACTACAGTGAACAACTTTCATGTTCTTCAAGGTCCCAATGAGCAATCAACGGTTAGTAAAAAGCACATTTTCAGAACCCACAGCAATATGCCCTAGCACAGGCTAGTGAAACTGCTTTCCAAAACTTTGAGGTGAGCAAGCTGAACCATATCTCTCCTGACCTTCTACATGGCAGTGGAACTGATTATTGGAGCGTCCTGTCGGATGTTTGGGAGGAAATGTTTGAAGCAGAGTCTACATCCTCTAATCAGGGTATCCATGGATGGCATGGGTACAGTAACAACAAAAATCACATGCATCAAATGCTTATCAGATAAACACCGAAAAAATATCCACTGGGCAAAAGCGGAGCTCAAGCTCGGCATATTGAGAATTGTTTCCATTGATGCCAGTCAGCTCACTAATAACGGGTTTTACATCAACAATGAGCCAATGCCATAAAGGGAAAAGTCTATTAAAATTCTTGGACAGAGCTATAGCATAGACATAAAAGACTCCTATCTAGTGGAACAACTGAGGCAGGAAACCATCAACAGTCCAAAGCAAATTAACAACACGGCTCCGTCAGCAAAGTGGAAGCTCTGATGTTTCCAGTTTGGACTGCTGGCCTTTTCCCTATCAATGAGGTCAAAATATCCCATGTTATTGGGTGAACACATAGGTGAGGAAGTGGCTTTGGCTGCCTTAGCAACATTGACTTGTCCGGGAATGGAACACTCTCTCTGTCAATAACTAACCCAATGGAGGAATACAAACGTGTTAAAGCTAGGCTGTAGGTGATTGTCACAGTAACCTGGGATCCATTTTTATGAGGTGCTGCCTCTACCTAAGCAACAGCAAAAAATGGGATCTTGTTGCATCACTAACCGGAGCTAAACACACTGGGATGCAGTGTAACTGGGCAGAAATGATGGAAAATGAAAAAAAAAAGACTGCCTTTGCTGAACTGGAGGAGGAGTTGCACCATCAGGAGGAAGCAGCAAGACATGCCAGGGCGATCTGCCAAGATCAGCAAGCTCGCTGGATAAGGTGAGATGGTTTGGGAGGAGGAAAAATAACATGTAATGACTAACGAGATAAGGAATACGGCTGAGATTTATCAACAGAGCCACATGTTGTACATTCTGCGGCCAATCTACATCTCTGGTTTGGAGAAGAGCCCAGCTTGTTTTGTGTGTGCAGACTGGCAGCAAGCCTCAAACATCTTTGTGGGTTGTAAAACCAGCCCTCCCAAAGGAAAATACACCGGGTGCCACAACCAAGTGTTCAATTGTTTGGATAGCGATCAATGCAATGCCCCTAAATGGACAAGCACCCTCCGCACCGCCTAACATCCTTCATTAAGGAATTGGCAAATGTGAGTGGACCTGAATCAGAGGCTCACTTTTCCACCAGAAACTGCAGACACCAATCTGCCGACGGATCTTATCCTCTGGTGCAACGCTTGCAGACGCGTCTCCATTGTTGAGCATTGGGAGCATGCCATCAATTAGGCCTACAAAATGAAAAAGCGTCAGTAAGCCAATTTCGCAGCTGAAATCGAGGACCTGTCCTCGTGTGTGTTTCCAAGAGGCCAGTAGAGGTGGGCTACAGGGGCTTAAATGCTAGTTACGCTCCACAGCTTCTGCAAGAAGTTGGGATCAGGGGACAGGCCTGACGGAAGGCAATTAAAGAACATAACCTTTTAATGTGGTTGCACAAAGTTCTTTTTCATAACTGGTTTATCAATGTATTTTTCAATATGTCAGAATTTGAAAACTAACTGAGTAATGACAGGTCTGTATCGCACAGTATCATTTATCAAAGTCAAAGTCAAAGTCAAAGTCAGCTTTATTGTCAATTTCTCCACATGCCAAAGACACACAAAGAAACCGAAATTTCGTTCCCCCCTATCCCACGGTGACAAGACATGGCTCACAACAGACAAACAAGTAAACAAGTATAACAACAGCGTGCTGAATAAATAATGAATAAATAACACAACAGATAAATAAATAAGAGGAGCAAAAAAAGAAGCAAGTGAGCGTACAGCAGACATTACAGAAAGTAGTAACTTGGGTGACACTTCCAAGCAGAAGTTAGATAAATCAATTCTTGGCATCACTGAAGCATAACCATGTCATCTAGATCTAGATCCAATTAGTCCAAAGAACAAAGAAAGACTTGGACAAAATGTTTTGGGCATGTACTTCACAAACTACTACAGTGAACAACTTTCATGTTCTTCAAGGTCCCAATGAGCAATCAACGGTTAGTAAAAAGCACATTTTCAGAACCCACAGCAATATGCCCTAGCACAGGCTAGTGAAACTGCTTTCCAAAACTTTGAGGTGAGCAAGCTGAACCATATCTCTCCTGTCTGTATCGCACAGTATCATTTATCAAAGTCAAAGTCAAAGTCAAAGTCAAAGTCAAAGTCAGCTTTATTGTCAATTTCTCCACATGCCAAAGACACACAAAGAAACCGAAATTTCGTTCCCCCCTATCCCACGGTGACAAGACATGGCTCACAACAGACAAACAAGTAAACAAGTATAACAACAGCGTGCTGAATAAATAATGAATAAATAACACAACAGATAAATAAATAAATAAATAAGAGGAGCAGGAAAGAAAAAAAAAAAAGGAGCAAGTGCGCGTACAGCAGACATTCCCGAAAATAGCGCAACAGTGCCGCACGCTACGCAGAAGGGGGTAGCGAGTTCAGGGCCCTAACAGCCTGGAGAAAGAAGCTGTTGGCGAGTCTGGTGGTGCGGGAGCGCAGGCTCCTGTACCTCTTCCCAGATCGCAGAAGGTCAAACAAAGAGTGAGCCGGGTGACTCACATCTCTGGCAATCGAGGTTGCCTTGCGGGCGAGATGGGAGGTGTAAATGTCCTTCAGGGAGGGGAGCGAAGCACCAATAATCTTACCAGCCGTATTCACTATGCGCTGCAGGGCCTTCAAGTTCTGTTCAGTGCAGTTACCACCCCAGACAGCGATGCAACTGGTGAGGACGCTCTCAATGGTAGAATGTAGACAGGACCGCCTGAGGAGCACATGCACGCCTGAGCTTCCGCAGGAAGTACAGGCGGCGCTGAGCTTTCTTTGCCAGTGACGAGGTGTTAGCGGACCAGGAGAGGTCCTCACTGATGTGCACCCCCAGGAACTTGGTGCAGCTCACCCTCTCCACCACAGCACCGTCGATGATCAGCGGCAGGTGTGTTGTGTGACCCTTCCGGAAGTCAACAATGATTTCCTTGGTCTTATTGACGTTCAGCAGGAGGTTGTTGTCCCTGCACCACGTGGTCAGAAGGTCAACTTCCGACCTGTACCGAGTCTCGTCGCCCTTCGTGATGAGACCCACCAGAGTCGTGTCGTCAGCAAACTTCACTATGCGGTTGTCGCTGTAGGTCGCAGAGCAGTCATGCGTCAGCAGGGTTTATTCCAGGCTTTGTAGTTTTTTAGCGTTTGTCAAAATCATCCAACTATAAAAGACAGGTTACAGACGTAGAGGAGTGGATTTGCCAAAACTGTCATCGACAGTATGATGTAGATTCCCTTAGAGTCAGTAGATATTTTATACTTTTATTTGTACGAGTGTACACATGGACTGCACTGGGTAATTTCTTATCACGTATCCCCAAAACCTAGACAATAAAGAAATGAGGGAATGACATTCTTTCAAAAAGATTTGTAGATTGTACCTACAGATCAAATGAAACATTCTACGAAATGTCAAGGATGTATGACAATGGCAAATTGCAACGACAACAAGCTGTTTTGCTCCTTGAATCCCATCTTTATGCAAACACAGTAGGGCTGGAGGGGCATTCAAAGAAGCAGTGTTATATGTGTAGTTCTGGCTAGTGGCAACAGCACCCATGCTGTTTGTTTTTGGGGGGGTTTCAGACAAAATCAAGATCAAGCAAGTTTTTGCCCTTCTGCTCCATGGGAGGTTTAGTCCTGCCCGAGCTCTCCTGAGGACACCGGCATTACCGTTTGACAGGTGTACCGCCCCACTCAAACTCCCCACCTGTGGGTTGTTGTACCTTGAGAAACTACAGCCCATCTGGCAAAATGTTCTCTCAAGAGACAAAAGATAAATATTTTGGGGGATGCCAATGCACCACAGAGTTTTGAATATTGCTTGATTTTGGTGACCATATATCAAAATAATTACTTTTACATCGGAGAGGAAACACTCGAGCAATAAGCTAACGCGATGGATCAATTATGTTGCCAGGCTGTGTTGAGGGAGGCTGTTTAAACAACAGAAAGCGTCATGAAATTAGAGGATTTCTGAGAGATTTTAGAACAAAACGAGCTATCCACTGTATAGCATCTAGGTCTGGGTGAATAGTGGGTTCCTCTGAACAATAACAACCATAATGCATCAAAATCACACACAAGTACTTGACAACGAATCCACTTGAAAATTTCAAACTGGCCAGCAATTTTAAACCCAGAGAAAATCCCTGGAAAATGCTGCTGTGAATGAAAGAAATCCTGCAAGCAATTTAAAATGTAAACAAACAATAACGGTACAACCTTTCGGCGCAAGAAGCTTGGAGATTGCTGTAAAAAAGTTAGGAAGCAGTCGTCCTTGTTAAAGGCTTACTAACAAGCTATTATGAAAGAATAAGAAAGTGCCTGTACTTCCTTTCCATTACTGTCCATGGTCGGATTTGTTATTCCGTTCTATTTGTAACAAGATGCACACAAAGCAAAACACACTCACTTGCAACAGTCGGGAAGAAATAGAGTACAAAATGTCTGCCTGCTTCACATTATGAGATATACAGTATGAACAACACAAGAAAAATATGTTGACAGTGTGGAACCCTGACAAGAAGGGCTTCTGTGACTGCCAGATAAAGCACGGTGGGTGGTCTTCATTGCTGATGTGATATAAGGTACATTCCTGGATGACTAGGTGAGATCTGTTCTTATTAAATCAAACAATATGAAATGACTTTGGATCTCATTTGTTATGGCTTCAATCTAATGAATCACATTCGCCTCATGCTATAACATTCAGTTTCTTGATGGTTTTATTTGAAAATGATTTGTCCTTCTGTACGGTGGGAAAAGCACAGGCCCAAAACTTAAAAGGCCTGATTTTCGTGGAAAAGTTGTGCAGTATGATTTTGATCATTTTTGTCTGTTAAACAAACATTTTCAAACTCAAAGATTAAAATTTGGAGTCAAGGTTAGGCTTATTCAATCGGCGTTTATAAACACACCTTTATAAAAGTTGACCTTCATAAAATATCAATTTAAAAGAATACATCATTATGTGCTGGATTCAAACATAGTTTTAAAAGTACATTTTTGAAGTAATGACAAGCATGTCTGCCTCATAGCTCAGAGGTTCTAGGTTCAAATCTCTGCTGCAGTCTTTCTGCAGCAGTTTTCCATGATCTTTGTGTGCTTGCATTACATTTCTATGGGTACTCCAGTGTAGGTGTGAATGTAAATGTAAAATAGGGTGGTTGTTGACAATAGGTGACCTGTGATTGTCTTTCGACCAGTCGAGCCCCCTCCCCAACCCAACTGACCGTAATGGAAACAAGCGCAAAGAAAATGGAAATCTTGCATAGAAAAAAAATGCCTTGTTGTTTAGTTGTATGGCATGTGCTTTAAAGAAATACATGAAAAGAAACATGCTGTGACAGCAACAACAGAGTGCATCTGTTTTTCTGCTTATGCTTCTGTTCAGTGATGTTATTATCCCGATTCCACATTGACCGTCTCTGTTTCTGATCTATTTATTTGTCTTGAAGTGCAGGAACTGAGTAGTAATATCAATATGCGTCAAATAAGGGGCTGAGCATCAGTTGTCTACTGCTTATCGCTGATAGGGTCATGGTTGGCCAACACACTATCCCAGATGACTGTGGTTGAAATGCGGGGTACACCCTGGACTGACTGCCAGTCAATAGGGGCGATCTTAATAAACTGAGCACAAATGGAAACACAACACGACTAGATTAGCGTGACTAACATCAGCACATCAGTCACAATGCACTGACGTCTGAAACAAAGCATGGAACTATCCATCCATCCATCCATCCATCCATCCATCCATCCATCCATCCATCCATCCATCCATCCATCCATCCATCCATCCATCCATCCATCCATCCATCCATCCATCCATAATATGCTCATCCCGTTCAGGATCACAGGGGGGTGGGGGGGTGGGGGGTGCTGGAGCCCATCCCAGCTGACATTGGGTAAAAGGCAGATCGATAATCGTATTTTGTCACTTTGGCAGTTCTGTGTCGTTTCTGGAAATTCAAAAAGTGTCATTGTCAGCACGACCCAACAGTCTTGACAAATGAAGAATTTGGGAAATTGTTTTCACATGAACATCGTCACAAATGTCTGAGTCACTCACTAATGGCAGTAGTACTCGCTGCGGGCAACTTTGGTTCCATTCCCACTCAGTGATGGTGTGAACATGAGTATGAATGGTTGTTTCTACTAGTCACCAGTCCAGGGTGTAGTTTGCCCTCTGCCCAAACTCAGACAGACAAGTATATTCACATATTAAATAAATAAAAGAAACATTTGAAGCATATAATTATACCTACACACCAAATCAATAAAGAAGACATAACTAGACATTTTTGATAAGTGGTGATGAGAAAGGTTTTTATAACTTTATGATCTGATATATATATTTCTGAGGACTTTGAAATAACAAATGACTTTTGATATATTGCCTAAATACCTTAATGACCCTTAAGGAACTGTGGAATGCATGCCTGATGTTTTTTCTCTGAATCATGGACACGGCCAGAGTCGTCTTGACCGTTCAGTACTTGATTGTATCTTATGTTTTGACTAATGCTAGACGCCAGTTTTTGATTACTACTGAACGCTCTGCACAGAGGGAAATAGTTTGCCTAACAAAGCAAAGATACGGTTGAATGCGGTACGACAGTGTATGTCCAAGATTGGAGAAGAATGTTCACAGGAAGGTCACGTGGAGATAAAACCAGCTGGTGCCAGAAGGAGCCACCCGAGAACTCGGCCAAAGATGATCGCCAAGGCCGAGAGACGGGATGGAAGACAACAGCCCCCTCCACACACACACACCAACAGCCCCCCACCAACACACCGAATCGCCCATAACCAGCACCACTCCCATGGAAGCAGACTCTCCTTCGAACTTGCCCCACCCCGAAGACTCATCGCCCATCAATCCCAGCCCACAATGTGCTACTGAATATAAAACTGATCTAACAACCTTGGACTTTGCCTTTTCTGAATGGAGACTTTCCGCTCTTGAAGGGCCCAGCGCTGTATTGCACTTTCCTGAAAACAGAGCTTTCTGAACAAGAAGTGTGATTGAACTCAACCAACCTGTGTAAGTCTAATTTCTGCTTCAGTGTCTTTGCATTTTCCTAAATCTGAAGAAATCAAACGAGCACGCAGTGAGTAAATTGGATAACAGGTGATTGGCAAAGGCTTTTGCCGTGAGGCGCAGATAACGCGCTCCCTAAATTGTGGACAGAATCCAACAAATGGTGACCATCCGACGTGATTTCTTCAGAAGGGAAAGTGCATGCTCCACAAAAGATTCTTCCTTCTCCGCTCTTGCTCAACAGTATTGCAGTCCGATCGGCACAAAAGGTAAGGGGGAAACTTTTTTTCTCTCTCCCAGTTCAGCAATATTGTGGAGTGAAAGCGGAATTCAAAAATTAATAATTTCAGCTCTGTGTTCAGGAATGGTGGTTGTATAGAAGTGTGTTTGTGTGGAACTTGGTAAAAGTGATTTGTGGAAAAAATTAAAAATACAAAAACAGGTGAAGGCGTCGCTGATATAGCAGTACGGATGCCGAGCGACTCCAATAGTGTGACCTTAGAACATTATAGGGCTGTCTAAGGCGAGGGACATCTGGGATGTCCGAGTCGTGGTGAATTAAGAGAAAGGTGGTGAGGACTTTGTCTGATCAGCAAAGGGCGCTCACACCGCTGGAACTTGTGGGATGCCAGTGACTAGCATATGGGCACCTGAGTGGCCTCAATAGTAGACACTTAGGAACTTATACTGTTGCCTAAGGTCGGGGTCGATTGGATCGGCCAGGCCACCAATACGAGTCAGGGACTCGTGAAAAAAAAAATAATTAAAAAAAATAAAAAAAATAAAAAGAAAAAAAAATGGTGACGGCATCGCTGATATAGCAGGACGGATGCCTGGCGACCTCAATAGTGCGACCTTAGAGACTTATATTGTTGTCTAGGGCGAAGGGTAACTGGGTTAACCAGGTCGCTACATAATTGTTGAAGTGTGTCTATGATGATATTGTGTGGAAAGCAGGCTTGGCTGTCAGATGGGACAGCGGCGCAGCTGAAGAAGTGAGTGATTAGTTGTGGTGCTGTTCATGGGATGGAAGTGATGATTTGTGGTTCATGAAGAACAATAAGTTGATTTGTATAAAATTGTTGATTTTATTTTGATTTCGCATGAGAGTTGGAGTCAGAAAAATGGCTTAACAAGAATTTGATAAAGAATGTATATTTAATTAGCATGAAGGTTATATCCCATTGTGTGGTGGGGTTAAACTGTAACCATTTTTGTTTTCAAAAGGGTGCAGCTCTAAAGTTTGGGCCAAACGGTCAGGTGGGCACAAATGCACCTTTTGGACAGAGGTGGGGGGTTACATTGTGCGACGTGGTGATGGCGAGGCTCTCCGCACTTCAGTTGCCCCCCCCACCCTTGTTATCAACTGGGAAGATTGTCATGTCTATGTTGTGGGCCCGTGTGTTTGTTTATGTGTATGTTTGTCTTTGTGTATCAGTTCGTTATAAAGGATGGAATTGCGTTAAATTGGTGCACGGAAACGGTGTGCTAGACAATGGTTAATCAGATTTGCATTGTTAAATGTAAAAATTAGAAATGATAGAATAATCTGAGGGTTGTGGTCAGAAACTCGTCCAACGAGGAGAGTGCCCAGCCCTCATAAAAATGTGAGAGTAAGAGAGAACATACATTGTAGAATTGGATAAAATTAAATTATGATTGCAGATTTTAAATTTAGGGGGAATTATTGATTGGTTATGACATAAGACTATACAAGGACACATGTAAGGATAAGTCAAAGATTTGAATCACTTAGAGTTAAAAACAACAAATAAAAACGACATTGCAAGGGGGCACTTTTTATTAAAAGAACACCAAGTAAAGTAAGTAGGGGGCATTCGTGATTGGGATTAAATTAAGGATAAAATTAGGTCAATGATTAGAAATCAATGGTGCTCTACACAAAAAGGCTTAAATTTTTAATGGGGAAATATTTGGAGTACTGTGTTGGTCTACATAGGTCATGGGCCGAGTTTATTTGGTTTTGATTGTGGTTTGGGTTTATTTTGTTTATTGTTAGGTTTTCCTTGTGTTTATTGTTAAGGTGTTCCTTGTTATTCTCTTATCCCCTGCATTGTAAATGTCTTCTTTATGCAGATAGATTAACAGGCTAGGAATTTAGTGAGGAGAAAATTGATCAATTGATGGGGGTTAATAATTGTCCAAATCCTAGTTACATGTTTTGAGGGACCAGAGCAACGACATTATATTTAATTTGCAGGCCATTATTTCGTATGTGATGACAGTGTCTAGATAAGTAGACTGTTTTATCAAAAATGTGAGAGTGAAGGAGGAGGTTTGATTTGTAATCTGGCATTTGGGTGCCACTTTTAAGAGTCTGTGCAGGAGCATAGATTGTTTTTGTTTGTTTTTAAAGATATATTTGACAGTTTATCTCGGTGCAGTAAGGATAAAGCAATTTTGAAAGACTTAAAATTAAAAGCAAAATTACATTTTAATTCTGACACATGCCAGCTAACATGAGGATGGCAAATAAATGAATAAATACTCGCTCAAATGCGGCATGTGTTTTAAATTGGGCGATAAGACATTCACTTTCAAGCACTATCATTTAGCGCTGCTGACAACAATAACTTATGAGATGGTAAACCAAGGAGGAGTGTCATAGTTGGAACACAGGCGCTGTATGACCTATAGATTGAACAATAACATTCACCGCATATACAACCATGTTGGTAGATTGTTAAATTACATTACAGTTTATTACAAAGGATTTCGGAACTTTATTTGATGATAAACACTGGAACGAGGATTTTAGCCGTGTTAATGGGTAGGGTGGATGGATTACTCGAAAAAAAAAGAAAAAAAAAAAAAAAAAAAAAAGCTTTTGATAAGGGCGGCTTGATAGTAAGATGATGTGTGTGCGCAACTGATAGGATACAATATGTTAATGGGAAGATTTGGGGTGTAAGGAACAAATACTACACATGAAGACTGATAACACGAAGATAGTTTTGTGAAATTTGTGTCCCAGTGTGTTCTGCCCTCGCGCATGGCACAAGTCCTGAACTGAGTCCTTGTACTCTACTGGCTGCCTCAAAATCAACAGAGGACTGTCCCTGGTCATGAGACACCTTTGACCTTTGGGAGAACAACAGGAACTATTATTATGCTTGAAGGGGGCAAGCACAGCTCTTCACAGGACAAGAACCATACAGTTGGTGGAATACACACAGTTGCAGATCAAAAAGAAAATGGACTGAAAGAACAAAGACAAGATGGACGCATTTGAGAATGGCGGACGGTCCAGCCCTGAATCATCATCATGAGAATCTAAGAGGAGAGGCTGCTAAAGACTTGCACGAGTCACATGAAGTCAAACTGGACACATTGCTAAAGACTGCTGAAGCATTACAAAGTTGGTGGAGTGTGGAACAAAAAGGGATGGAAGTGTGTTTGGGTGCTGGGGCAGACATAACTGAGGAGTTTTGATAAAAGTGGGAATAATAAGGCTGCTTATTGACACTGAAACGGGGATAAAAAAAAAATACATAGATAGGGACAGTGAAGATGCACTGACAAATTACACAACAGCGTGATCAGAAACTTTGCAAAGTGGACATTGATCAATAGAAATTAAATCATTTGAATCATAAATTTTTATATGTAACTTAGCATTTCGAAGACATAATTAATCTAACTGAAATAATGAAATTTTATAATTGGACCAGTGAAAATTTGGATTCGGGCAACAGAAGGCTGAATTGCTAAACTTAATTGACCTTTATCAAAACAACAGAATTTAATTACACATCAACTGCGACTGACTTATAAGATGCATATTTCAGCTTCAGGGGTGAGGGGCCATAAGAAAGTTGGAATTCTGGAAAGTCGGCAAAATAGTAATACAGTAGGGCTTTAAATAACAAATACATTGACATGACCCTTGCGACAATTGATTTAAATGGCAATTTATGATAGGCATTTGGGGTTAGGATTAACAATCCATCCATCCATCCATTACTGGTGCGGCTTGTCCTTACGAGGGCCACAGATGATTAACAATAATAACTAGAATTATTCATTTCTGTAGAAATTGCGTGTGAAAGCGAAGAGGCTGAATAAAAATTCGGGGAAAGCTACAAGATTATGTTTAAATTTGGAACGTGTTGAATTGGCGAGAAAATTGATAAAAATATAGAAAGAATTTTGTAAAATTGGGCGTGAATTTTAAAGTTGAAAATTTGAAATTTGGGGAGTGGGAAGTTTTGGAATAGGTAGGCATAAGATGAACAGTTAAAAAAAAATTGAAATGAGTTGAGTCAGTGGAAAAAAAAAAAAAGAAGAAGAAAAAAGGAAAACTAGAAGAAATTAGAAGGGAAAAAAAATAAAATTTTGCAAAATTTTATCGCAATGTTGGAAGTGAGGATGTGAAAGAAGATGAATGGAAGGTATTGTGTGGAAGTGGATAAGGGATATTGGAGGTGCCATGAAGAATGGATGGTGAAATATTGGATTGGGGTTTCTGAATTTCTCGGGGACCGTGAATGTTCAAAATATTTGGCATGGGTATGTGGAGTGTGTTGGGAGTGGAATGAAGTGAATCAGATGGGTTACGTGGAAGTGGTTAAGCTATGAATGAATAAATAAATAAAAAGAGGCAGAAGAATGCAGAAGAAGTTAAATAATAAAGTCAAGGCAAGTGAAGTTTATTTATATAGCCCACAAGCAAGTCTCAAAGGGCTTCAAATGTACAAAAATTGCCTATTTAAAATACAAGAACAATAAGTGTGAGGGCCACAATGATGATCATGACAGCAAAAATATTTCTAATTGGTTTTGATAGGAACAAAGGGGGAACATGGAAGAAGGTTTTCAAAATTTGTGATATAGCGTCACTCAATTATCAAGAGTAAGTATTTCTTTTTAATTCTAAGAATTGGCATCAACAAAAATGAGAACGATAATCCAAGGTTATAGTGTAAGTGGCAGGAGGAAGCTGTGTATATTTTTTAAACATTATTTTCAGTATCATTTCTTAGGAGAGTCAGTAATGCTTGTGAGGAGATGAATGAAGGAACAAGGTGACAGTAAAAGGGAGTGCTCTAAAAATTTTTGGTTTTTTGCCAGAGGTAGTTATTTGGAGGGATGAATTTAAACTGAAAGCAAAATGGAACTGTTTAGTGGAAGAAATATGAGAAGGTGGAAATATTGAAGTTACAGCTCAACACAAAGTGTCAAATAGTCTAAGTGTGAGATGTGAGCAAACTAAAGGGGGAGTTAAATCATGTTCCAGTATTATGCATATTGGCAAACGATGTGAGGACAGGAGACCAGACAATTAGATATTAATTTTAATATTAATATTTGAAATAAAAAGGGAAATTTTAATTGAGGAAAATTTTGCATAGGGAGGGTTCTTTTTACAATGTAATATTGTATGTTTTATGTGTGTGTTGTGGGATGACAGTTTGTCTGTAATGCTGTATGAATGTCAAGTCTGTACTTGGGATGGGGTTTCTGTATTGTAAATGGTTAACATGATTCAAGGTTGGGGTGATGTGATCACAGCAGAGGATAACATTCCTCTTACCTGAAAAATATAAAGATACTACAGATTTGAAAAAAGCAAGATTGATTAGGGCTCATTTTGGACTAAATATGGGTTTAGGATTACTCTGGGGCACCATTGACAACAAAAGACTTCAATGGAGAAGGCCCATTTCAAGATTATGACCAGACGTGACTATACCAGCATTGACAATCAAGACTCTGAGCCAAGACAGTGTATGACAACAACTCTGGACTTACCTGACAGTGTGACGAAATGTATGTGACGGAATTTGTGATGACTTGCCTTGTTTTGATGTTTTACCTAATTGTATTGCAGCCTCTAACAGCAACCCAGGGAGCAGATTGTGCTTTATTTGTTAAACTTGCTTTACTTTGCAGGTTGTCAACTGCAGTCTTGGAGAATTTTGTGTCATGTCTGTGAACATGCATTAACAACTAACCCCTTACTTTTCATAACGAGTTTGTAAATGTGATCGGTTTCATGACAGGCTCGGCAGGCTCCAATTTTCTATTTCATGCGTTTGACATGCGCCCATGTGTGGATTATTTTTATCATCATGAATTTTTTTTTTTGGTATTATGGATGTTTATTGTACGGAGAGCTGCATGCACAGCTACAGGTGGGTGGTGGCTTTTGTTCATACAGCCATGTGAGATGCTGCCAGTCGAGTTTCAGGGACTGAGAATTGGTGATTCCAGGCTAGGATGGCATCTGGAGGTACACCGAAGTCCAGCTGGCGATGGGTATGTCACCATGGATATTGTTATTTTTACTTTTTAACCATTGTGACACATTTTGTGTCAAAAGGGGGAGGTAGAAAAAAACAAAAAACAAAGGGGGGAATTGTGAGATTTTAAGTGTTTTCAGATTTGATGGTTTTTAAGTCTTCAACATGCTGGACGGAGGAGAAGAAGCAGCTCGGCAGAAATGAAGTGAATGGGAGACAACATCATGAGATGGAGCCAAAGCCTGGTAACAAGTGTGAAGAGTTTCAAAATAGCTCATAATAAACTGTAGACCTTCACAAGATAGGATCAAATAGGTGGGAGAGTATTAAATGTAAAAAATTAGAACAATAACATACAGACTCCAAACAAATTGGGAACAGGTGGATTATGAACGTTAAAGTTTGAATAACACATTATTCACGTGATTGCAGGATAAACAATGGAAGGGATTGATAAACTGAACAAATTTAAGATGATTGCGGTAGTATTATGTCGAAAACAAATAGATTCAACAAGTTTTTTCCCTATAAAATGGTGCCGTTTGGGTTTGAAGTACATAGTCGCTTCAAAGGAGGAAAAGCATGATTTAAGATACGTGATTGATCAATGAGAAGGCTATCCCTTGTACCAGGGGGGTCAAACTCATTTGTTCACGGGCCGCAGTGTAGTCATAGCTTCTTTCGGAGGACCGGTATGACTGTCATACCCAAATAAATGTGTGAGCACCTCATATTATATAGAGTAAAAGCTACAAAACAAACTGACAAGTAACTCGCTTTCAAATCAGACAAATAAAAACTGGTCTAATATTTAAAAATAAAATATTATTAAAAGTGAAGACAATTTGCAATTCGAGTAATGACTCATGAATAAAAAGCACAATTTGTCTTCGGGGGCCGCATAAAATCATGTGTCGGGCTGCATCTGGCCCCCAGGTCTTGAGTTTGACACCTGTGCCTTATACAAAGGTAAAGTAGGATTAGAATTTGATAAAACAGATATGGACATCATCATATTCCATTAGAGTTTGAATTGCTTGCAATACAATTACAAATTAGTTAACACCTGTGTGATTGATTGATTGATTGATTGGGTGGTTGATTGATTGATTGGTTGGTTTATTGATTGAGTGATTCATTGAGTGACTGACTGAAGGGCTGAGTGGCCGAATGGGCAATTGTTCGATGTCTGTCTGTCTATATGTATGTACTATATATGTATGTATGTATTTCGTTATTTGTTTTACGTATGTAATTCGTTATTTGTTTATGTATTTCTCTTTCACATTTTCTTTCTCATCTTCCACTTCTTTCGGCTGCTCCTGTTAGGGGCCGCGACTGCAGAGCGATCGTTTCCATATCTTTCTGTGCCACCAACCATCTGCATGTCCTATCTTTGTCTCTGCCACACTCTCCATTATTTTGGCTAGTAGATTTCCAAGCCTCGCTTCTAACATTCTTTCCGATAACTTCATGCTTTGCTTAATAAACATAACAACACCTCTGTAGCTACTACAGTTCTGCGCATCGCCGTGGTCTGAATTAAGAAATAGAAGTCAACACCTTTCCGGGGAACTTCTCGCTTTTTAAGAATCTCCCCTGCCATCTCTCCTTGATAGTTCCATGCTGTCACTGGAATGTCGTCTAGGCCAATTGCCTTTCCACTCTCCATCTTTTACAAATGTCTGGGTATGAATTTTATCTATATTTATTTTTCTCACTCATTGGCGGCCCCACAGAGGGACTTGTAGCGGCTCCACAGAGGGACGTGGTGTGCCAACAGAGGGACCCTGGTGGCATCAACGATTTTGGTGACCTCAGTAAAACTGAGGTCAACAGAGGGAGTGAAGGAATGAGGTCGAAATACAAAAAGTCCTGCCTCGCTACAAAAACAGATATGCTCAAACCTCATTGAATAAAGTACATAAGCAGACAAGTATATTCACATATTAAATAAATAAAAGAAACATTTGAAGCATATAATTATACCTACACACCAAATCAATAAAGAAGACATAACTAGACATTTTTGATAAGTGGTGATGAGAAAGGTTTTTATAACTTTATGATCTGATATATATATTTCTGAGGACTTTGAAATAACAAATGACTTTTGATATATTGCCTAAATACCTTAATGACCCTTAAGGAACTGTGGAATGCATGCCTGATGTTTTTTCTCTGAATCATGGACACGGCCAGAGTCGTCTTGACCGTTCAGTACTTGATTGTATCTTATGTTTTGACTAATGCTAGACGCCAGTTTTTGATTACTACTGAACGCTCTGCACAGAGGGAAATAGTTTGCCTAACAAAGCAAAGATACGGTTGAATGCGGTACGACAGTGTATGTCCAAGATTGGAGAAGAATGTTCACAGGAAGGTCACGTGGAGATAAAACCAGCTGGTGCCAGAAGGAGCCACCCGAGAACTCGGCCAAAGATGATCGCCAAGGCCGAGAGACGGGATGGAAGACAACAGCCCCCTCCACACACACACACCAACAGCCCCCCACCAACACACCGAATCGCCCATAACCAGCACCACTCCCATGGAAGCAGACTCTCCTTCGAACTTGCCCCACCCCGAAGACTCATCGCCCATCAATCCCAGCCCACAATGTGCTACTGAATATAAAACTGATCTAACAACCTTGGACTTTGCCTTTTCTGAATGGAGACTTTCCGCTCTTGAAGGGCCCAGCGCTGTATTGCACTTTCCTGAAAACAGAGCTTTCTGAACAAGAAGTGTGATTGAACTCAACCAACCTGTGTAAGTCTAATTTCTGCTTCAGTGTCTTTGCATTTTCCTAAATCTGAAGAAATCAAACGAGCACGCAGTGAGTAAATTGGATAACAGGTGATTGGCAAAGGCTTTTGCCGTGAGGCGCAGATAACGCGCTCCCTAAATTGTGGACAGAATCCAACACTATCTTAGTTTCTTGTGTATATCTGTGTTATCTCAAATCAAATGACTTTTGCTATCATCTAATTTTATCTTGCCTTGCTTGACCTGAGATTTTATTTGATGTCAACACTATTATTATGAATATAATAACACCAACACTATCGCTAACTTTTAGAACTTATCAGATCAGCTTGTGTTACTAAATTTTGTACCTTCCTATGATTGACAAATGCAGTGTCCATACACTCTGCGTTTCCACTGCAATTGAGCGCCTCAATATGAGATGGTAATGTGGAGAGAAACTGAGATTGAATATTGATCAGATGCCTCTTCACAGCGACGAGGCACCGAAAGAATCAGCACGGCCACAAAAAAAGTGAGAAACACTGAGTGATGACAGAGGATGTAAGCTCGTCTGTGAAGTGTAACATATTCAACCCACTCACACATCCACATACACCGAAGTCCACTAGTCGTAGTAGTGGGGGGGAGGTATCTCCAGGGAGGAGGGGAGGGAGGGACGATTGACTACTAGAATTTTTAACCAAGTAATGAAAACCGTTGCTAAATTTACATTCACATCGAACGACCGACTACATTTGAGCCTCTTAAAATGCGAGCAAATTCGTCTCCAGTCAAATCCAGATTTATTTCATATTGAAAAAGCCAAGTGCAAAACAGAACTGTCACAAATGTACCAAGCTACTGACAAAGATGAGATTTCCGAAAAAAAAATAAAGCCGAGTCTTTGTTCAAGCCAGAATGCCTTTTCTTTATCTAAAGTTTAATAGGACGGTGTCAACACTATTTTGAAGAAAAAATGTTGCACAATGTGAGAGAGGTATATTGATCCCGGGGCCATCTTCCCTAGCAAATCAACCCTAATGTGACATGACATTTCTTGGCAATACCCAAACACAATCTACACATTGATGTTGACATTTAATTTGGGGCAAAAAAAACATATTTTAGCTTTTACGAGCAGTCAGATAGTGACTGTGGTGTTTGTCCTGCTGAAAAGGTCTCCTGCTGGGGCCAAGAGTGTCAGTAAGTGCCGCCCCGCCCCTCCCTGATTCTCTTTCTGCTGTTTCATTTGTATTCCACTTGTTCAACTCTGAATCACATTGCAATCACAAAAGCAAGCAAATCATGTGAGGAGGCTCTCCTTCAAAACAGTTTCGTTTCTGGGGACTATAATCACAAAAATAGAGGCCAAAGACAATTTTTTTTTGACAATGCTACAATTTCATTCCACAGGAACTTTAATACACTCATGGGCAAAAAACAAAGCAAGGAATGCCACAATTAAAGTCATGGTTGTTGTTGTAAGCCAGTTCAGTGGCCTAGAAGTAGAGTGTCCACCCTGAGACTGGAAGGTTGTGGGTTCAAACCCCGGCTGGGTCATACCAAAGACTATAAAAATGGGACCCATTGCCTCCCTGCTTGGCACTCACCATTAAGGGTTGGAATTGGGGGGTTAGATCACCAAATGATTCCCGGGCGCGGCACCGCTGCTGCCCACTGCTCCCTTTGGGGATGGGTTAAATGCAGAGACAAATTTCACCGCACCCAGTTGTGTGTGTGACAATCATTGGGACTTTAACTTTTTAACTTTAAAAGAAGGCCAAGGAGATGAGCGCTTTGGCCGATGTGTTTAATAGGCACACACACACTAAGCACACAGATCAGCCGTGAAGATCAAAAAGTAAATGTGGGAAACAGTAAGGACACGAGAAGGATGACTTATGACTACTACATCATTTAGATTGTTGACCATGTACACTTCAGACGGCCTGCTTGCGGGTACGTTTGTTAGTTCAGCTGTGTCAAGAGAATTTTCCACTTGTGGTAGATCTGTTCGGCACACATGACATTGATTTATTTTATTTAAGGACATTTATCTTCAATAATTATGTCTGATTGTTTTGTCTTGTTCGTCCATTAGGTGCCAAGGTGAAATATTTTTCTAGTGGTTCTTAGCACATTTTAATATATATACTGTACAGCAGTAATGCGCTCATCATGATTGCTTTCAATATTCAAACATAAAACGAACATAACGAAAACGAACATAAAAATGAATTTGTGACTATGGGAATGTTCCGATGTGTCTCTCCCAGAATGCACTTGGTTTGGATAAATCTCTGTTTAATCTTCATAAGGAACGTTCATTCAATTTGTCTGGACCTGTTGCTCTTCAAACTGCTTCACAATGGAGAGAAATTTGTTTCTTCCAGGAGGTGATCTGAGTTGCCGTTGGAATAACACATTCACAATTCTCCAAGTTAAAAGCCAATTTAGCCGTTCTTTTTACTACCATTTTATTACCAATTAATTTGATATGTTTAACTTATTGATGTACTTCTATTCATTGCCTTTTTATGTGAGGGTTGTCTTGTCCCTTCACTATATTAACTGAGAACTATATTATCTTAAATTTGTTTTTCCCTGAAGTGATAATCATTTCTAAATTTGCACAATGCCACAAAAAGTTAAAGTATTTATTTGTTTATTTATTTAAAAGTGCATCAAGATGTCTAGGTTGGTTTTAATTGTGTTTGTTGTTTGTAAAATGCCACATTTTTTATCCTGTCCACCAGACAAGTTTTCCTCCGGGGACAGTAAATTAGACCAAATCGAGGCATTCGGTTAAGATTAGAAAATTACAATGTCAAAGTGGATGGGTTTGCGCTGTATTTCTTGATACATTGCCAGAGCTATTCTACATGATTTTAGACCACTTTTTTACTCACTAAATGATGCTTTGAACTGGAGCATTTCCATTGACAAAATAAGATAATGTTAACTAGTTTGTGTTCATCTATTTATAAGCAGTGTGCATGATATAGCGGCAGTGGGTTTTTGGAGGTACTGAAGGAAGGGGGTCAAAATACAAAAAGTCCTGCCTAGCTACAAAAACAGATGTGCACAAACCTCATCGAATAAAGTACATAAGCAGACAAGTATATTCACATATTAAATCAATAAAAGAAAACATTTTAAGCATATAATATACCTACACACCAAATCAATAAAGAAGACATAACTAGACATTTTTGATAAGTGGTAATGAGAAAGGTTTTTATAAACTTTATGATCTGATATATATTTCTGAGCACTTTGAAATAACAAATGTCTTTTGATATATTGCCTAAATAGCTTAATGACCCTTAAGGAACTGTGTAATGCATGCCTGATGTTTTTCTCTAAATCATGGACACGGCCAGAGTCGTCTTGACCGTTCAGTACTTGATTGTATCTTATGTTTTGACTAATGCTAGACGCCAGTTTTTGATTACTACTGAACGCTCTGCACAGAGGGAAATATTTTGCCTAACAAAGAAAAGATACGGTTGGAAGCATCATTAAACTAAGAATAAGCAAAGACATGAAGTATCAAAAGAACAAACTACATAGTCAGGGAACAGCAATAGATTAATGA
Organism: Syngnathus floridae; assembly: GCF_059516105.1. Classification (NCBI taxonomy): domain Eukaryota; kingdom Metazoa; phylum Chordata; class Actinopteri; order Syngnathiformes; family Syngnathidae; genus Syngnathus; species Syngnathus floridae. The sequence goes on from NC_142413.1 coordinate 22,154,823, forward strand.
TGTCACAGCCAAAAGCTAACATAATTTCGTACAAAATGACAAAATTGAAAGAATGAGGTATGACGGTGTATGTCCAAGATTGGAGAAGAATGTTCACAGGAAGGTCACGTGGAGCAGATGCCAGAGGGAGCCAGCCAAAGCCGAAAGACGGGATGGAAGACAACAGCCCCCACACACACACCGAATCGCCCATAACCAGCACCCACTCCCATGGCGAATTTGCCCCACCCCAAAGACTCATCACCCATCAATCTCGGCCCACAATGTGCTACTGAATATAAGCTGATCAAAGAACCTTGAACATTGCCTTTTCTGAATGGAGACTTTCTGCTCTTTAAGGGCCCAGCGCTGTATTGTACTTTCCTGAAAACAGAGCTTTCTGAACAAGAATTGTGATTGAACTCAACCAACCTGTGTAAGTCTAATTTGTGCTTCAGTGTCTTAGCATCTTCCTAAATCTGAAGAAATCAAACGAGCACGCAGTGAGTAAATTGGATAACAGATGATTGGCAATGGCTTTTGCCGTGAGGCGCAGATAACGCGCTCCCTAAATTGTCTCAAAATCCAACAGTACATATAAAATGTTGATTAAAGCCACTAAAATACAGCTCTGCTTTCTATATACAAGTTGTGGCATCGCTGGCATGGAAGAGCCATGTAAAAATTTGCAATGAGCAGGTCAAATAGTGCACGACAGCTGCTGACACAAAGCCGAGAATGCGTTTTGTGTTTTCTGTGCGCTTCGTCACCCAAGTGCCATGCGACGTGAGAAAAATGACAACGGTATTCTGATCCTGTCTAACTTTTGCCTCGGGTTATTATTTAACATGTAAATGCAGTCAAATTCCCAGTGGAGCAGCTGTTTTGTTTTGTGAGGTGATTTGAACATATCCTACTCGACTCACGTTCTACTCCGTCGCTTATTTCAAAGCAATAATTTTCAGCTGAAATGATGATCAGAGAGTAACGAAAAGTGATGTAAAACGCTTTGGCAGGTGGAAAAGTCTATATAATGAGCTATATATGTCACAGTCATACTTGTGCATGGACTATAAATGGAGCAGAGACAAGAGCTGTTTTGACATCTCATGCAAGCGCTCTTATTAGACATAGATGGGGATGGAAGCAAAGTGAACATTTGACGACTCAACTCAAGAGTTAGGGGAGCCTACGGAGGATCATTTGTGATTTCATTTGTCACTTTCTACTGTGAGGCATTACGGAAGAATGTATCCATTAAAAAAAACATGCAATTTACACTGACAAATATTTCCACCTGCATTTTCACATCCATTTTCTATCTTGGTGGTTCTCATTGGGGTCTTTGGTGAGCTGGAATCTATCTGGCCACTTTTTGCAAACATATGGGGTGGAATCCTCCTATATCCAAAATCATCACATTTTAGGAGAAGTTGAAGAAACTTTGCATCATGAAAAACAGCTATTTGTTTTCAACACTTTAGAGTGGTCAATAACTTGTAAAAATAACACCCACACGTCAGGACTGAACAAAAGTGTCGATTTTTGAAAAACTATGAAATTCACCAAAATGTGATTTATGAAATTTTGTTCCGACATTTCAGACATTGGATTATTGACACTTCATGTCAATTCTTCCATTGCATTTTTGCTGTGCAAATTCAACTAATAGTGTCTTTCTTAACTCATGACCTTCCTTCCACGTATTCCACTGACAGTTCTTATACAGACAGACCTAACAAAGAAGACCATAATGAAAAAGACAGATTACAGTCAATTAAATTAAATGACTACAAAAAGAAAGCACTGTAAGGAAATAGTGAGCCATCAGTGAAGTGCATTGTTTCCCATATGAAGTGTCTGGTGATGTGAGTTTTGTAGACACACTCCTTCCTCATCACTTCAAACAGTATTTTTTTTTCTTTTTTTTTTAGCATGAAAAGAGTGACTTATGCTCGTCTCAATTATTGGTAATGTTATGCAAGCCAGCATGAACGATATTCGGGGTTGATGGGGTTATACGCATCAGAGCATTACAAGCCCCATTTGATGCAATATAAACTTCATTGGTGCACGACATGTGTCGGGATTTTTACAGCCAGTGTCACAGCGCCATTAGTTGATTCCTTCACGGTAGACATGATCAATAAATATCCCGGCAACATGATCATTACCTGTTCATTAACACCATTCCGGGCCTTTAAAAAGCTTTTACAGTTTAATTTGTCGGCATTGGAAGACATAAAGACTGATTTAAGAAGCCGGCAAGGAAGTGTGGCACGTACGTTACGAGCTGAGGCCTGTGTTGTGTGAGACAAAGTAGCACATCTCTTGCCTGCCTTTAAATCACCTGGAAATGTGAGCACGCTGTACAACACACTGAAGTGCATCAGTGGCAGCGACAACTTTTCCCCTCATTACTGACAATGGTAGCAAAATAACCCAAGTAAAAATAAACGGTCAAATGGTGGTTTTATTTATTAAGTGGTGGATGGATGAAAAAAAAAATTAAGAGCTACACAGTGCTGCGTGTTGAAGTACTATCAAACCTAATAACTGTTTGGGCCACTCTCAGCAGCAGCTGAAATCAAGAGTTCCTATAATTGCCAATAAGTATTTCATATCTCGGTGGAGACATTTTGGACAACCCTTTTTCGCAAAATTGCTTTAAATCAGTAAAAAACATGGAGCGGCTTTTTTAAGGTCACGCAACAGCATTTCATTCAGATTCAAGTCTAGACTTTGACTTTGCCACTCCAAAACCTTTTTTAAGCCTTTCAGAAGTTGACTTGTAAGCATGTCTTGGATGGTAGTCCTGCTGCAGAACCCAAGTATGCTTCAAGTCACAAACTGATGGCCAAACCTTCTTCCCTCCCCTTTTCTAGTAAAGAGTAGAATTCATGGCGCCATCAGTCAAAGCAATTCATCCAGGTCCTGGATTAGAAAAGCAGCCCCAAACCATCACACCGCTACCACAATTTGATTCTGTGTTACATTGACGCCAAACGTCATGAGGCCATAGAATTTCCCCCCAAAAGTCCTGGGAATCATTCATATGTGTTTGTGATTATTTTGCAAAAAAAAAAAAAAAAAAAAGCCAAGCCTTATGTTCTTTTCGGTCAGCAGTAGTTTGCAGCTTGGATGGAGTTCTCTAGATGCTGTCCTGTATTCTGCCGGTAATTTCTGCATGCCAGACATTAGCGGAAAGCTTCACCACAGTTCCGTGCTTTCTCCGTTTGTGGATAAAGGCATTTTATGTTTGCTTGAGTTATTTGGTGTTTTTAATGACCATAAAGAATAAAGTGGGGACACGATGGTAAAAAATTTGAATTTGACAAGAGGGAAAGAAGCTGGATACAAGTTAGCCTGTAAATTAGACTGGATTGCAGCATTATCACAAATGATCAAGACATTTGAACAATGTAGTAAGGCAGCTATTCAATGCCTTCCATTCGGGTTATTTTTACTAGAGTTATTGAAAGGAATACTTTATTGCACAGAGGGGAGTTTTGGATAAGAATGCAATTCATCATTGAGAAATGTAAGTAAATGGCATCTAATTAGCAGTTATTAAAGCTGCGAGGGAGCAAAATATCTACAAATACAGAAATTACGCACTGTGCATCCTTCTGAAGCTCATCGAAGAAGCGTATAGTTGCTTTGAGGTTTCTACGCAGTGTGGGAATCAGTCATCATTTTGTAGAACTAATTCAACCAACCCCCTAAGAGAGGCTGTGACTAAAGTGACATCTTCAATAAAAGTGCACATATGCAAAATGTTTTTGGTCCTTCAGTCAAACACCTTCCAAGCATCACAGCAATACGCAGCGTAGATAAAACTGGACTAAAATGGCTGACACACAATTAGCTGTGCTGTGATTGTGTCTGGAAAGTACGGGCACTTTGGTGAATTACGACCTGTCCGGATTCGGTTCCTGCTTCGACTCAACCCCAAGGCGCTCTCGCACTGAATCGCTGGCAGATTGAGAGCGATGCTGAGAGTCTTCTCACCGGGCCATAATCCTTCCTGCCATGGATTAAATTGGACTGATTCAATCATAGTTTTGCCATATATGTAATTGTGACGGCTCATCCAATTGGGCCTACAACCAATCAGGCCTGTTAGGAGCAGAGTATATGGGTTAAGTCAGTCAGATATTATTTTGTCTTGGTATCAGGACAAAATGATTATGGCAAAACCATCAAAGTCAAATTTCCCATTTGGGCCAATAAAGATTATTTTATCTTTGCGCTGGCGAGTTTTTGTTGTTGTTGAGTTAGGACCTTTCCATACATGCATTGAGAAATGTACTGTATTATGAGAAGATGAACTCCCTCCCCCATCTTGGACTTTCTGACCATCTCACTGTTATGCTTTTGCCTGCATACAGACAAAGGATGATGGCATCCAGGCCGGTTCGCAAGCGGGTACGGGTGTGGCCTGAGGGTGCCTCTGATGTGCTTCGAGACTGCTTTGGCACTACTGACTGGGACATGTTTAAGCGGGCGGCCACTTGCAACGATCGGACAGATATAGAGGAGTATATTGACTCTGTTTCCTCTTACATCACAAAGTGCATTGATGATGTGACTCACTCGAAGTCCATCGTCACTCAGGCTAACTGGAAGCGATGGCTGACGGGGGCTGTCCTCAGGCTGCTGAGGGCCAGGGACGAAGCCTTCAGAGCGGGGGATGAGGCTGGCTTGAGGGCAGCGAGGGGCGACCTGTCCCGGGGCATCAAGGAAGCGAAAAGGGCGTTCTCTTGCAAGATTACCGCCCACTTCAAGAACAGCAGTTACGCACGGAGCCTTTGGCAGGGTATTCAGACCATCACGGACTACAAGCCCGCGCCGCAGAGCTGTGAGGGCGACGTCCGTCTGCTCAACGATCTTAACCGCTTCTATGCTCGCTTCGACGCTCAGAACAGCACTTGCCCGCTGAAGACCACTCCCTCTCCACACGAGCAGCCCCTGTGCCTCTCTGCCGACAGCGTGAGGAGGGCGCTTGCCACTCTCAACACCCGTAAGGCGGCGGGCCCTGACAACATCCCAGGTCGAGCGCTGAAGGACTGCGCAGGGGAGCTGACGGGTGTCTTTTTTTTTTTTCAAAGTCAAAGTCAAAGTCAGCTTTATTGTCAATTTCTCCACATGCCAAAGACACACAAAGAAAACGAAATTTCGTTCCCCCCTATCCCACGGTGACAAGACATGGCCCACAACAGACAAACAACTAAACAAGTATAACAACAGCGTGCTGAATAAATAATGAATAAATAACACAACAGATAAATAAATAAGAGGAGCAAAAAAAGAAGCAAGTGAGCGTACAGCAGACATTACAGAAAGTAGCGCAAGAGTGCCGCATGCTACGCAGAAGGGGGTAGCGAGTTCAGGGTCCTAACAGCCTGGAGAAAGAAGCTGTTGGCGAGTCTGGTGGTGCGGGAGCGCAGGCTCCTGTACCTCTTCCCAGATCGCAGAAGGTCAAACAAAGAGTGAGCCGGGTGACTCACATCTCTCGCAATCGAGGTTGCCTTGCAGGCGAGATGGGAGGTGTAAATGTCCTTCAGGGAGGGGAGCGAAGCACCAATAATCTTACCAGCCGTATTCACTATGCGCTGCAGGGCCTTCAAGTTCTGTTCAGTGCAGTTACCACCCCAGACAGCGATGCAACTGGTGAGGACGCTCTCAATGGTGCCACGGAAGAATGTAGACAGGACTGCCTGAGGAGCACATACACGCCTGAGCTTCCGCAGGAAGTATAGGCGGCGCTGAGCTTTCTTTGCCAGTGACGAGGTGTTTGCGGACCAGGAGAGGTCCTCACTGATGTGCACCCCCAGGAACTTGGTGCAGCTCACCCTCTCCACCACAGCACCGTCGATGATCAGCGGCAGGTGTTTTGTGTGACCCTTCCGGAAGTCAACAACGATTTCCTTGGTCTTGCTGACGTTCAGCAGGAGGTTGTTGTCCCTGCACCACGTGGTCAGAAGGTCAACTTCCGACCTGTACCGAGTCTCGTCGCCCTTCGTGATGAGACCCACCAGAGTCGTGTCGTCAGCAAACTTCACTATGCGGTTGTCGCTGTAGGTCGCAGTGCAGTCATGCTTCAGCAGGGTGAAGAGCAATGGACTGAGCACGCAGCCCTGGGGGGCCCCCGTGCTCAGCGTGATGCTGGCGGAGATTTTGTCGCCAACACGCACCACCTGAGGCCTCTGACAGAGGAAGTCCAGTAGCCAGTTGCAGAGGGAGGTACTGAGACCCAGCTCGTCGAGTTCAGGGACATCTTTAACATTTCCCTGCAGCAGGCCATCGTCCCTTCGTGTTTCAAGGCTGCCACCATCGTACCTGTGCCGAAGAAGCGTGCTCCGTCCTGCTTCAATGACTACCGCCCCGTGGCACTGACGCCCATCATCATGAAGTGCTTTGAGCGGCTTGTCTTGGAGCACATCAGATCCATTCTCCCCCCCACCATAGACCCCTTCCAGTTTGCGTACCGGACCAAACGGTCCTCTGAGGATGCCATCTGCTCTGCCCTCCACTCAGCCCTCTCCCACCTGGGAGAGTAGGGACTCATATGTGAGATTGCTGTTTGTGGACTTCAGTTCTGCCTCCAACACCATTGTGCCACAAAAACCCATCTGCAAACTTGACAAGCTGGGCCTCAGTACCTACCTCTGCAACTGACTACTGGACTTCCTCTATCAGAGGCCTCAGGTGGTACGTGTTGGCGACAAAATCTCCGCCAGCATCACCCTGAGCATGCCCCCCCCAAGGCTGTGTGCTCAGTCTGCTGCTCTTCACCCTGCTGACGCATGACTGCACTGCATCCTACAGCGACAACCGCATAGTGAAGTTTGCTGATGACACGACTCTGGTGGGTCTCATCACCAAGGGCGACGAGACTCAGTACAGATTGGAGGTTGACCTTCTGACCACGTGGTGCAGGGACAACAACCTCCTGCTGAACGTCAACAAGACCAAGGAAATTGTTGTTGACTTCCGGAAGGGTCACACCCAACACCTGCCGCTGACCATAGACGATGCAGTGGTGGAGAGGGTGAGCAGCACCAAATTCCTGGGGGTGCACATCAGTGAGGACCTCTCCTGGTCCGCCAACACCGCATCACTGGCGAAGAAAGCGCAGCGCCGCCTGTACTACCTGCGGAAACTCCGGCGAGCAAGTGCTCCTCCGGGCCGTCATGAGTACCGTATTTTCCGGACTATAAGTCGCTCCGGAGTATAAGTCGCACCAGCCATAAAATGCCCCAAAAAGTGAAAAAAAAACATATATAAGTCGCTCCGGAGTATAAGTTGCATTTTGGGGGCAATTTATTTGACAAAATCCCACACCAAAAACAGTCATGAACGAGCAACAACAGGCTAAACGATAGCAACAACAGGCTAAACGATAGGTATGCTAACGTGACAAACACAAACAAAGAGCTGAGAACGGGCCTGACGTAACATATAGGGTGATTAAGGACAACTATTACATGAATAACATGTTTATAAAACCATCGGTGTCACTCCAATTCATTAAATAGCAACAACAGGCTAAACGATAGGTATGCTAACGTGACAAACTCAAACAAAGAGCTGAGAACGGGCCTGACGTAACATGTAGAGTGATTAAGGACAACTATTACATGAATAACATGTTTATAAAACCATCGGTGTCACTCCAATTCATTAAATAGCAACAACAGGCTAAATGCTAGGTATGCTAACGTGACAAACACAAACAAAGAGCTGAGAACGGGCCTGACGTAACATATAGAGTGATTAAGGACAACTATTACATGAATAACATGTTTATAAAACCATCGGTGTCACTCCAATTCATTAAATTCATCGATCGTTCTTTGTCAACAATGGGTGCGCGCGGCTGAGGGCGCTTGCACTTCAAAATATTCCACAGGCTCATATAACGATAGATAAACTATATTTCAAATAACTATAATACAAGCCAATAATATTATCAAACCATCCGTGCACTTTAAATCCATTAAATCCATCGATCAAATTCCTCGTCCTTTGTCAACATCGCCGCGCGTGCGCTCTGACGTCAGCCTCGTCTTTATTCCACAGATCTACTATATAACTATATTGTAGCGTTAACAAAGTACAAGGATAGACGTGGGTTTGGTAAACGACTCTTTATTAAACAAAACAAACTTCCAAGCGTGTGGCGGCGTGGACTTCCAGACACGAGAGCTCCATGGCATAGGACCGGGCGTGCGTAATGGCCATGTCCGAGCCCCACGCACCGTTCGCGGACAGCCACTCGGCCAAGCGCCGGCCCCCGACTCAATAGAGTAGGACCGGGCGTGCGTAAAAGCCATAATAGTTTTTCAAACCTTCTATGTCACTCCAAATCCTTAATTGCTTCAAACTCTTTGTCCTCCGTGTCACTTAGAAAGAGATTGAAATTACGTTCCCACTATCCCTTGGTGAGATAGTACACATATGCATACAAGCAACACAAAAAAAACCAAGAAGGCACAAACAATGAATAAATAAGTGTTGAATAAATGATAAATAAACAAATAATAATAAATAATAATAATAAATATAAGAGGAGCAAAAATGGAGCAAGTGTACATACAGCAGACAGTGGACTTGGATATGGTGCTTTAAAGTGTTAATTGCTTTATTTGATGTTTTCTCTATTTTTTATGTTTTGAATATGTTCAAGATAAAGATATAAAAGCATGTGAAGTGATCAACTATACTAAAAATAACATGGGAAGTGGTCAACTATACTTGTAAGTAAGTGATGTCTTAATGATCAAGTAAAAATTTGTGAAAAAAACATATATAAGTTGCTCCTGAGTATAAGTCGCCCCCTCACCCAAACTATGAAAAAAAACGCGACCTATAGTCCGGAAATTACGGTACATTCTACCGTGGCACCATTGAGAGCGTCCTCTCCAGTTGTATCACTGTCTGGGGTGGTAGCTACACTGAATACAATATGAAGGCCCTGCAGCGCATAGTGAACACGGCTGGTAAGATCATTGGTGCTTCACTCCCCTCTCCGCAGGGCATTTACGCCTCCCATCTCGCCTGCAAGGCAACCACGATTGTGAGTGATGTGAGTCACCCCGCTCACTCTTTGTTTGATCTTCTGCCCTCTGGGAAGAGGTACAGGAGCCTGCGCTCCCGCACCACCAGACTCACCAACAGCTTCATTCTCCAGGCTGTTAGGATCCTGAACTCTCTTCCCCCTTCTGCGTAGCATCCTATACTTATTTATTGTGTTATTTGTTTATTTATTATTTATTCATCACTCTTATTTATTCATTGATTGTGCCTTCTTGTTTTATTTTTCTTGTGTTGTTTACTTGTATGTACATTGTGAACTATGTCTTGTCACCGTGAGATAGTGGGAACGTAATTTTGATCTCTTTGTGTGTCTTGGCATGTGAAGAAATTGACAATAAAGCAGACTTTTGACTTTTGAATTTTTTATTAAGAACACATTTTGCATATATGCACATATTTTTTTCATACAGCATTTTTGCTATACATCTGATTTGGAAGTGTGTGGTCCAATGTGGCCCCTGAGTAGCAATGATGAAAAATTCAATAATTCAAATTGCCCCTTCATTGATTTAGGTTATATGCACCTATATGTATTGTTTTTTTGCACCTTTAACAGTTTTGCACCTTCAACCTTTAAGATCTAATTTCTAACTAGCAATAAAATTAACTAGATCAGATATATATATATATATAACCCAATAGTTTTTATACTGCTATTTTATACTTAAGACCAAGGGTGGCATTGCGTTGAATTCACCACGTTATACATGTTATTTTTCTCTTAATGTTCTCTTTTACATAACACTTATTGAGAAAAGTCCTTGATTTTCAATCATAGAGCAAAGAAAAAACAAAAGTCGAATTCAGAGGCATCGCTTTTCTAAAAACGAGGCAGAATTCCAAATAGTGTGACCCCTGGGGTGTTCAACTTGAGCGGCACACAGTATATAGGCTCATGTGATGAAAAAGCCAATTGAACTTTGCAAACATATGAGCCCTACCGCCCAAAGGACATTTTTACAGCAACATAATAACACAGTAGAGATCAAGAAGACAGGTATTTTCTCAAAGCACATGTGTGGAAAGCACATGAAGAGGCTGACAAGCTTAGTGATGTCATGTGATGTCTGTTCTCCCAAGTTGGATGACGCAGCTTTAACAGCTCGTGCCCAAACCGGGTGCATCAGTAAAAGAAATTGATAACGACCTTATCTTGGGGCTAGAGTGAGCTTCTCCTCGTGGATGCCCACTGGGACTTTTCTCATTATCTGTCAGTGGTTGCATTCTTTCGCGGCTACTTGTCACAACTAATCCCAGAGTGTAGAGCTTGAAGTTCGAGATTGTGTCTTTACAACAATGGAAATGTTCTTTTGCATGGGAACCTGAAACAGGTCCAAATGTAAAGCAATGCATGGTTAATATTACTGCATAGTGATTATTTTATTACTTGTGGTATTTACATTTAACACGAGTATGTTGCCCTCCTCCTCCCTAAAATCCGTGTTGACTCCCTTTGGAGTGTTGGAAAAAGCACTGAAAACTACAAATAAAGGGGGATTGCTTAATCACTACACATATTAGTCAAAGTCAGTCAATGATATCCTATATTTTGCAATGAACGATTGCAATGTTCCATTCGCACCATTCCCGTCATCACCTCCGAAGCGTTCATTATCTTTGATAAAAATGTATTGGAGATTGAGATCTATACGTGCGACAATGTTAAAGCATCATCGGCATGCTCATTCAACCACAAGACAGAGGAGCTGGTAAAAAGATTAAATCAATCTTAAATAATACCCACAAGGAAGAAGAGACAGCTCTGGATTTTACCAGTATCTAATCATAAACAGGGCATAGCCTTTTGATAACAAAAATCATAAATAAAAGGCTCCGAATTTAAGCATATTAGATTACAGACAACGATCGGCGTCAGATTGGTTTATTGGAGGGAGTGGGGAGGCAAAAACACCAACAGGCGCACCAGGCGACAAAACAAAAGATATATGGCAGATAAATTGATTAGTATGCTGAAAAGGTAAGAAAATGGAGTAGCAGTGATATCATGCTGCAGCTAATAAACATTATTAAATTAGGTGGTTTGGAACAGCCCTCGATGCTTCCTCGAGCGCCCACAGACACACGCACATGCGCGCGCACGCACACACACACACACACACACACATACACACACACACACACACACACACAAAACAGGCCAAGGCATATTTCATGGACAGATAATGTCCGAAGAGATAGTCTGCCCAAATCAAATCAAACAGGAGCAATCTGAATGGAAGCTGCTGTCTTTGCAGCCATAAAATAGCCTGGTTTATGTTCGCAGGTACGCCATCAAATCTATAAATTATCAGGCGCATTTTAGATTACGAATAATCCCGAAGACGGAACCCACAACATTAGGGCCAGAGGACCATCAATATTAAATGATGATGGTTTGTTGTTCTACTGTCAGACTTTCTTTTGAGGCTAAGTCTCAAATAGCATCTTCATGCATTGGTCATTGTTTTCTTTGATGGGAACTTTTCAAAAAGACGGGGCCGACTCATGCATGATCTTGGGCCGCCAATGGCAAGCACACGTCACATTCTGCTGGAGTCTGCCGACTCACTTTTTTTCTTTACTAACTTTAAGACTGGAAAGCGCCTGGGTCATCATTTGTCTCCCTCTGTTGGCTAACTCAAGACGTCATAAGTTAAATTCAATAATGCAAGAGAAGCGTTGCCCTTCCAATTGTTCCCAACAGAGGACATTTTTGATAGTGAACAATCTTTTTTGATCACTGTTTTATGTCGATAACACACTACCGATTGGCTATATCAAATGTTGACACTAAGAATATTTTCAAATCCTATCGTGATCAAAGACAGTGACAATCGCTGGTAGAACTGCACAATTATGGCAAAAATGATCAACTCAGTTATCTTTTATTGATATTGTGGGCACGATTGATAATCTCAGTGTGAAGTTTTTACTGCAAGATGAAATATGAATCTATGAAAGAATAAATGATAAATTCCCCCAAATAATTTGTAAGGATTTTAAGGCTCCTTGCTACGTCGCTCCTCATCGTCAACTTTTGCTGTATTTTCTTCTCTTTATGATTGGCTCTCGGCCAGGTACTTTCACCTCTCACTACAGGGTGTGCTCGCTTGTTAAAGGAGCCTAGGCATGGGCTTTGCAGCAATGACAATCAGCATCCTCTGGGAGCCCTACACTTGTAGAATTACAGGCTCCACTAGGAAGGTGGCATTTTGTGAGTGGATTTTGGTAGCCATGGCCAAGATTCACCTGTTTCACCTTTATTCATGCTTTTGCTACACCTGTTTCACATTCTGTTCATGTTGAGTCTTTGCTGTCAGGTAGCACCCCGCTCCACGGAGGCTTGCTTGCATGCACACTTGGACAGGCTCTCCGGCTAGCATGGATGTTACATCAACTAGGTTCTGAGCTGCAAAGCTCATGGAAAGCCACAGTATACACACACTGAAGGAAATAACTCCAAAAATAGACTTACTTGATCAGGGTTATATTCCAGATGGAGTCGAGATCGGTCCCGGGGCAAATGAAAGATGTCCTGCTAATCCCCATTTATATTGTCCCAGATTGCTCAAGCAGTCAGTCAGTTAAATGATTTCTACAAACTAATACATGTTTTTTGAGTTGTTTGGACATATGCATTGCATTAATAAAGTTGAACTGCAGGCCTTGCTATGGCTCAGGTATAGGGAGAAGAAAGAAAGTGTTGATCTCCTGCCACATCTGCACATTTGTTTGTGTTAAAACTTTGGCGGGGGATGGTTCAAAATTATGAGGGTGGAGTAAGGGCGGAGTTAGTGGCGTCACAACCCGAAAAAGGCAGGGTTAGTGACAACAACAGATTTGCTAAAGCAGCCCATTTGAGTGCAAGGCACAGGCAAGGGAAACATGGGTCATAACTGAGGCTGGATATTTATAATCAAAAATCGAAGAAAAAAAGATAATTTTATCTCGGGGCCCCATCAATTCTAACACTTTTATGAAGGCTTAATCATTAGGTGAAAAACATTTAGAAGATTTAATGAAACTGTTCATTTTGCAGGGATGAAGTGTTGGGCTCTGGGGGCATACATACCAGTACTGCAGATCACTGTTGGGAGTTCAGCAGTTGAACAATTTCCAGACAGTATTGGATCGCCCCTGGTGGTCCTACAGTTGATGCTTTGTAGCCTCCTACCTGAGGGGAGGGGATCAAAGAGAGGGTGTGTGAGTTGGGTGGAGTCCCTGATGATGCTGAGCCCTATTTCGTTTCCTGCTGATGGAATGTCTGTGATGGTGGGAGGTCGACTCCCCACAGTCCGTTTTGTTGCATTCATCAAACTCAAGGTAGGGTTTTAAACTAGGGTTAGTGTTAGGGTTGATGGTTAAGTGTCATAGTAGGGCTTCAAATTAAAGTCATCTTTTTGAGTTAGGGTTTCAAAGTAGGGGTTTCAACTAACATTTCGGCTTTATAGTAGGGTTTAAATCAAGGGTTAAGGTTTCAAACTAGGGTTATGGTTTCAGAGTAAGGCTTCAAATTCATGTTGGGGTTTCAAACTATGGTTAGGGGCTAGTGGTTAGGATTATGGGTTAGGGTTCGAGGGGGTTGGGGTTTAGGGTTAGTGTAAGGGAGTAGGGTTCAGGTTAAGGGTTATTAGTAAGGGTTAGGGTTGTAAGGGGGTGGGTTTAGGGTTGGCATTAGGTTAGAGATTAGGGTCGTTGTAGATCTTCAAACTAAAGTCATCTTTTGAAACTAGGTTTAGAATTTTGAAGTAGGGTTTTAAACTAAGGTTTGGGTATCACAACAGGGTTGGAAATTAGGGTTAAGGTTTCAAACTAGGGTTAGGGTTTCAAAGTAGGGTTTCAAATTAGGGTTCAAAGAAGGGTTGGGGGTTAGCAGTTAGGTTAAGGGGTTAGGGTTTAGGGTTATTGGTTAAGTGTCATAGTAGGGCTTCAAAGCAAAGTCATCTTTTCAAACATTCACCACACTCTGCAGTGCCTTCCCAATACTCAGGGGGCTCTCCACCACACCTTTGTAGAAATTCCTCATGGTGGATTGCCGCAGTCCACTTTGAAATGATATATCGGTGTAGATTCCCCAAATTATCTTTCCCCCGATATTTTCTCATCATTGAACAATCCATACTTTGTAACTCATTGCCGTTTTGTATATGTATGGATTTATAAGATGAATGTTTTACCACAGATATGTAACTTTTCTTACTTCTGTGTTTTTTACATCCAAATGTTGAGCAAAAACTCTCATTTGAAAGAACAAAACAGTAAGTGATGCGATATTATTAAGGGTGCAGGCAATTCTGATAGTGAAATTCAACAATACCCTTTAGGACAAAAATTAAAATATTCAAATAAAATGCCTTTGGATGAAGGTTTTCATGGTGACAATTTGACCCTGGAACTTGTTTTTTTTCCAATTACAATTAAGGGGACAAAGGTTCGGTACATATTGTGCTCCATTGTATTTGATATTAGAAATGAAATGCGTATGGGTAAAGTTGCTGAGTAAAAGAATCTGGTGCCAACACTTGTAACCAATCATGATTGGTCAGGTATACCCTACAGTGTGGTTAGTTAATTTAGAGTGCAAAACCAGCGAACTAGTGAACCACAAAGCAGAGTCGTTCCTTCAAGGGTGTGCTAAAAAAACGACAAAGTAGGTCTTATGATATAAATCCTTTAATATATGAAAGAAGCACATTTCAACACAATATACAGTGTAACAGACCATGTCCCAGTTTCCATATTCGCAAACAGTCCCCCCCCCCCCCCATAAAGCCAACACCCAAAGTAAAGCAAGACATAAGATGTGTTCCGGGTAATATACATTTTATTACGGACACAGGGTTGAGACCTGGGAGGTCTGTGTGAAAAAGAGCATTTCTGTTGCTAACGATAATAATGCTGACCCGAGGGTGGCCCCGGGTCAACCTCTGGCAAGGTCAAAATGTGCCAGAAGATGGTGATGATGTTTCTCACAACTCATTCCCTGAAGACACTTTATGGGTGGACAATGGCTTCTTTGCAAAATATCAACAGAATGGAATGTTCAACTCTTTCTCAGTTTTAAATCTAGACAAGAAAAAAAAAGTCACTGACAACACCTTTAGATTCACATTCCTCATTTGTGTTGTGCACTGCATAAAGCTAACCTGTGGCGTGAGGAGGGTGTGCTAGGTCCATGCCATTTCCCACTTTGACATTCATGGGCTGCATAGGGCTCCTCCATAGGAATGATTTAAATGCCCACCGGGAAAGCTGGGAAATTAACAAGCTAGTTCATGCAAGGCCATTATAATACAAGGACAAAGCAGAAAGAGCTTTTTCATCCTCCTGTAATAAAAGGCATTTAAAGCCAGAATTTAAAGGGAGCGTGGGGACAAAACTCACTTAAAACGTTAGAGAATTTAGAAAACTTTGCTACACAATAATATGGCATTATTCATTAGCCTGTATGCCAATGCAACTGCCTTATTCAATAAGGTAAGACTTCCCCCGGAATTGCCCTTTTAATAGACACACACACAGTGTCCTACCACACTGAAAACAAGACCAGGTGTTTTAAACCCTGAGCAAACGCTTACGCAAGTTCAAGAGCTTTCTGAACAAAGCGACTCGTGCTTTATTTCATCGAGTGTCAACGACAGCTTTGGATTGAACTCAAGATCTGTGGAAGTCAGTGAAAGCATATGCAAGTACTACATCAGACATTTGTTTGATGCTCTAAATAACGATACATTGGCTCTGATGGCAAATTTGTCTTCTCCCCGTGCTTACCTACAAATGACGTCTAAAAAGCTCAGAAAAGCATTTATCAGCACTGAGAGGTTGTGAGAATTTAGTTTGAAAACAAATAACTTGCTGTGCGTCTTGTTCAAACAACCCGAGCGTGTAAAAATACATCAGCATGACAGGCTACCAAACACGGGCGTGTAGGCGAGCGCGCCATGTGACATGTACACAGCGCTTGAGATCACACAGTGCGACAGACTGAAATTCCAGATACGTATTCCACAGGTAAAAAGCTGTGCTGTGCTGTTCCCAGAATATTAAGGCAGCTCATGTTTCATTTTTTTTTTTCATTATTATTATTTTGGCTTATACTAGAGCGCATCCCCACCAACATGTTGACAGATCGCTGCATCACTTGCAGAGACAAACAGTTCACCATGATGACAATCCAAAGGGCTTGATGTGCTGCCTGACAGGCGGGGGGACAAGACGCAGCTCAAGACGAGAAGAGACATAGAACGGTGAGGTGCAAATTGAAACAAATAGTCTGAATGATTCATTAGCATGAGGCAAATGACAGTAAGAGCCTGGAAGTGCACTATTGTCTAATAATCTAGTTCAAGCAGCAATCATATTATACCGACAATGTCCAAATGTAACGTACTCGTTTCCTAATCTATTTCAACCATCCCAAACAAATCGATGTAACTGCGTGGATGACAAATGGTATCTCCTGTTACAACCATGTGCATTCTCTTTGTGTAAACTGTGCTTCTCCAAATTAACTCATCCACTGCCAGTCCAAAAAAGATGAATCCTGGATGTCTTTAGTTGTCAATGCCAGTGAATGAGTTGAAAGGGACGGTAAATTCACATTTTGCCTATATAGAAATGCGAATACTAAAGTCAGCTCTTTGAATAAGTACAAAGTTGAAAACCTTTGCTTGTGGGCGACCAATTTTATGTGGTGAGGCTAAAAATGAGCCAAAACTGCTGCCAACTGTTTGGTCTAGTAACAAAGCTGCAATTTTTAAATCTCTATACATGTAACTACAAGAAAGTAGAATATAAAGGCTAAACACATTGTTGGTGATAGAATTTAAGCATAAGACAAATGTGGTAAAAGGCCCCCAAATCAACAATCCCATGTGCCTGATGGATGCTGTGAAAGAAACCAAGCATCGATGGCGGCTAACCCAGCCATCCCTATCACATTAACAGTTCTAGAGTTAACTTCTCTCTGCATATAGTATGTCCATTGTCCATATTTTAAACAATCGACTTTCAGACAGGCCCTGAGGAATAGCGGGCGTGTTGCAGACAATCACTGGAGATTAATGGCACTTTTTAAATTTCAACTTGGGCTTTAAATGTCCTGAAACATCTGAATAATGACCATCCTGAGGCTCAG
The DNA here is from genome assembly GCF_059516105.1 of Syngnathus floridae. Classification (NCBI taxonomy): domain Eukaryota; kingdom Metazoa; phylum Chordata; class Actinopteri; order Syngnathiformes; family Syngnathidae; genus Syngnathus; species Syngnathus floridae. The sequence goes on from NC_142413.1 coordinate 22,172,041, forward strand.
GGGTCACCAATGAGAAGACAGAGCCACGGGACCCTAGCTAAATGTAAGTAATGCTTGACTGAAAGAAAAGGGTCATTTTACTTCATTGTAGTCCCTTCAATGGCTTTTAGTTCCCCATCTGACAAGCATCCATGTGCAACATCGTGCCATTAACGCACTTGTTTGAGGTGGTGGTGGTGTTGGTGGGGAGTTGGATGAAATGGTGTTGAAAAAAAGTGATTGATGATCTTCGTAACATCCCAGTTGAGGGGAAAACTAGGTTTTGTTTGGGGAGTTTTCCCTTCCGACAGCTTCCCACAGCCTACTAAAGGAACAGTTTTTACAACATGGATGTGCAACCTAGCTCAGAGTAGTTACACATCAGACAGGAGCACCGCCTCAGAGACCTGCAGGGCTTCTGAGGGACTCCTCAGTTCACCTCCCCCGGTCACCAATTGGCTTTTACAGCTTTGATGTCACTGACCAGGTTTTGAGCGAGGCAGATTCCAAAAATCTGGAGAGGAAGACACACAGGAAATGAGAGAATTTAGGGTAGCCATATTAGATTAAAAAAAAAAAAAAAAAAACTGCGGGGATTTGCTCAACCAGGGGGATCTCACCACAAGGTGGCAGTGACAACATAAAATCACAACCCTAATGGCCACTGGTTTCCTTCAGGTTATTTCATTTACAGTATATTTACCTGTAAAAGTGCGATCCCGACAAAAGTGCCAGCAACAATAATGAGGTTGTCCTGCAGCCACTTTTCAAACTGCCCCACACAGCCTTTGGTATAGATGTATTTTTGTTGATCCAGCTTCCCGGGCGCGGCACCGCTGCTGTTCACTGCTACCTTCGGGGATGGGTTAAATGCAGAGACAAATCTCACCACACCCAGATGTGTGTGTGACAATCATTGGGTCTTTACCTTTACCTTCTATACAAAGCAAAGCGGGAAACAAAGTTCCAGAAATGAGGCAAAAAAAACATGTTTCAATAAGCACACAAGTAATTTGCTCTGACAACAAAGTTCCAGGAATGAAGCAAAAAAAAAAACATGTTTCAAAAAGCACACAGGTAATCTGCTCTGACATGACAGGGACATCTTGAACTCTGACCTATGACTAATGCAGGACAAAACAAACAGCAAACAGTTTGTGTCACAGGAAAAAGGGAGTGATGGCTGAGCTACTCTTTCCATTAGAACATGTGGGTGTGTTTCACAGAGGTCACTTTCAGGCTTCGAAAGACCATAGACCCAGTCCATTTCTTGTGTCTGACAAAATACTACTACATTTTGTGCTATAGGCTGGAACTTCAATTTTAGACATGTACACAACTAGAGCCTGAATAAAAAATAAAAAAAATAAAACAACTATAGGTATGAACAGCAAGCTATAACATGTTCCTTTTAGGCTGCTTGCTTAGGGCAACGCTAAGCCAATGTCCACTCTTTCCAATACCCTTGATAGAACAAAAAGCGGCAGCGACATTTACTGGCAATTTAGCCAACTGCAGCCAATTCTGGAAGTAACACTATTCGAAAGGTACGGTTAAAGGGGCACTCAAATGAGGTCAGTTGGTTACGACCCCACTGAGTCAGACTTCTTCTGTACTTTGTACTGTCTTGACTGATAAGGAAAATGAAGCAAGTGGTCAACCTCTATGTATGTGCCCAGTGTCTGAGGTCAACGGATCAGACGCTACAGGCTGTTCAGAGGACTACGTGGGGTATCAGAGTGGGATTGAGCTTGTTCTGTTGCCAGTCCCTCTCATTGGAATGCCCTTGCGTTAAATATTCGGCAAGCCCCTCTTCTGTCCATCTTCAAAACTTGCCTTAGAACACACATTTGTATTTTTGGGCTTTTGACGGCATTGTTTTTATGTTATTCATTTTTAGTTGTAACTGTCTTCATTGTTATATGTCATATTTCTTTATGTGCAACATTCGGTGGGCAGCTGGGGTTGTTTTAAAGTACTCTATAGATCAGTGGATCTTAACCTTTTTGGAGGTACCGAACCCCATCAGTTTCATGTGCGCATTCACCGAACCCCTCTTTGGGGGGGGGGGGGTTAGTACCGAACCCCATCAGTTTCGTATGCGCATTCACCGAACCCCTCTTTTAGGGGGGATGACATACCAGCAAATCAGTGTGACTTCTGCTGTTGCCTTTGCAAGACCAGTTCAGATATGCTTTATCACGAATTTACACGACATTCAGGTGTGTTCGGCCATCCGCGGGGGGGGGAATAGCATACCAGCTCTGCCGAACCCCTGAAGCCGACTCACCAAACCCCTAGGGTTTGATCGAAACCAGGTTAAGAACCATTGCTATAGATAAAGTAAAGAGTTGAGTGTGCAACCTCAGACCACGTAGGCATTTTGTTCAAAAGCTCAGCCGGACGCTAATTTTTAAACCAATAAGGGGAGCTACTTTGTAGCAAGTTGTTCAGGCGGTCAACTTTCTCAGAAGCTATTTATTTTTCCACCATGGTCATACTGCTGCATTCTCTGAGTCTCTCCATAAACAAGCTGCGCATCACTGATAGCTCCGGCAAAATATTAGTCACCAGGGCGTAAACAGACACGAGGAAAATGAATTCATACCTACTCAGCAGCCGGCAGTTCACCATGCTGCAGTGTGCCTAGCAACAAGCAATCTGTCTGACTGCAGTGCAGTGAGTTGTAACTGCCACACCCACACCCACCCACAAACGCACGCACACACGCACGCACGCACGCGCGCGCGGCACACACACACACACGCACACACACACACACACACACACACACACACACACACACACACACACACACACACACACACACACACACACAGAGCGGACTGGCATATCACAGCCGATTGCCAATTACAGAGTGGCGTAAGCCTGCACTCCAGGCTATAACGGGAGGCTAATTATACCTGCTAGAGGAACAATCTGTTATTAAGGCAGGAAGCGTGCAGAGGAGCCTGGGTAATTAACTCGGTGGATTCTCAAGTTCTGCCGTGATGCTCTACTGATGTTTTGGAGCATTTCTCTGTTTAGTATTATTTGATCATGTATATTAGGCGTTCAAATCTCCCTCAATTGCTCAGGTCGTTTCAATCAGATTGACCTTGTGCGCAAAGAAGCTTGTGATTTCTGCAAAAATGGGCGGCTCCATGCTCTCTGCCATGTGAAATTTAAAAATAGCTGAAATTTCCATCAAGTGTGTTATCTTGACTTTGGCCTTTCTGAATTAAATATAGAATGCAGCGTAGGGACGGCATTGAAAACATCATTATTTTCACAAATCAACATTCACGTACCAATAGGAATTGATTTTTTCTCTATAGTTTTTTTTTTAATTCTGGGATGGTGTTACGACCCTTGACTGCGAGTGCCTCGCCGCGTAAAGGCCTAACATAGATGTGAAGGTTGGCGGTGGATAAGTGAATTAAAGATTTTTATGGCGAGAAGCCCACTACTAGAAGCAAAATGAACTGACCAAATTATTGACTGAATTAAATGGCGAAAAGCTGCGCGTGCATGTATTTTCTTGAAGTACTTCATGAAAAGATGTCTTATCAACCAGTTCTGCCCAATCAACAGAATTAAAGATTCTATCAATAACTATGTATGAATTATTAACAATCAGATAATCAATTATTATGACCATCTATACTGCAGAGAGAAGTAGAGTCAGAGCATAAAACATGTCTGAGGATACCTACCTCTTTGCGTCGAACATCATAACCACACTGGGTGTTGACGACGCCCTTTTAAGAAAAAGAGAAATGAAACCAAGAGGTAATGTCTGTCAGTTGCTTTTTTTTTTTTTTTTACATTTTACAGTTGTGAAACTTAAGCAGCACAAATGAATATTTTTCAGTGGAACCTCTAAGGTCAAATCCCAATTAAGATTAACAACTCCTCTAAGGTCAAATCCCAATTAAGGTTAACAACTCAGAATTTGACAAAATTTTCACGTAAATGGCATATCTCTACCAAAGTTAAAGTGAAACCCCTTCCACCGCGCGTCCCGGATTGGCGGGCATAGTATTTCATGGATTTTTTTGTATTTCATCGTTTGCAAGGATTTTGCTGGCGGAATTTGGAGTTTAAATCCCTTGCATCATGAAAAAATACCCATGTGTACTGATTCAGCCAATCAGTGTCACTATCATTCTGTCAGCTGCTGATTGTGTTCTTTCAGTAGAGAGAGGCAGTACGCTGCTCGACTTGCTGATTCACTTCCGACTTTCCCCTTCCTTTAGGGAATGCAATGTTAGCAAAGTAACATCCTGACATTGGTCTGCACTGCAGTTTCAGAACAGCATTGGTAGAGCCAAAAAGAAATGTTAGTCAGCGAGCAACTGCGTGTAATAAGAATAATTAATCACCAATGTAGAAGGGCTGAGATGAGAGCAAGTTAAAAGAACAAGTTAACACCCAAATGTGTTCTGTCCAGACCAACTAATCAAAACACAGTGTTCCGATTCATGTTTCATTTGTGGAATGTGAATTAAATAGGCAAGATCCATCTCTTTTTATCCATCTCAGGGGACGGACGTTTTGCCATTTGCTATTGACTGAAAATACCATCACAGTTGCCAGGTTTTAGGTCACAACCAATCAAAGCTCAGCTTCAGAAAACTGGTACTGGTGTAGGTGGAACATTTGATGGTCAATTTCAGCACAGATGAAATTTTTTTTATACAAAGACACCATTGCAACCTGGTCATCCTGGAAGGGGGATCCTCCCATTTGCGGTCCCATCTCAAGGTTTTTAATTTTTCCCCGGTTGGAGTTTTGTGAGTTTTTCCTTGCTCTCCTGGGAGTTAAGATCAAAGGATGTTGAGAAGAATTGTGGCCATGTGAAGCCTTTTGAGACGTGTTTGTGATTAAGGGCTCTATATATGTAAATTTGACTTGACTTCACATCTTTATTTGGGAGGGAATGTATGTGTCCAGCAGCATCTTGGAAACATTGTTCCACTATTTGTAATAGTTGTTATTCATAAATGTTGCTCTCTCTTAACATTATACATGTTTAAATGTGTGTTATATCATTTGCGTTGAAAACAAGTTTTTTTTGTTTTTTTTTTTAAATAGTTTTGGAATTTTTATTACAACGTAGTTTCTATTTTGTTTTTACTCTCTTTACCGCATATAAAGAGAAAATAAAGTTTTTAGAGCAGGTTGGTTAGTTTTTATTAGCTTTTATTTTGAAGAAAACGCTTTGTTTTCAGTTGGGGGTATTTTTATTAGTAGCACACCTCGGTGTATTTCTGTATTACGGATTACACTTAATGCAGCAGTGTTTTGGAACTTAACTCCACGCAATGGACGGGTATTTATTCTGTACTCCACGGTCAAAAGTAAGAAAATCTTGCTCAGTAAGTGTTTTGTTGTACAGTATTTATATTTTCTAGGTTTCTTATGTTGCCTGCACTTAATTGAAGTTTTATAATGTGATTCCTTAATTTCCTATTATTATAACTGAATCTAAATGAACACAGTGGAGGTTAATAGAAAAACAGATTGTGTTTGACCTCAGAGACTCCACTGTTCTAGATCCATGCTGCATTAATTGGTTTCAGTGCCTCACCACAGGGTCTTTGACACAGCAAGACAAGGGGACACCACAGCGCTCTCGACTGTGGTTCTGGTCAGTGCAGTTGAAGTACATGTTCAAGTTCCAGTCATCTGGCCCGTGAGCGCCACAGCATGACCACTAAGAAACAAACAACAGGCAGAAATGTAACTGGCAATTAGTGAACAAGCAACAGACACGGATTTAGTTTGATTTGGTCTCGGAAAGGCTCTGAGAGGGCTGCCCAGGCTATGCTTGCGTGGGCTGGCAGCTAACGGTGGCAGAGATAGTGCCAACTGATATCAGACAATAGAGACGCTAATCGGCTTTATGTAATAACAAAGCCCATTGTTTACGCATGAGAATCAATTATCTCTGCCACCTCATAATTGGATAAACACAATCATATTCATTTTGACATTTGTAGCAGACTGGTCCCCTTTGTCTAGAACATCTGCCCCCAGACAAGACTTTGGAAAAGCTGTGCGGACTGTTGCTTTAGGCAGCAGCGGCAGACGTACATATCCCTGGGCGAAGTCAATGAGGTTCTGCAAGTCGATGTCATCCCGGTAAGCCTTGATATTGTTGTTAATGAAGAAGTTGAGCTGGTCTTTGATCCAATCCTTGAAGACGAAGGCGAGGATTCCCGCGGCGAGCTCCAAAAAGAAGATCAAACCCAAGAACACGGAGAACTAAAAGCGAGAGGGTCAGTACACACAGAGCGTCATTTTACTGGCATTGTTAGTCAGATGGTCTTGTGGAAGGCTCAAGTCTCAATTTGCCTGGCAAAAAACGCAGTCCCAGAGGTTGCATTAAATCATCCCCTCACAGTAAACGTAGGTGGAGACAGGCTAATGATTAATGTAGCACAGCCCTATTAGCTCATCTCTCTGACGCCTGACTTACTGTTACTAATGGAAATCGGCAGGAGGTAATAGCTACTCAGAATTGCAAGCGGCAGGTTTGTCTGCGTCAGCTGTCAGCGGAACCAAAATACATCCTCCAAAATGTAGCTGTTGGTTTGGACTTCAAAAGTGTTTTATTTCATTTCCAAACCAAAAGGCACAGAGCAATGTTTGGGAGCTTGGATCCTTGTTTCTTTGATGTTTGGCAATGAGACAGCACATTTTATTTTGTTTGCGTGACGCAACTGCCAATTCTCTTCAAGTGAGTCACAGACACGACACCTGCGACTTCGGCAGCCTCTGCTCTGGGCGTTAACTGTTCTTCTAAAGATCTCTCAAGTGGTTAGACTGTGTGTGTGTGTGTGTGTGTGTGTGTGTGTGTGTGTGTGTGTGTGTGTGTGTGTGTGTGTGTGTGTGTGTGTGTGTGTGTGTGTGTGTGTGTGTGTGTGTGTGTGTGTGTGTGTGTGTGTGTGTGTGTGCTTGTGTGGCCTTTGAAAGTCACTTACAAATTTAAGCAAAAGTGTGTTCTCCCGCAGAGCTCCGATGCATCCAGCAAAGCCCAGCACGAACATGACCCCGCCGACAACAATGAAGAGCCAAACAGGGTCAAAACCTCCAAGATCTGTGATGGATGACAGATTGGACAGCACGCCCTGGGGAAGGAGGAGACATAAAGACAACAGTGGAAAATGATCTTTCGATCAAATGAGATGTCTTAACTTTTTTCTGTGGGATGTCAAAGAGAAATATTTAAAACTCAACTTGTGACACAGCTAAGACTCAATGCTGCAAAAAAAAAAAAAAAAAAAAATGCTGGTTGCATGATGAATAAACCGTTTTTATTTCTATAAGTGGCATGTTTTGATCCCACTTTCATCAGGAGCACAGTTCGCAGGTTTCTGCCAATGTTCACAAACACGTCCTTCCTTTGCACATCCTGCCATGCTCCACCATGCTCTCACTAAACAGTCTTACAGTAAATGCGGTGTTATTTCACAATGATGTAAAACTGCTATCGTTTTGCGATGTTAAGAGTGCCACGTTGTATGATATACAAAAGATCATATCAAAGTACACTCCCCATTTAAATGTCCATCCATTCATTTTCATCACCACTTATTCTGTTCAGGGTCGCGGGGGGTTCTGGAGCCTCTCCAGCTGACATTGGGCGAAGGGCAGATTACAACCTAAACTGGTCGCCAGCCAGTCGCAGGGCACATATAGAGACAAACAACCAATCCCACCTACATGCACGCTGCATTTCAGTATTTTTATCATTATGTGATAATGACGATGATTTTTGTGTTTCAGGCTATGGTCAGCAATAAGAAGCAGCCGTCAAAAGTTTTGTAATAACTGAAAAATAACAAATTCACAGTAGATAGCTAAATGTAGTTGTGTTGAAAATCCCAGAGAAACAACCCAACCATTATTCCAATCCTATACCTGCTATTAATCATTCAGCTCTAACCGCTTTAAATTATTCAAACTGTTCCACAAAGAGACTCGGGTGAAGGCAATTTGCACAGAGTTCATGACCACATAATACTAATCAGAAAGTGCGACCACAAAGACACAGTATTTAGGGAACTGGCATGTATAATAATTTCAAGATAATTAATGAACATATTCACTGGTAACTGGACTTGAAGACATTGTACATGTTTTTACTGATCCACTGATAATGAGAGGTTAATGACAAAAAGTGCCCTTTCATGCTCAAATACTGTTACGAATACACTTAGCGACACCATTGGGAGTTTTTCCAAAAGACCCCTGCTCTCACAAACCTGAAACACTGAGAATATTGAGATAGTAGGTGGTATGCTCATGCTCCTGTACCGTTCCTCTGCATGAAGCCATTGTCACAGAGGCAGAAACGATGACATCAACAAGCTTTATGGCCATATCTTCACCATGATCCAAATTTATATCATTTCTACCACATATCACAGTACCAATAATTCTGCTGCCATAAAGAAATAGGTGGGTTCAAAATAAAAGGTGCTACATACTAACTGTTTAAAAAGTTACCCTTTCCTAATCCTGTATTTCATCTTTGCATGTTGCATTAAACTATTGGAAGAATGCTAGCTATTCTCGTGAGCACTGCGTGCTTGCGTGCATATGTTGAAACGTACCTTCTCCGCCCATGCCCACAGGCCTATGGCAAGGAATGCTGCTCCTAGTAACTGAAAAACAAAACACAAAGAAAACGGGACTTCGTTAGTCAGAACGCTAACTATTTAACAGGTACTATATGCTAACCTTAGACAAACGATTTTGAATCTGAACACAGCTATGCTAAAGAATGCTGCAAAGTCTACATGTGGAAATTAATCTCACTGCAAAGCGCTAAATCTGGAAAACAGGTTTTCTGAGGCTTCAAAGACAACTAAATTCTGACAGCATGTCCTGTGGACAGACTTAATCATTGCATTTTCAGGTTGAATTCATTGCTCCAGGCCACTTAAGAGGCTAAGGATGCGATATCCGGAGGATTAGGGAAAAATCTTTCCAGCATTAGCTTCCTGTCCCTGTGAGGGATGTACGCCGGGGGAACTAAGAAAAAAAAACACTTTTTGAGATGGCTCCTTTATTAGACCATGTCATATAAAACTGCAAAGCAAAAAGTATTATATTTTATATTATATTATATTTTGATCATGATTGGGACCAATTAGAACCAAAAGCCAATTTTTCAGATTTTAATCAATCTAATTTAATCAATTACAATAATGCATCAAATTTTATTTCATTTTAAGACAGTAGCTGTTACAAAATGTTACAAGTGTTTAAAAATGTCTTTTAGTTATGTATATTTTTATTTCCTTGCAAGAGATTATTACAAGAAAGATTAATATATATTAGCAGTGTTCTGCATACAGTATTTGAGTTTTGAAAGGGTTTATGCCTTCTTGGTGGTCACTGTTTACTGTTTATCGTTTTTGTTTCTATATGTTTGAAACATAAATTTGTCTGTCAGGTACATTGCTACAAGTTGTTTAACTTTAATAAATCAAACACTGCTGGGACAATCCTGTACCTCTTTCTTTTCAACCAGAAATGTGTTGCGCTGCTCAGGGGGTACTTGGCTGAAAAACTATTTCAAAGGGGGTACATCACTGAAAAAAGTTTGAGAACCACTGTCTTAGAGGATAAAATAGAGTGAAATTCAGGGGAAAGGTCTTGCTCTCATCAGACAATAAAGGCCTACATTCCATCGAAACTTGGCACCAGCTTTAGGCTAGTCTGCAAACAAAACAAACAAGCAATGTCTGCGCTTGGGCAGGTTCCCAATAACTATACATTTTGTATACCGCTTGTCTTCATTAGTTGTTAGCAATCTCTTGGTACTTGTATTTCACTTTCACTTCCCAAATAGCTATGGCTGGGGTTGAATAAAGAATGTTTGTTTCTTTGTGGATGGCCTGTGATTGGGTGTAGCCCTACCGCTTGCCCAAAGTGAGCTGAGGCTCGACTTACCCACAAAAATAGATGAATGGTGTTGGACTTTTTAAATGTGTTTCAGTGTTGGTTTCATGTTGGAAGTACGACGCCATTTGGCAGAAGTGAAAGATATACACCAGCAAGCATTTGTGATAAAAGCCTGCCTTACATTTGTAACCGTTTCCCGCAAATAGACAGACGCCTGACAGATGAGACATGAGCTGCACCTAGACAGCCAAAGATACAAATGTGGGGAATATATTATGAGTGACCCTAGCTTTTTGACAAAAAAAAAAAAAGCCATTATTGCATTTACATCTGCCTCTTTCTTGAACAAACACAAAACACTAAACTGCAAAGTAAATTGATCGCTGTTGCTTTCGGTGATTTAATCAAATGTTTTTTCTGTCATTGCTTTCGCCTGAAAATAGTAGAACGTGATTGTAATCAGACTGCTATCAAAACAAATTGCCAGCTCACGCTTGTTCCAGCTTGAAAGTTTGATGGAATGGAGTTTCAAAAATAACCAAGATGGCTGCCACATTAAATGAATGTTACATCTCAAAACAGACAAATCAGACGATATCTTCTCTCCCAAAGAGCAACAGGTGCATTTCAAGCTGTTGTTGGTAAGACAGATAAGCCTGTGTGAATCATATTTGGTCAATTTCCGCTTGCGGTATGAGGCACTTGTTGTGTAACTTAAGATTATAATGATGAAACATAATTAAAGATTGAGACATTCTGGTCTTTCCCCACTCACTGACAGGAAAGCGATACATTCGCCTGGGTGAGAAGAAAATGGCACAACGAATACTATGCATCGATGAAATACATTGACCAACCAGTCGGCGTTTGTTTGCACCGAGTTAAAGATATCGAAGGCTCTCCAGAGACACAGAGATGCCGCTGCCATGAATTTGTAAAACTTTTACTGCACTGTGAATCATCCACGGTTAGGAAACATGGCGTTGTGCGGTGACTCTTGTTGAGTCACAACAAATTACAACATCGCTATTCTCTATTGCTCTCTATCGCTATTGTCCAAACTGTATTACAACAGAGTGTACAACACCCTCTTGAAATTTCCCAACAGTGTAATGTGACAATGTGGACTTCTCTACATAGCATGTTTTCTCTTTGCTTAATGAAAGAAGTATTCAATCACTTTTTGGAATACATTTGTCTTAACATTCTTTCAGTTAATTTCATTGATTTCATTGTCTGTTTTTTTGTGACTTCATCAAGCATTTTGAGTTATTGTAGGGAAACTATGCTCATTACGTGGGGTGAATTCATGAACACTGGATCAAATAAAATCCCCCTAATGCTTCTCCGGGGCATTATTAGAGCTGCTGCTCAAAAAAAATGTATGACTCAAAAAAATCTCTCATTTTAATGCGTGAAAGTTGTCTGATGAATAATGAAAAAAGTAAATACGGTACGCTGATTAAAATCCAATTGTAGAAAAGACCCCCGCAGGCTTATAGAATGCCAAATGTCTAATGTTTGATGAAATCTGGAAAACATTAATGCCCTGAGAAGCACATCCCCACAGGCTGGTTGGCCTTTGTAGTTAAAAACATTCTGAGTGACACACCCGCTCAATCTGACACACACAACCTTATTAGCTTCACAGCTATGAGAAATCTTGCTTATATGAAAGACCTTTATCTGCAGTTTTTGCAGGAAAGAAAGCTTATCTGCAGTTTTTGCAGGAAAAAAAGCTCTGTCATAATTTGGCCCTGTCATTAGAGCACAATGGAGTGGATTAAAGCATAACCAATCCAGTATGTTAACACAGAGATTATCAATACGAAAAAGAGTTAATCAGTTAATCCTGTTAATATCAACGATCGTCTTGCAATAGCTTTCGAGTTGACAAAGGTTAAAAAAAAAAAATAAACATCCAAGTGAGAGTTCATGAGTAAGATAATGAATTCTCATCTATGAGACTGCGTTAAACTTTTAATGTTACATTCACATTATTAAATATTTTCATTATCAGGATATAGAATGAAACAATACATTTCAACAACGGCTCCACAATATATAAAAAAATATATCAATATCGCAACATTGACCCATGTATCCATGTCGCAAAGACATGCAATAATTTTCTTCTGAATTTTATATCAAGGTTAATTGCAATTAGTTAGCTAAGAATACATTGATCTTGTTTATTTTTTAGCATGAAAAAAAATTATTTCATTAGATAGTAAAAATGTAATTTCTTTAGGCACATGTCATATGGCAATAATATTGATATTGAGATATTCAATAATCAATATCATGGCAGCCCTAATTTGAACGCACAGCCGATTGTAGGTAACAATTAACATTTGTGTTTTGTTTTTTATGTCCATGGCTGTGCGCTTGTCTGGATTTCTGTGGATCTCCCAGCCTCAACCTGCTGATGACACTCTCCGACACGTTCATGAGTGGCCAGATCCCTCTGAGTCTTTTTTGAAATCTTGCAACGGTGAGGTATTGTTGTAATGTTACATGTCAAAATGTGAATATCACATTCACAAGGACCATCTAAATACCAAAAGTCATCTGTAATGGGTACATTCCATTTTAGGTTAATCCTGAAATTTTATCCAAAAGCAAATGACCTCTAACTTTTTGTATGTAGTGTATGGATGTCGTTTAGAGACTGCAAACTTGGCGAGACTGAGCACCAGTAGTAGCAGTGCCCATCAGTTGCTTCAAGGTGTGATCATCAATCAGATCCACATAATCGACAGAAAAGGTCAATTAATCGATTACTGTATCCACCCCTACTTTACAAACTCAACTGATGTCAAATTCAAACAATTTACACTCTCTTTAATACCAATCTTAGAAGATGACTTGAGAGGAAAAAAATGAACAATTAATGTCCACTAAGTCCATTCACATATAATACACATTTTATTGCCAATCAGGCACGTGCACTGTGAGCCGATGCTGGCTAACAGCACACAGCCTCCATCCAAACAACTCAGCAACCTGGTTAGAGCTTAACACGCTGTTAATTACAGAATGCGGAGCTTTCAAACATTACTGCAGCTCAAGCAGAAAATGTGATTAATTATGTGGATGTGAGAAATGTGTCTATTCTGAGGGACCACAGAATGTGTTTTGTTCCCAGGCGAGAGAATGCCTGGCTGTCAACACCGAGCATACATGGGCACCGGAAGAATCCAAGTAGAAAGGGTTTTATTGCACACAATATTTATACTCTTGGGCATGTTAGTCTTATTTTAGGCACCATTGTCAAGGTTGACAAGAGAACAGCAGGAAAAACAAACGGGTTGATTTGAACAGAATAAACCCCATTGCTGTCTTTTCAACAATGGACTGGCTTGTCTGACGAGTTCACTTTCATAGCTCATGCAACAAGAGAACATCTTGTGACGATTACTAACAGAAAAAGAAGACAGACTTGTTTCACCAAAAATGCAGATACAGGACTTTCAGCTCAGTCAAAATGTTAAACAAGAAGAAAACAAGCCTCAACACATTCACTCTGTGACGATTGAATTAAAAATAACTGATAGCATGAAGCTCAAGTCATCGGATATTACCATTCCCAAGTTTGGAGGACACTTGGAGGTGGTAGGGAAATGATGAGAATAAGGAGGAATGGGTCATTTGCATATGTGGCTGATGAGCCAGACACAAGCAGAATATATGAGCCAAGACAGCCAACCATTGCTCGACCTCGTCATTGTTCTCACCATCACTCTTTGTGCATTTATGGGAGTGGACGGGAGAGAAACAATGCTTTCCCAGAGGCCAGCCTCTATAGTGGTAGAGTGAGTGAAAGAGGCACGTGAAAGGAAGAGCGCCTGGTCATCTCCAAGCATGTGTGTGGGAAGACCCCGTGGGTCACACACACATTACACAACTATACCAATCACACTGGGGCCCATGCAGACGGCCGAGGGGGGGGGGGGGGGGCTAAATAGAGAAACTTTGCTGCTAAGAGATGGTTGTAAAGATGACGTCGGCAGATGAGTGCTCAATGTAGATGAAACTTGTGCCATGTCTAAAAAACACTGCACTCCTCCAGCTGCTTTAACGGTTTACTGATTTTTTTTCAAGATTATCTAACCTTTATGTAACGTAAACACTTTACGGCTTCAAAGGTTGTTAGGTATGATCAGCAAAACTGACATGTGGCAAACAAAGAAAAAGGCATGGGGACGCAAAGAACACTTAAAATAAATAAATACTAGGTATTTTGCTATGTGCATAATCATTGTCAGCAACTACGATGACGTCCTCTCGAGCAGATTGAACCAACCTAATAATAGTGTAAGCATATGAACATAACAACAAACAAAATAATCCAATTAATTCAACTAATGTACATTCATGAACCATTCCAGTGAGTGTTGGTGGACAATGTAAAAGCATTTTGTCAAACAGGAACGCTAACGTTAAGCTAATATATCTCATTTCGAACACAAAGCTACTTCTAATTTACACTGTTTGATTATAGGCACCATAAGTGCTTCAAAAGACCGTGTTTACTTACCCAGAATAGAATATTAAATCCGAATAGGAAGTATTTGACGCAGCAGCTGACTTCTGCTCCTTTATATTTGTGTTTTCTGTTCATTCTTCTAAAGATATGGGCTAACGAGCAAGATAAGAAAATACGCTCGCAGTGGGATAAACTCGACCAAAACCAAAGTTGCTAAATACCCGAAGTGACGGCTAGCTCGCTCCATAAGAAAACAAAAATAGGTTTACTACCCGGGCAGACTGAGATGCTACATACATAATTAGCCTTCTTCGTTTGGACCATTAGCATGCTAGGCTAGCTAACACACAACTTTTCCCATTAGCATTACATGCTACAAGAAAACAACATTAACTACGAATACACGTAGTTGTGTGCGCATTACGCCTATACTTTGTTTAAACGCGTCAAGTCGAAAAGGAATAACAAAGCGCAGCGTTATATTTGCCACTTCGAGACGGGACAACACCCATACGTCATCATCTGTCGTCCAAGTTGGAGTGAAACAAGTAAACAGAAGCAAGGGTTGAGCCTCAGTAGTTTCACCATAGGTAGAACTTAAAAAAAAAAAAAAAAAAAGAGGAAGAACTTATAAGATCGTTTTTTCTCAACTTTTTCGGATTTAGTTTCAAAGACACGAGCGGTTATAGACGTTAATAACAAAAGATGCCTCGATAACATAATGCACTGTATAATTACTTTTAAATAGAACTAATATCGTGCACTTGATATAGCCATCCATCCATCTATTTTCTATACAGCCTGTCCCCACGGGGGTTGCGGGCGTGCAGGAGCCTATCCCAGCAGTCATCGGGCAGTAGGCAGGGGACACCCTGAACTGGTTGCCAGCCAATTGCACGGCACACAGAGGCGAACAACCATTTGCACTTGCACTCACACCGAGGGGCAATTTGGAGTCCTCAATCAGCCTACCAAGCATGTTTTTGGGATGTGGGATGAAACCGGAGTGCCCGTAGAAAACCCACGCGGGCACGGGGAGAACATACAAATTCCACACAGGGAGGGCCAGAGGTGGTGCATTTGATATAGCATATTTTATTTGAGACGATAAGGCGGTTCAGATGGATGGACAAAATGTTGTGAACAAAATCAGATGATGATTAGCCAATGATTCAGTGCCATAGAATAGCGCATATTATCGTATTACTTAAAGGTATGGTAGTATCCGATACTTAATATTGTAATTCGCCCAAATGTACTTTCAAAAGCTGTTTAGAATTAATTTGATCTACCCCCCCCCCCCCAAAGAATATTGCTCACCACTAGATTGTCTAAATATATGTCTCACTATATATTTTTCTGCACATATCTTAAACATTGCATCTGTTTTCAGAATATTTGAAGGTGATGTCCTTAACGATGATGTTCAACTCTCTTAAGCTTATAGTTATGTTGATACTTGTCACATTTTGTACCTAAAATGCACTTCATACAAACCAGTAGATTTTTTTTTTTATCAGAAAAGATTTCAAATGCGAAGATTATGGGTTTGACCCTCAGCCCTTGTGACCATGTTGAAGCATCCTGAAGCTGAACTCCCAGTTGCTCCATATGCCGGTTGTTAAAAAAAAGTTAATTTTGCAGAATGTGTTATTTGACGGTTTAAGTTACAATAACTCATTTCTGTATTATTCGTACTGGTATGTTACACTGCGTATGCACAGTCATCATAATGCTGCAAAAACTCAAAGGATGGTGCCTCAAAGCTTCACAGTGCACAAATGATCCAAAACTTATTGTGAAAAGAAACTTTTTTTGTTGTAAAGAATATTCCTCAATGGCCAAGTCAGGAGTGACTTTATCCATAAAGCCAAAACACCATGCTCTTCACTTACTGAATACAAAAATACAGGATGCAAGACAACAAACAAGGTAGAGTGAACAGTGAAGGCCTGGCCAAGACTGCCCAGAGAGAAAAAGGAAACTAAGAATTTGAATATACTGCAGAAACTCTGCAGGAGATGGCTAGTATTCCTGACTGTTAAAATGAGAACACTGACCTCGTTTTAGCCTTTTTGACCTCAAGAGCGGCCTCTTGTGTCTCAAATGGGACGCTCACCTTGAAACTTTTAATTCCTCTTTCTTCCCGTTTTTATTAAGGAGTGGGAAGGCGCAGAAAAATCCACATTGTGTTCCTGGTGTGATGTAAAACTTGGGTGGGATATAAATTGTTGTAATTGATAAAGACAATGGAAGTATCAGTCAATTATTCAAAGAGGTTCTTTCATATTATTTCTATATGTAGGAATTTAGGGAAGTCAATAAATACTGATCAAACCTTGACTAATAAATTACAATTAAAGAACTAATCTCGATATATCTGTATAATGCAGTGCAGCTCAACGCCACTGCAAACTATAACCACAAAACAATAATAACATTTGCCGATAACAACTGTAAAAATATTTTATAAAGTTAAGAGGGGTCTAATAATATTGTACACGTATACTGGTATACGACCCAAGGTGCTAGTGGCACAACTATTTTATCTGGATGCGTTTGGTCATTTGAACTTCTGTCTCAAGTCCTACAGATGGCAGTCTCGGAACCTGAGATGAATGTGAATTTGGACCTCAGAGGCTGACGTTTTGGCAAAGCACCTTTCACAAAGTACGTAAACAACTTTCAAATTAAAATGAATGCCAGCAGGTGTGAGGTCAATTTGTTGGATGCCCGATTGCTCATTATATTCCTATTTGGCTAACTGATAGTGGCAAATTGCAGGTTTTCATCTGTGTCCAATTATTCCCAGCTGATTTATTAGATAATTATTAAGGGGCTATATCATAGGCCTTCAGAGCTTGTAATGGACCAGATTTGATTGAATTAACTACCTGAAGTCTGCAGTAAGACACACAACTTTGTAATCAATGTCTTAAAGGCAGAAGTTAATAAAATACATTGACATGCCGTGAATTTGTTGTAGTCTATTTTAAATTACAGTCGATACTGGGATTTTTCCTTTACTATAGTCTTGTGGAAAGAAATAATTTTACAAGGCTATACTTGTGTGTCACCACTTTATTATTCAAAGATTTCCAGATATCATGCAAGTATGGAATGTTAGTTGTGTAAAAATGCAATTGCATAATCACAGAGCCATCAAAAAAGAAATGCTTTCCAAAGTCCAAATGAAAAGTGTCAGGAATGGTTGGCCTGTCCAGAGTCCTACTGAAACCAATCCATTGACGGCGACAGGTTTAATCCTGCTGAAGGTCAACACCAAGCAGGTGTCCATGCCTCTCAAAAAAACTCAGTTGATGTGCTGTGTTTGCTGACAAATGGTGGGGCAAGATGTGTGTAAGGATCGCTTTTCAGATCCACGCTGTTGATTTGAAGGCCACGGCCACTTACATCCATTTTGGCAACTAACTGAATTCCACAAAGCGCTATTTTGAGACAATCCAGAATGAAATCACTTCGTTTTGCTTAGGAATGAAACGAAACTTGCAAATCAAGTTGCCAAGAAAAAGCAACTTACCAAATATGAACAGGAACGTACTCTGCGTTCAAAATACATTTTAAAAATCCTTTTTCCGCATATTCATAGATGTAACACTGAAAATTGGTTTATCAGCAAATTGGGGAGGGAGTCAACATTACATTACAGTTGAGCCACATTCATACAAGCAAGTCCTTCAGGTAGCATTAAAATCGGTCCAATATGCCAATGGTACAGAAAGGGGTCCACAACATTCAGAGAGGTTTTCTCACCCCTAGCAAATAAAGAAACAAAATAACAATGAATTTAAGAAGTTTGGTCAAATGCCCATCCATTCTAAAGTCCTTTCATTTGCACCAGCAATTAAAAGCTTGTCGAATTACTCTAAATAAAAAATTGAATGGGTGACTAATGCCACATCACATACCCTCTACTCTCTTTTCTGTCTCTGTTAAGTTTACATTCACTTCAGCAAATGCAATAAAAAGCAACATACAGTATGTACACTATGTTATACTGAGTATTGCACTATGTATGGCAATTTCCCTTGGGTTATAATAGACATACACTGCTGTCATGTGTGATAGTGTGATTAGTGATTACCACTGTGCTGCATAGTATTAGGAGCATAATAATCCATGTGGTCATTAATAAAGTAGGAATGTTGCTTTGAACAGTACACAACGATTGTGAAATTCAAAAAGTAATGATCAGTCATTGCTAATGAGCTAGGAAAGCTAAGGTATGCTCCTTGTGAGACTGTAAAGTATAACATTCATTCAAAGTGAAGTGAAAAAAAAATCTTTGGTTAATGTGTCCTTTTAGTATGCCGGAAGCGTACAAGCTACCACAATTGTTCATGCAAAAAGCTTGTTCTTGTCACTGTAAGGCCTTAAGTCACAATCGGTTACTAATTGAACTATCAATCAGGAATTTTGCTGCTCCGAGATGTCTCAACGTAACCCCGGTTGTTGCAAGCTCACAGGTCGGTGGAGATGGTGCTTTTCTTCACCCTCAGACTGCCGCCCCAACCGCGGGGACAGGTGTTGTATGAATGCATGCCAGGCAACCGCAGGCCCGAGTCCTCGGACTCAATGGACGCATCAGAGTCAGTTAGGGAGCGTGTGTTGTAGAGCCTCACGGGGGAGCCGATCTGCTGTGTTGGGGTTGGTGGAGGACTGGTGAAGGTGGGCGACTGCCCCCCCAGCGGTTGTGACTGGAATGGTTTGCAGTCATAGCCATGGTGGGAATATCCCACAGGCGAGATGGGTAAACTGTGAGCACTCAACGCACCCGGCGAGGGGCTGTTCTTACGTTTGGCTGCATTGATTATGTTCTTTGCCAGCATTCGATGGTTAGCCTTTGAGTCGAAATTATTGTTGATTGGGGACATGCAGCGAATGTCCTTGGGTGGGGGAACAGGAGAAGAGGCAGAGGAGATGGACAGACGGTGAGCAGAGGGGAAAGGCAAACTAGTATGAGAAAGTGCAGGAGACTGGGAACGTGAGCCCCAAGGTGGCGAGACAGGAGAAGTGGTTGTTGGTGGTTTGGAAAGTTTGGAAGTAGAAATACCAGAAGTCTGGATTACGATTGGTGATTGACACCTTGGACTCCAAGGAGGAGAACGGTGAGGTGCAGTTGTGGATGTTTGAAATGGTCTGGAAGAAGAAAGTGAGGAGAGGGTGGACTTCTCGGTACTCGTGCTCACCATGGGAGACGGGCATCTTGATCCCCAAGGTGGAGAGATTGGCGAGGTGTTTGTAGATGTTTTAGACGAAATATGCGAAGCATGTGTCGATTGCAAACTGACTGCCGGGGACTGGCACCTTGAACTCCATGGTAGCGAACGAGAGGAATGGGATGTTTGGAATCTGAAATCATGACCAGAGGAATGGGTGGATGATTGGATATTCCGGGGTGCCATTGGGGATTGGCATCTTGAACCCCAAGGCGGTGAACATGGAGATGTGGATGTAGAGGTCTGTGGCGGCCTGGAAGCTGACGAAACTGTGGAAAGCTGAATATTTTGGCTGCTCATCGGAGATTGGCTTCTTGTAACCCTTGAAAAAGGAACGGGAGATGTGACCGATCGGCCGGAGGTGGTTGCAGGGGGACGCTGTGTTTGAAGACCGGACGTCCACGTTGTTCCGGTAAGACAGTCGGGGCTGCTGAACTTCCTTGTAAGGCCCAGCCGAGTCGCACTGGCTGGTTCAGTTGCGGAGGGTTCCCTTGGACTCTGTTGGACCACAACAAATATAGCTTTTTACTCCGCAGTCCTTCATAAAATATACAACGGCTGGCCAACTTGGCAGTGGCATATACTTTGTTTTGTTTATTACTAGCTCCGAAAGAGATGCACGGGAAATAACACATGCCTTTCTAAATACGGGGATTCTCTTCAACCTAAATGATATTTATCATAATCACAGTGGCATTAAGGTCATAGCCATGAATTTTAATCCCCTGCATTTGTTTGTGCCACTTCACCGAGCCAATAGCCCATGTCGACCTAGTTTTATATGCCATTCTCAGGTTACTGTGAATATGCATGGCCTTTGCAGGCAGGGATTTGAGGTTACTTGGCCGAACAACATGTAAGCACCCAATAACATTATCAAATACTATCGCATCATCTCAATTTAATAATAATGTGAAGACTTCTCCCCCATGAGGAGCTTTGTAAAACTGTTGTTCTTAGAATTTCCAAGCCCTTCATGACCAGTAACATGATTTGCATTCTCAGTGTGTAACAGATATTGAAGTAACTGGCAAAATATTATTCAATCCATCATGTTATGAAATATGCTTGTGTCGACATTTATATATGCAAAATTATCAGTCATTATTTATTTAGGATGAGCAAGGTTTTGCAGTGTCGGCAAGAATGCCAGGAAAGTTGCACATTCATTAAAAGTGAAAGTAAAATATGAAATTAGAAAAAGGAGGAGGAGGTCACAGACGAGTGAACGCATAAAGCTTTAATCAGAGAAGAAGTAATTCACCTAAAACACAATTAGAACACAACGTGAATGAAAGTTTAGGAAGTGAAACAGACATGCAAACACCCGGGGGAAAAAATACCAATGACTGATCATTTCCTTTGAACAAACCATTCTGTAATTGCTGCTTGAAATCCTGAAAATAAAGTTGATGCGGGTCCCGGAAGCAAATTAGCACGCACTCTGCAGATGGTAAACATCAAAGAATCGAATTATTCAGCAACATTTGGAGTAAAAAATGGTGGTGAGAAGAGCAAATTAGTGTCCAGATAGAAAGACATAAAAGGAATTCTATGGCTGCATTTCCACTTCAGCGAGCAGCATTAAATTGCAAATAGCAGCTCATAAAGCAGATGCCACATCTGTCAAAGTGCTTTGTAACAGCATCACCCTGCTCCTCAAATAACTAAAACACACCGTGTGGAAGAAGGAAAGCAACGTTGTTATTCATTTTATTGAGATACTCAAGATGGAGGCATTTGGGTGCTAAAGTGCCTTGCAGCATTGGGCACGAAAACTCGTCTTATCATGTTAACACAGTTTTATTTGAACTCAGGTTAATCCCTCAGGTGTTACCTGATGAAATCAGCAACTTTAATTCAAATTGCCGTTTTTGTTTTCTCCCGTGAGGAATAATTTGGCGTTTATGTTATGTGAATATGTCACGTCGGTAATTCAATTTTGAGGACCTTAAGGGAAGCAAAGGAAGAGGAAGAGGAAGAAAACACAGCAAGGTGCAGGTATAAGGAAAAGGGTTCACATTTTATGACAAATAAAGTTGAGCAATCACCACGCAAAAGATCTTAAAAGATAAAAGGCCTCCACACCTGTGCTTCAATCCCCGCTTTCTTGGCAGAAAATCTCGGCCTTGGTGCCTGAATCCCCAGCCGATTAGATGACACATGGGCTGGAGAAAAAGCAGCTGATGTCTTTCCACAAGACGGGTTTTCTGGATATTCTACTCTTGTGATGGAGCCGACCGGAAGATGGGGAGATTGAAACTGGGTGCGAAAGAGAGTGGCAGGGTTGTTAGGCAAGGAAGTCTGTCGAGAAAAAGTCATTTCGTTCTTGGACTGAGGTGCTCCTTTCGGAAGGGTGCTCAGCGGGTCTTTGACTGGCTTAAGGATGAAGAGGGATGAGTTTAGCTGGTAGGGTCGGTGTTTTGAGAGGTCCATCTCTATCTTGGAGCAACCATTCTCAAGAGGAGGTGTCTCTTGAACTTGTCTCGCTGGTGCTGTTTGTCTTTGTTTTGGCTTTGCACTTTGTTGGGCTTTCATGTTTTGTGCAAGTTGAGCGCACATGTCTGAGTTTTTTGCAATAGCTTTGACCCTACCCGGCATATTGGATGGGTAAACCCAAGATGGTGGCAAAGACATCGTTGGAGAAGGAGATCTAATATGGTGACCTGCCTTCTGATTCTCAATGACGTAGTTCTCCATTCTTGACCTGCGCTTGGCAAAAAGCTCTGCGCCTTTTCCTGATGCATCATTCAGGGTCTGTTCTGGTTTGTGTTCTACTCGTGTATAGGTTCTGAAGCTCTTAAGACAAGAGGCCCACTCTGGGGCTTTGGCTTCTTCAGCCCTGTCATCCTCTTTGGCAAGGAAATTGGACGCTTCTGCACCCAGAGCTAGTAACTCCTCCTCAGATGCGGGATCAGGCACAGATCTATGCCTATGCTTCTTCTTT
The DNA here is from genome assembly GCF_059516105.1 of Syngnathus floridae. NCBI lineage: Eukaryota > Metazoa > Chordata > Actinopteri > Syngnathiformes > Syngnathidae > Syngnathus > Syngnathus floridae. The sequence goes on from NC_142413.1 coordinate 22,194,617, forward strand.
TCATCCACCCCTTGCACCATAGAAAGAAGCTCAGGGTTTGGCGATACAACCTTCTTCTCTTTGAATGTGAACATTGGCTTTTTTGTTGGACGCTTGGCAGCACTATCCTCAAGAAATCCCATTTTGATTGGTGGCGCTGACGTCCTCCCTGAACAAAGCTGAGGAACGGAGGTAGAAGGCTTTGGCGCTGTTGGGGGTTCGTATTGAGGAAGGGGCAAAGTGGCACTCTGAGATGCAGTAAAGGCAGCGGGTGGTGGACAGTTAGTGTTAGACGCAGCAGGTGAACTGATGTAATCGCTTTTTGGAGGCTTGTCGGTGAAGGCCGGTAGAGGAGGTGTGGGATATGCCAGGGGAGGCGGAGGTGAAACCACCTCTGGCTGGGGAGCGCTGAATGCAGAACGAGAAGGAAGGTTGTCCGTGATAGGACTCGTTGCCTCATGAGACTGCACCGTCAGCGGTGAGAAAAACGGCCTGGCAGTTCGATTGATGATGGTGGTCTGCTTCGAGGTCGACACAGCAGTCATCGGAGGCCCATGGCAGCCATTTGAAAGCTTTTCAAGAGGAGCTGTTCCCGGATGATCTCCATTCATGGCCGCCTCTCTCTCCATGAGACTCATTGCGATCGGATTCGTATTTTCTCTCTCGGGTGGAAGCTCATCCATGACTTTGCCTTCAAGTTCTTTGTAGATTGGATCTTGTTCTTCCTCCTCCTGCTCATCTATTTCCTTTACGGGGAGGAAATGCCTATCTTGGATACCACTGGGCTCAGCGACATCTTCTTTGACATGGCGGTTGCCTTGTTCCTCCATGTTATCACTTGTTGCTGGTATACTCCCGATAGGCACAAATAGTGGGCTGCTAGTGCAATTCTCGTAGTTCAAGTCTTTGTCCTTTTCCTCACAACTTCTCTCTGCCCATGTTAGTTTGCTACATGACGGGTTGGCTTTCAGGTTGCCACTTTTGTCCTCCTTTGAGCACACGCCACCGCTTTCCAGTGTAAAGGCGCTGACCCTCTGCTTGCGCCGCTTGAAGAGTTGCACGCCTCTGGAACTGGAGCTGGAAGGGACGGTGAGTTGAGCTGCAATGATGTGGCTCCTCTGGCGGGCCTCTTTTAGCTCCTTCTCAGATAAGCTAACACTCCTGGATAGATCTGTCAGAGGGAAAGAAAAAGTAAAGGGGCACTTTGGTGAGTAAAAGAAAAATGTAGGTCATCTTGTTTGATTTATGGACAATCACAGCGACTTGCTTCATTTACTTCTTGAAAATTGAAACAAAGACGAACGACTCCCTAACCACCAAATTGAATCTCTTTGGAGTGCTTTGAAGAACAGAACGGAAGAAAGTAACGATCAACTGATTTCAAAGAAACTACAAGTTTAACTTTATTTACCAGAATTTAAAAGCCAGTGGTGTCCATTTGTTTTGTGTTGCTTGAAAAATTATAGTATTCAGCATGTCTCTGCTTAAAATTATGGTTTGTTTTCTGAGCTTAAGAGTTCCATTCCAAGCAGCAGAGTTATTTCCTCTGCAATCTGGTCAAGTCCCTCCCTGAGCATTCTTCCACTGTGGAGAAAACCCCCTGCTTAAACTTCCAACATGACTGCTTTCTCACTGCGACAGATTCAAAAACCTCAGTTGTTAAACACGTAACATATAGTCTTACTTTAAAACAAAAAAAACCTACAAAAAAGTATCGTTTGAGCTGCACATTATTAACTGACCTCCCAAATGGCATAATTTGATGAATAACGTAAAGTCGAAGGATAATTACTGGTTCCGGCCACACATTATACATCATTCATCTCATTCATGTAATTCTGGCCGACGGAAGAAATATCAAGTCTCTTCAGGAGGTTCCCATGGTAACTGGAGGAAGCATGACTCATTCTTTGTTCCGTACATTGATTTATTTAGACAGCTACATTATTTAAAGTAATTATGTGTCGTTCCAAAAATAATTACAGATTGTCATTTATAGCTTTTATTGTCACTGACTAAAACTGAGTGCACTAGATGCATTTGTAATTGATTCTTCCAAGTTAAATGCCCTTGAGTGATCAAGAATATAAAATGTGAAATCCTTTTATGATTGAATTTAAAATAGTATAAATGTCTTCATAAGGTTTATTAAGATTTGAACTCTCTTTCAAAGGCTGTCTGTTGCGTGTCCCCAAAATGACTTTTATTAGGCTCTATCTTTGAATAATTTTGGCCCAGGGACTGTACCAGAGCAGTGAAGCTTGAAATGAAATGTCTTGACTATAAACATTTGCCTCTAGTGGGAGCCAGATTAGTTATCAGGTAACATACAGGTGCAAATCCAGGCACATGATATTCACATCATCGACAGAGTCTCAAAATAAACGCAAGTCTCCCTGGTCGCTCGTGACTAAAATTGTTTTTTTTGTTTGTTTGTTTGTTTGTTTGTTATCTAAATCAATCTAAGTTAATTAATCTACAATGGTGAGAGTGATTAAAAACTTTATAACAATGAAACGGAGAGTATGTTCATTTGCATAATTTTGAATACTTTTTACATTTAAAAAATTGAGTTCTAGTACTTTCATCAAAAACTGTTTACGGAAGATACATATCATCAAAGTAGCAAAAGTTAGCAAAATGTGACAAATCAAAGTTTAAAATCAACAAAAGAGTTTCCTATAAGTTTGTGCCGGCTATCCTACTGTGGCGTATTTTTTGTCTTACCTTCCCCTGTCACATTGAGAGCTCTGCCGCTTTGTACGTCCCAACGAGTTTTCCACAGAACTGCGTCTGCTGGCCTCACACACCCCTTTCTGTAGTGTGGCACAAGCTCCAATTTCCTTTTCTTAGCAAGTCCAGCAGCACACAGAGGGAGGGTGTCTGCAGCTGGAGCCTGCGCCGCCTGTCTGCCTGCCTGCGGCTCTGTTGCGCTACTTTTAATACGGCTTCATTTCTTAAAAATAAAAAATAAAAAAACCCTCAGCAGAGCTTATGGCTTCTGTGGAGACACTCTAGATGTCAGCTCTGCCTTTTGTTCTGACAATTCAAGAGAAGCGACCAGTCTGTGAGCGGCTTATCGTCGTCTAATGTCGAATGACAGCCGAAAAGTGTTTGACCCTCGTTGGAAAGGGAGATACTCCAGTTTATGTGCATACGGATTAGTGCACAGAGAGCGCCGAGCCCCAGTGGCTGACCCCCGCTGCCCTCCCTGTCCGTCTGTGTGTTGATTACGCACTCTCCCTGAGTGCCTGGCCTCTTTGAACCCTCTGGGCATAAACTCCAACCTGCCGTGGCTGGGATAGGAATTTCCTGTCCTGCAGCGAAGACAAAACTCAAAGCCCTGAGCCATGATATCAAATTGTCCACGCCCACTATCTCTCACCACGTCCAATTTCACGACCTCATCCCTCTGCTATCGGCCCCCTTCCCCCCTCCATGGGATAGAAAACTCCCATACAACGGGGGGATTTTCAAGTCAGAAGGCTAACCCTGCATTTTGTGAATCAAAGGTCAGATTACCCTGTCGGATGTTATCTGTCGTCAGACACTGGCTGCAGGCTGAGCGGGATGACAGCCACTGGTCCCAGTGGCTGTTGTGAGAAGCGGTTTGGAAAGACCAGGATTAAAAAAGGTCCTGGGATCTCCTGGACTGAATGTGACCTAAACTCCAAGTGAATCCCGTGGGAGGATAAGAGAAGAGCCCAGAGGTTAAAACCAACATGGGTTGGTTTCTGTGTTTCTGTGTCAAAGGTCTTTGGAGATGTGTAAACCAACATCAAGCTGTTTCTTAAGCCGTGATGCATTTGGTGATCTCTATAGCAGACACTTAACTGGTCACAATATTAGGTAGTGCACAAGATAATATGGAGAAAGAAAGTAATTATTCCCCAAATTGTTGCAAGATCTTGAATTGGATCTCGAGTGTATTTAATCCAGTGTCTGCCGACTGAATTGTTCTTGACTCAAATTATGATTCAATGTTTTCACTAATAATGATTTTTGACAACGCAATGTTCATTTAATAGGGGCTGAAGCGGCTTAGTCAGACATGGCTGTCAGTCGCTGCGCTGTACATTTTATTGATTACATTTCCATTGCTGACGGGCTTGTGTGAATTTTAGCTGTATGGAAACAGATGTTTCGTGGAGCGTTTTGCCTTCTCCAGTTACACAGAAGGTGGAACCTTTTTGGTTTTGACGTTTTGCCTTCCACCCCTTTCCTTTAAGCCCCCCCCCCAACACACACACACACACATACACACACACACACACACACCATTTTCAAAGACACTTCTCGTCAAGTGAGGAAAGAAAGCACACAAACACTCACTTGTTTTGGTGCTCATCTGTTCCGTGTTGAGTCTAGTCATTTCATGTGTCACGTTGCACTCCTCCACAGTGGTGCTTTGCGTCGCCTGGATAGATTTAGTCAATCCTCCTGGACTCCAGCTCACTCCTCTACGCAAAGATATGTGTCCTTTCTCCATCTCCATTGTAACTCCAAGTTAAAATCACAGTCTTTTATGGAAGTGTTGTGTCCCAGTTGGATCGAAACTCTCTGTTGATGCTTTACTCCTTACTGGAGAAAAGCATAAAAACAAAAAACGTGTCAAGGAAAGTAGCTCAGTTTTCCAATTGGCTACTATTGGCCACGGTCCTGCTTTCAGCACAAATGCTTCCAAGTGTTTTCTTGTAGTCGCAATGAAAAATGTCAAAAAGAAATGCGCTCTGGCTTTTGTCTTCATCAAGTATAATTCTCTATCTAAGTGGACCTCCCTCTCGGGCCTCGGCAACGTTTCCCAAATGAGTCCCGCTGGACGACTGCCACACAAAAATTGCACAATTCTGGCATGGAGAGCCGAGGAAACAGCCCAGTTTTCTCTAATATTCCTTTTTCTTTTCCCAGACGTTGCTCTTCCTCCACATCTATTTCAGTCACCAAAGCATTCTCTCTGTCTTCATCCAAATCTCCGGCCCCCAGATTATTTTACTTTCAGCGAAAAGATCTGCTCTTTATCTTGGCGATCGTAACTCCAGTGTTACATGAAAAGGGAGCTGTGCTTATGGCAGTTTCCTGCTGTTTGGTGCATGTGAGAAATAACATGTCACACAGCAAAGATCATTCCAAAGACGGCTTTGCACTGAATCTTTTCAATGGTTTCATTTGGGATTATGTGTTACTTTTTTCATATATGAGAGCCAAACAAAGTGTTTACAGCAAACTGCTTTTTTTCCACTGGATGACAGGGCTTGCAGTGTAGTAACTGACATTAATACTAAAAAGCAAAAAAGGAAGCCATCATCATGATTTGGGTTACACTGTGGTCGGCAACTGTTTGGGTCTGTCTTCACTTTGTTTATATTTTTTTTCCCGGCAAATGTTTTAGTTTTCGTGGCCTCGTTTTGGCTCAGACTCAAAGTCTTTCTGAAGGGAATCTGGTGCTTAAGTGCAAAAAGGCTACGTTATGTCCTCTCCAAGGTAACCTGCAAAACAAGAAAGGAATGGTTTATAGATCTGGTGGAGCCCTTGGCCGAGCATCAACGAGATAAAATCGATCACCTTCTGCCAATCTACTTTTAAGATGTTGAGCTAGAGAAAATAAACTGAGATTTCATGGAATTTTCAAGCTAAAAAAATGTCTTGAAAAAGCAGTCACGCTGTTTCAAAATTAGGTTTATTCGTACAGGCCAAAGTCACAAAAGAGTCTCATTCAATTTATAGACTTACCCTGACCAAATTTTGAACCAATGTGCTCTTAATCTGACTCTACTTGAAGATACTGAAAAGCCGTCTTTGTTTTTGGACATGAATCACCATGGTAACACATTTTTATTTAATCATTATTATGATAAATGCCTTTCCGATTTTGCTTTGTGATATTTTTTGCAAGTGCAATACAACCCTTGATGATGGCGGTGTATTTATAAGGAAAAACAGTCGGACATATACGAGCAGAGTCATAACCTTGAAGACAGTCAAAACAAAACGGTACCCGGCAACAAAAAAGCGCCACAATTTGGCATTGTGACGTGATGGGGGTGAGTGAGAGCAGATGAAGGCCGGCACTGTTTAGACTCTCTGACAACAGCTCTTTGAGTCTCGCACGTCTCACAGATCTGGATATCATTGGAAGACTGACTTTTTTTTTTTTTCGTCATTCCCCAACATTCTCATGTCCATCTATGTTCTCTAATAGCCCCGATATGGCATTGCTTCAAAGCTGAGAAATGCACACCCAACTAATTGTACTGTTTGTGCTTTTCATATTTGACATCTGATGTCATCTCCCCTCCTTTTCCGTTATCTAGCCACCCATTACTTTGGACTTCAAAAGCTGCACCACTGTGCCCACCTGCGCTGCTCAACCGCAACTCCTTCGCTTCTCTGCACCACTCAGTGACCTCCATGATTACAGGTAGGGATATCATTTACAGTCTGGGCCCCCGGAGGCCACTTTAGGGTGTAATCACAGCGCTCCTGTTCATTGTCAGTGAATGATGCATTCTCATGTAGACAGCCATATAAACTGTAATCAGTCTTCTAATGTGCACGCATGTGGGATACGTGATCTGTGTCGTTGGAACTACTTTAAGCCTTGAAGGTGTATCACGCAATAAGTTCATGAGAAGGCCTCGATCTCCACACAATTGACACCCTTAGGGGGTTACCGCGTGTCTGCTATATTTTACTGTATTTACCTGCACACTGAACATGTGCAGTCCTCCAAAATGTTTGAGCTAAAAATGCTGAAGGATTTTGTTTGACCTCACACAAACAGTAGACAATTCAATGCATTTTTGGCAAGCTGAGGAATGAGTTTTGGTTGGACTCCAAAACTGGCATTCCTGGTTCATAACGCCTGTGGGGGGCGTGATGGTCAACATGCCTCAGCTTGTGCTAGGTGATGACTGACATCTAAAAATTGGCAGTGTTCCAATGAATATCATGCATCTTGCCAAAAGTATTTTATTTTAGTTTCAGGAAATAATGGGGTGGGGGGGGCAGCCTCGGCGAACGTTGTTTCCCGTACATTTCACTCCCCTCTTCCACAAGTGGGAGAGTTCAAGCAACATAGATTGACACTTGAGGGGTAGTGTTTATCTTCCAGTGCCAAGAGGGAGGCACCATGACCTGAAAACTGTTAGACATCAAAGGAGTAAAGCACGTTAAGAATAAGTATTATCAGTACTATAGCGATGCTTTGTAATGTGTCATAGAACTATATTGAAAAAAAAAAATACTTTGAGGCAGTCAAGTCCTGTGATTGCTCACAGACCGTCAGCAAAGAAATTTAATGAAAATGACAATACTATATTTAAAATATACTAATTAGGGTGTATGAAATTAATATATGCTGCTATATAATTTGCGATCTATCTATCTATCGATCAATCTATTTATCTATATCAAATAGTTAATAACTTAGTTCTAAAATAATATAAGATTTCTTAGGGCTAAAATGTAAGTAAGTAAATAAGTAAGTAAATAAATATATAAGTAAATAAATAAACAAATAAATAAAAGTTTCCCCTGATGTAACATACTTTATACATCACAGACCGTTCTGGATTGCAGAGCCACAGTAGCAAGACAAAGAACCCTGCAAGTCCCAATGAGGGTAAAACAGCCCCCCCCACCCCCAGATGTTTGCCGTCTCCTCCAAACTTTCTCTCCTTTGTTTCAATTACCCGCTTGTCCGCGCTCTCTAGACAAAGATTGCAACTTACCATGGAATAGTCTGCAGGTGATTTGATCTGCAGCAGCAGTATTCCTTGCTGTGCGAGTGTACTGGTCCCACTCACTGCAGCTCACCTGTACTGTGCCGGGGTCAGTCTGTGTGAAGCAGCAGCAGAGGAGACTGCCCCCTTTTTCAGTTCCTATATGACTCTGCAAATCCCCCCCCACTCCCGCCTCAGTCATGAAACACACGATGGATGGGGCGGGGTGGAGGGTCAGCTGGAACACAGAAGGCTCTTTGTCTGGGATCTTTTTCATATGGTTTCCTTCAAGCTTGCATACTGAACACATTATGCTATTATATGTTTTCATATTCAACACGAAGATGCTGAGCAGTATGTGGGCCCAAACTCTTTTGTACCCTCCCTCCTTCCCTGTTTTTAATTTTTGACCCACTTTTCAGCCAAGAGCCAAACAGGCAGAGTAAATGTAAACAAAGTTTCTGGGGGGGAAATAAGAACACATCGATTGTGTGATTCTTTCTAGTCTCATTATGCATACACAGTGAGTAAAAGCCAGATCATATATTCCAGCAGCAAGCGCAAAATCCACCAAATATGAAACTCCATCCAAAAGTATACATACGGTATTGCTGAAGATTATGTTGGAAACCTGCAGTGACCTTGACTTTATTTGGGAAAATAGAACTGTTACAATTCTCATGACTCCCACACTTTGATGCTTATCTGTTCTCCCACAGTGAGGGATTGTCATAATCATTTTGTCAAAAAGCACTCAACACATACTGACATATACATTGATAAGTACGTTAACGGCCATTTCAAAGAGTGTAGTGTATATGGCTGGAGGCAATACTTCAAGCGGCATATGATAGAAGTGTAGTCAGTAACTGGTGCGTGAAATTCCGAGTCGGATTAGTTTATTTATGTTAACATTAACCCAAAAACAGGGCAGCCGTAGGGATAATTCCAAACAGACGGGTCGTTGTCATGAAAAACAAATGCCTGGTGCCCACACGTTTATAGTTTGCATTCTCAGTAATCTGAACAATAACTGACAGATGTTTGAAGTCCATTTTAACCTTAATCCACCAAATGAAAATTTCAGTTCTTATAGAGGGAGGGGCAACCCAAGTAGGCCCACCTTTAGCCACACCCCCTTAAAAATCTGGGAATACTTGAACAGTTTAACGTTGAAGCTTCCGCATAGTTCACAGTCTTTGTGCAGTTTCAACAATTACCTTCAAAAAGTAAGATTTGAATTCACTGAATAGGATCTTTCAGTGTGTCACAACAACAGATACTTTGACATCTCTGTACAAGAACATCAATTTATACATGTTGATCCCGATTGAGCACTTCATTTATTTATGGAACCCGTAACTCAAACTGCACCATCTGCTGATGTGATAAACCTTTACAGTTATGCTTTCAATTGATACATAGACAAATGGTACAGTAAACCAGGAGCTCCACGGTGGAGTTTAACGGATGGATGGAAGGTGAATCTGGAAATGTACATTGGCGTTAAAGCCACAATGTGGAAATATTTCTTGAAGGCTTGAGCAGTAACATCTTAATTGCCCTCCAGATGTTGGATAAGCCAACTTTCAAGTTGATTTCTTCTTGCTGTGGTTCTGGAAGGTTTACAGACAGGCTTCAATAGATATAGCAGGAATATTGAATCAGTTGCTTCATAGTGCTAATGGACATATGGATGATATTTTTACTCGCCCACATTGCCACCTTGTAAAAACAGAAATGAGGAAAATGTTTCCACCACTCTGTCTAATCAGGCCTATGGCCTTATGGCCCTATACGCCAAATTCGTATATGAGGAAAGGCCATCAGGACAGATGTGTGCTGTACAAAAGCCAACTGTTTTATCATGTTAATTTTGTGATCGTGTGGTCAGCCTTGGCCACACATAGCCGAGATGTCATCGTTTATAATACCATCCACAGGCATGACATAAAATGTGCATATATGCAACCTTGCTCAAGACAACAATACATACAGGAATAAATTTAATTAAATAAAAAGCAACATTTTCATGAGCTTAATTTACTCGATTGTGCCTTTTTATTTGCCATTGCTTGACTTTTGTGTATATCGTACTGCAGTCTGCATGGATGGATGGATGGATGGGTGGACGGATGGACAGACAGCGTAGCCAATGGTGACCACAGCCATCATGTAGCTGTGCCCATGGTTTGCCCATGGGCATCAAAATGTACTCAGTAAGTACTTTTTCTGGTATGTCTGCTTCAATGATTGGCGGCCAACCCCCATTGCCTGGCTGTCACATGAGCAGTTTTAACACAGAAATATGTAGTCTTATCAATTTTGATTGAATGGGTCTAACTGGGGATTTTTTTGTCTGAACTTTTTTTCCCTTCCATTACAGCTTACCTGATGGATGGTCTCAGCAAGGTGCTCACACAATCCATCACCTCAAGGCTTCTCAAATAACATCTCTGCCGCTTCTTCTCCTTCTGCCAACACATCTTTCCTCCTGCTTCCACTCATCCTCACTGTATTTTTCTAAACTTATCTTTTTCATCTCCTCACCTTACTCACACGTGTCTTCACAGATCGGTTTTCGCTCTACTTTATCATTTTTCCTCTTGTGATCCTACTCGAGGACGACACAGGGATGTAGCTGTTAACATATCTCTCAAGGCTCTGAGGTTTGGAATTCCAAATGTTGTACCACGTGTCTCTTCAAGATCAAAAAATAAACGGACGGTTCCTCTTTAGACTGTTTTCCTAATTTTCCCCTCAATTACTGTCCCTTCATGACCTTTTCAGTGTGCGTTTCCCCATTTGACCCAGCCTGACATGTATACTATGTTTTAGACCCCTATGCATCCCGGAGCAGCCATTAGTGGTGGCATCTGCTTTTCCTTCTTCTGCTTCTCCCTCAGTGTTTTACTTTTCTGGTGTGGTGGCGTGACTCTGTGAAGGGCAGATGTGCTTTGGTGTGGGAGCTGAGGGGAAATGTTAGCGCACATTTCTTCAGAAGGTCACTTCACGGACAAACAGGAATGGCATGAAATTTTCTAAGTGATCTGGTTTGCATTGCCTCTCAAGTGTGATCCTTCTACACCGCCCGACAGAGGTTATTCGACAGTTCACCCAGTCCTGGGTTGATTGGAATCATACGGAGGCCCTGCTCCGTCGACCCCGGTTACATCCCTGTGGATGGAATGGGATACAGTGACAGGGCTGTTCAAAGGTTTATGCAGACAGAAAGGAAGAAAATTCTGCAAGTTTGTCAACGTTTTGGGATGTGTTGGTGGTATGGGATTGCAATCGGTCTGCTCACCGGCCCTATGGCTATTTGATAGCCATGTAAAAGACTAATTCAGTTAAGGCACGGTCATGTTTCACTGTTTCCTGTGTTTATTTTCTGTCGAAGAGGCATCTGTATTTCACATGCAAACTGCATCAGACTAGTCTGAATGAGAACATTTTAAAAACGTTTTGTTGTTTTTTGTCGTGAGTGGGTCTACATAACAGAGGCACACAGAGAAAGTTAAGTGTTTATTAAACACAGCCTCACCTTACAGTCAAGTAAGCACAACAACATCAACAACACTAATCTGATGTGTATCAAATTCATAAGACTTTTGCATTTTCACTTTAGAGTACTGCCAGTTCAGGCACTAATCGGCTAAGTGCTGATTTCGGTGACAGACTAAAACCCACTTGCTCTGTCTTTTTAAAGGTTCCCGTCGTTCCCTCTCATGACTGATCAAATGCCAACTGATGCATATATGCAAAAGTGTACGTAGATATACACAAAACTGAATTCATTCATTTACAATTAATGATGCCATCCTGGCGCCTGCTTATTGCCCCAACAAACCTTCAGAATCCAATACACTATGCCAAATATATTCCAGAGTCAGGCTATGACACAGTTTTGTGGTCTAAATTGCTTCCACAGACTGGGCAGGGCATCCAAGAGTGTTTTTGAAATGGTTTGTGAGACTTGAAGCCACAGACCCATTAGTGTAATGTGGACAGGACCAGCATACAAATATTCATGCTTATATAATGAGATTGAGTCCAATCTGCAATCAGTTGGCACTATTATGGGTAATGTTAGAGTCACACAGGGTTCCTTTTTAATCGTTTGGAAAACGTTATAATAATAATAATAATAATAATAATAATAATAATAAAGTTAAAGTCCCAATTATTGTCACACATAATAATAATAATAATAATAATAATAATAATAATAATAATAATAATAATAATAATAATAATAGTAAGGTGTATGCAACATTGTCTCCCTTCTGGCAGGGAGGGAATACAGGCCACAGCCAAAGAGTCTTCTGAGGTTTTAGAACGCAAACCTTAGGAAATGGACAGAGTTTGAACCATTTGCATGATGTCATGATTCACCGTTGTAGAAAGTAGTAAAATAAAAACCTAGTAGAATTTTTTTTTAGAATTAGAATTTTTGTTGTATTTTCTTTTACAGGAGCTACAAATGTAAAAAAATTGTGTGAATAACATATGGTAAAAGAAAGATGTGTGAGACATGCACCAACGTCGTCATCTTTGTCATTATATTAACAAAGTGAGATGAATAGTGACGTTTTTTTTTTTATTTCTTTTTACTGAAAAATTAATCCAATTCAAATTGACATGGCAAGGTAAAAAATGCAATTTCCAAATTTCAATAAGGCTCCAATTTCGGGGTGACAAAAGCCCCTACTTCATTTAGGTCCTTTTTACATGTGTATATGGTTGTTCTTATCTTTTTTTATGTACCCAGAACACTTTACTTCTATGTATTCAAAACTGGTTAAAAATATGACCGATTGGAGATCAACCTGGATCCCATAATAGAGTTTCGATGACACAGCAAATCTCAGGATTGAGTCGTTGAGACAACTGCTGTTTTCTTCACAGCAATTTTGCCTGGTTCTCATCACATATAAATGCAATCCATAAAAAAAGATGTTATCTGTAGTTGAAATCCACACTCATCAGTGTTCGCATGCCACCGACAGCCAATTCAAACAAACGCCGGATGTTGCTTTTCAACTCATTGTTTCCATGTAAGAACAGTCTAGCAGCACCTAGTACATGAGCGTGGCTTCAATAATGTCTCCCATGGGATGTTCAATTGTTATTACGTGACACAACAGAGAATTTAATGTGGTACTAGGAAACATACTTCTCATTTAGCGTTCGTACTCTCATCCATCAGGCCAACACATTATAGATTGAACATTAAAAGAACCAAACTAATCCAACTGTAATCCATCAAAAATGCACAAACATATGGAGAACAGCGAGCCACATCCCTTCTGCTTCTGTTTGGTACAGACCATTCCCATGGAAATGCCTTTCTACTTCGTACTGGGCCTCCCAGCAGATGGAGTGGAAACGAGTCCCAAATAGCCTCTTGTAAAGAAAACACATTCACCAGAAGGCAACCCAAATTTACCAGGAGATGAAAATGAAATGACATATGCTGCCAAGCCAGCTAACTTTATTTAAGATGGCCAGGCAAGGACTTTATTAATCCAGCAAATGACATCAGTACACCATGAAAGATCTGCTCCAGTCACTCTGAATGTTAAATGTGGTGTGATGCCGGGAAAGCAGCAGCCCTTGTTGTGTGTGAGCGTGTGTGTGTGTGTGTGTGTGTGTGTGTGTGTGTGTGTGTGTGTTTGTGTGTGTGTGTGTGTGTGTGTGTGTGTGCGTGCGTGCGTGCGTGCGTGTGTGTGTAAGTGTATAAAGTGAATTTATTTGGATGTTTATCACAGTGTTCTCCAGGCTGACCTGATTTTTAAACAATTAACACTTTGATTCCAGATTAGTCTAACATAGTGATTAAGTAACTCTGTGGACTGAAAACACTACCCACTTCCTCATCTTAAAGTCCCCCCACACACACACACACATGCACACACATATACACACACATTACCCCCTCACATGTACTGCATCTGCAAGCAATTAAATTGATTCGTTCATACCTCCAGCCATCTGGCCCCTTTGCTCTGAATTAAGAAATTACATTGGATATTTTCCATTCCGAGGGCTCGTATTTTTTCCTAGGACACAAGAAGCTTTGTTACACATGCACCCGCCCTGCCGTTCTGCATTTCTCAGGGCAAATAAGCCACTGGAGATCTGTTCTGTCTCAAATGGGAATATTTGACTGTAACAAGATTTGCTGAGAAAAGTCTAAGATGAAATGGAACATTCTTGTGAGTTGAAGCAAAAAAAAGAGAAACATACTACTGGAATAAAATATTTGAAGCGATATGAAGACGAAGAAGAATATTTTTTTACCTGTATGAAGTTATTGCAATTTCCCTATTGATTCCTAAAGACCAAAGCTTTCGTAGGTCTCGTTGAATGTTTTGCCAAAGTGGCGGTAATGGTTGTTTCTGCTGTTTGCATTAAAATTCCTCACGGTGTGCTGCTCTTGTAACTACCACGGGACAGGTGTAATGAGCTTACATTGACCCGCAGAGGATCCCATTACTTGGGAGATGAGTCCAGATACAGCAAAGGACACATTGTGGCCATTAAAGAGAATCAATGGAGGCCAACAGATGGGTCATGGGCAAGCTACGTCACTGGATGTTTTTGGATGGTTATTTATGGTCTCTGGTTCGGAGATGAGGAAAGAAAGGCCATTTTTAAAAGCACCACTCTGAGCCATCCACCAGCTGCATGACAGAGGATCAGTCAGACGTGTTTTTCACTGCATCCTGGGAAAGTCGTTCTCTAAAAATGAGCTGTCACATCCGTGGTCAGCCTTGTTTTTATATATACATAATGATGAATACATTTAGCACCTTTCCACATCCCGGGATAGTACAAATGGAGTAGAATGGGTCCCTATTGGTTCACATTTTTTTAAAGCAAATCTACTTACTGTAATGGACTACGGTGGTTGGTAGACACAAAGAGCAGCACTAATGAGAATAGGTTGAGACCAAAGCCTCGAAAGGAGATACAGAAAATAGACACAGAGAACATGACATAACGTGACGCAAAATTAAATCTTATTTTGGAGCTTAAATGTACTATTTATGGTTGGTGTTTGAGTTGTCAAATTTTGAAAATAGGATAATACTTAATCACATAGGCGTTAATTTGCTGGAGGCCATTATTTGCATTAAATAGATGACAAGTTAAGAAGCTGTTGGAAAAAATATGCTAATTTTGCTATATTAGCAAGACTTTACACACACTGTCCAACAATACTAACCAGAATGTTAATAACAGTTTCACTAAAATGCTCCAATTCAGTATAATGACTTGTACAACAGTGGTTTGGTGCCAGTAAGAGAGATTCCAAAACACCCCAATTCAAACCTCAAGCAAGAATTTCCTCTTTTAAAGCTACTTGGATGTAAGGAAAGTTTTGACTCATCCCCAAGAGTTCTCGTGCAAACTTAATCTCTGTGTTTCTATTTAGGATATAAAGAAAGGGAGATTCCCAAGTGTGACAGCATTACAGTCTCTGGCTGTGGAAGTAGTAGACTAGACACACACACACAATGGCTTGACGTTGACAGTGACAGAAATGTTGATGAATGGGAGACAGATGCTCTTGGGTTACTTTCACTTCTCCCTTTGATTCTGTTCCTTCATGGGGAAGCTTGGCATCAAACGCACAGTAGTTTTTATTGGATGTGTTTGTAGTAGATCTGAGGTAGGGAAAAAATTATTTGGTGATGAATGAGACGTATTTGACCACAGTTACCTCAGCTGGATGGGTCAGTGTCATTGCTTGGCCATCTATTCATGAGCCGCCTTCCCGACAACCTTGGCAGAATAGTGTCAACTACATACAGTAGCATAGCGTCAAAGCGCAAAGATAAATCTTTTCAAAACTTTTTGATTCAGCTGAACATAGGGACTGTTTTTGAGATTGAAAATATGGATAAAAGCGGATGTTTTCTAGTTACAAAAGTGTGCACAACCTCTTGTAATCCCAAATTTTGCAGAGACAAATATGAAAGCATGTGGGAACATTTGTTATGGCCCGATGAAACCCAAGTTGGACCTTTTCGGCAGATTTCTAAAATGGATGTTTGGTACAAAATCAATTCATGCTTTGGGGCTGTTTTTTATTTTTCAGCTGGAACCGAGACCTTACTCAAGGTGGAGGGAATTATGAACAATTCCAAAAAGCAGTCAGTGTTGATAAACACAACATCGAGGCTTCAGCAAGAAATAAAAAATAATACCAGGAAGAGTCTCCAAGATCAGTTGCACTTTATTTGGGGTTTATTGGGGGTACTGCGGCAGGTGTAGTTGGTCGTTGGTTGATTGATTGACTTGTAAAGGTCATAGGTCACATGAGTGAAACAAGTTTCACAACAATTTATCTTGGTCTCAGGAGTGTGAACACTTTTTATAGCCACTGTAGCAGATGCCTCCTCAATGTTTTCATAATGACAAAGTGGCAACTGATTTCTCTTTTCTTTTTATACTTGTAAAACTAATGAGTATAGTTTTATGTTTGTTTAAAGACAATAAAACTTTTAATTGCTCACTGGGGGAAAGACAATATAAGAGAAGAAAGCACACCTTTTTAGTCTTGTCTCTAAACATAATGTGCACCCCTGAGTAAGTTTTCCATGGTTCGCTGTTCAGCTCAGTCATCCTCACCTCACACTCACATGAAAATGCAAATGTTTTACGTGACATTATCCCTCCAAAGTGGAGCTTGTAAGGATAAGCCCATAACATAAGAGCAACGTGTGCGGCTGTTCAATGAGCCTCAAGTGTATTCAGTCAGTGACAGCAGCCATATGTCCTCGACGAGATATGTGAAGGATACGCTTCACTTTCGACACGGCCGTCCTAGCCCTCAGCTTCGTCGTCATGAGAGCAGACAGGCACTTAGTAAGGCAACACAATGTGGAATGATTATCCACACGGTGTGCAGAGGAAGTGTCCTTTCTAATTTAAAGTGAACTTGTTTGTTATTACAAAGAGGTTACACTAGAGGCCATGCGAGTTGGTTTGAATCGCATCTGCTTAGCATATGGAGCCTGGATAAAAAGAGGCTCTCCGCTGTGTGAAATGACTAATTAAGAAAGCGGGGTTTTTCCACCTGATACAATTTGTTATGGAAAACCTATGTACCCTCAGTAGTAAAGCCGTCATCCACTAGCATGGAAGCCACCCACCTTGATGGACACCATGGAACAAGCGTGGCGAATCAAAACCAGACAACAGAGACTCTTTTGAGGCCGCCTACAAGCTTCCTCGCAGTCTTTTGTCAATGACGGAGTAAACAAGGGCAGAGTACAGTTCATGCAAAATGCTGAATATCCCTTGCCTCGCTTGTGTGGATGTGGTAGCCTGCAGCTGGCGTCCTTATCGCTTTTCCAGTCAAATGGAAGTATTCTAGACAGAAGTGACTGTTTTGTAAACACATGCAACACGCTTCAACAGGCTTTGAAAATGCTCATTTATTTTGGTGAATATTTTATTCCCTACAGTCTTTGGACTGTATCCTTTGGACATGTCTTTGGACATTGCACCTACGGGAAGTGAAAATGGAAGTACTATATATGGTTGTTTTATTGGAGCCGTAATAGCTTGCACTCTTCTGGGAAGACTCAAAAAGATGTCGGTAGTACATTTGTGGCATTTTTTTTTGGGGGGGGGGGGGCTAATCTCATTCCTCGTTCATCCCTAAGGTGCGTAATGGAAAATGTTACCTTCACAGTAGTACGCAATCATTACTTCACAAGTGTCAACCTTTTCTGTGCTCGAGACTGCAACAAACCCGTCGTGTGTGTGACTTTTTCTTTTCAGTGTTTAGGAAAATTTCGGCCTGTTGCATCTTCCACTTTCTGCTTTGGATCCTTTCCCCAACAACCCTCAAAAGCTTTACTGTACGCACCAGAAGAGGTTATTTCAGAAAATGTACTGGAATTAAAATGTCAGAAACTAATCCATGCAGAAGATTAGAATATTCTTGAGTCCTTTCCCAGAGCTTTTTTCAGCATGAACCATGAGGTGAGGACTTCTTTTTAGGGGAAGTAAAATCACAGCTGGCGGAGATGTGTGGTTTGTGTGTCTGTGACTGTCACCACATGCAGTCCGCAGAGGATTAACTCAGTGTAAAAAGCATTTACTATTTATGCCTGCATAAGTTCTCTGTGTATATACGCGACCGTATATATACAGTAAAACTGTTTTAAGTCGCTGTGTGTAGTGGTTTTGCGATAGGCGCTTGCCGTTCTGGTGTGTTTAGTCTACAAGGCGAGGAAAGCTGGCTTGGCAAGGATAAATAGATCACTTTGTGACCACCTATCAGCAGATGACATCACTACTTCCACCTTGACTGTCTTGGCTAGCTCGCGGTCAGCTCAGTGCTTGCATTCGTGTCGTATAGGCAACAGTGGCAAGGGAATGAATTGCAAATGTTTTCGTTAGTTAATCTCAAAATTACACTTAGTGATTAGTTGCTTTGCTAACAACAAGCTACATGAGTCATACAAATAAAGTAATTCTAGAAATGCCAATAGTTTTGTCGCTGTTTATGTGCGCAACACGTTCGCAGATGAGGCTCACACAGCAAAGATCTCAAGACTGTGTAGTCCATCTCCTTTGTTTGTTTGCCCGTCGAATTTATTTTTCTTGAACATTGGCAGACAGAGGCAAAAGAGTCGACGACTAAAACGCCTTCATTTCTGCATGAAAGGCAATAGGGTGAATAATGTATGATATTACAAATCCTTTGGGTAGTTTGATAAAAAAGCAGGTTGCAGATGGTATAGCGACCCAACTGCTTAAAATAGTGGACAAATTACAGAACGTATACTTTAAACATATAACTGACCTGGCATATATCCCGTTCTTTTTATCTTAATGATGTAAAGGGTTCCAATTAGGAGTGTTCAATTTTAAAAAGCTCCCATATGGGACCGTTAGTGGCATCCTGTCTTTTTTTCCAACACCAAAGAGGTACATTAGTCCTCTACAAACTGTTTTCTTCATTTTATTACATTATTATTATTATGCCCGTTCTTCCTTAATGAATAGCTTTTTAAGGGGCTTTATCATAACATAAAACTCAGTAAAGTGGGTTTAATGGGTGAGTTATGGAGATTTATGTATTTTGAGGGTCCTGGATATGACCCTGAAAAATTGATTTGCTTGCACCCCCTGGAAAGTTTATTCGAAATAAGAAATCCTAGCGCCATTTTTAAAAAGGGTTTCATTTGATTTGTATCACTGACAAATATTGTAACAAAAGTTGGCTTACAAAGTCTGCATTTGTTATAACCTCATAAATTTAACAGCAGTCCGTGACTAAGTTCTCAGCAGGGGTAGAATCAATGTGAAGTCAACAGTGCATTTGTTAGTTGACTGACTCTCTGAAGAACTGTAATTTGTTACTGTTATCACATTTCCTGCATTTCTTCTTTTTGCTCCTTAATGTTTCCCACCATTTTCCTTTGATTAGATGCACATCTGACTCCCATTAAAACTTCCACAAGCACGTCCAGGGGCTGCCTCTGAGCTGGTTGTATGGCTTTTTTTTGCCTATTTTTTTGTGTGGCCAAGGCCAAGTTAAGCCCTCTAAAATAGCTGACCCATGGAAAACTTGTTGTCGTCCGAGAACCCATGGATTGTTTTCTCATCATCACAATCCAGTTAAAGTCACTCTTTTGAATCTATTCACTCCCGGCTGAAGTTTACAGTATGAGAAAGTGTTTCATCCCGAGTAGGAATACTCTTTTTCCTTATAGTCTGTCTCTGGCTACTCAAGACAACCCTAACCCACCCCCAAAAGGCACTGCTCACCGTCTAGGAATGACGTTATAATGACAGTTCCATTGCTCTTGGCTTTTATGTCTCAAATTCCCAAGCAGAGTTGTAGCCAGGGATACATTATTAACCCAAGTCCAGAGGCAAAAGTATTATTTTTATCCCTTGTTCCCATAGTAAGGATGCAAATTTGGTAACCAAAGTCACGATGTGAGAAGAACCATGAAGGTCATAATAGCAAAGTCACATTTGATTATATTGAGATTAATGTATAAGTACTGGAGCCGCTTTCATTGGCGAGGATCAAATACGGCTGTGCTCACTTCCACAACGGCGCAAACGCCCCCTTTTAACTGTGTCACATCATGTATGATGCATGTCTGTCTTTTCACATTAGTGTATGCTTATCATGTCAACCTCACATAATGACAACATTTCAGAGGGGGAAAAAGGCACATCATTGCTAGTTATCGAGTGTCCAAGTGTTTCAAGTTTAAACACAAAGGGAAAAGAAAAGCAAACATTTTCACACTGCAGTGGGCAGGGCTCACCATAAGGCCACAGAAATAGTCATGGACAAAGAAAGGCCGAGTGGGCGGCTGCTTGGCAAGGACAATAGGAAGTGATTTGCCTGATCTATGGATTCTAGAGAGGAAATGACACAGTGTGGAAAGCCTCAGAGGCCTTGAATCCCACAGACCGTCGGGGCGTGTGGGTTCAGTCCTGGAGGAAAGAATAATCCCCGTAGCCCTCTGCCCAGTTTGCCATGCTGTTTTTTGTAGGCCGATGATACAAAAATCAATAATGCACATGTTGTGCGTCTTTCCCACAGCGTCACTCTGATGCATGGGGTGTTATTACCGTCAAGTGCGGGCCGAGCAGGAATGTCCGGGTGAGGTCAGCAGGGAGAATATGCATGTGCCACGCACTGAGCAAGCAAACCTTCTATCTCAAATATTTCCCGGGCTGAAACGCTCAAGAGGGCAGGTCTCTCTTATGGAACCATTTACGGAAACATGTTGTGCTTTCTTCTTTTCTTTTTTGTTGTTCTACAATTTACAACAGTTCCTAGGTCTATTAGCAGGTTTCTCACATTTTTTTGGTCAAAATGTGACAGTACGCATAAAACCATCTCGTAACACTCAAACCACAGAAAGCCGTTTTAGCATTTATTCAATATCCATCTTAAGGTTTATGCACTAGCGCACTTTGTCCTTTAACACTGCTGCTGCTTTCCATTACTGTATGTCATCACTGCATACTAGTAGGACTTTGAGTTGGTTTTAGAGTTACAGTCTACGAGATGTTATCTTAGAATTGCAAACCTTGCATGTTGCTATTGTCTTTTTCATCCAAAATATAATACTTCAATACACGAGCCTAGCTTGACATCCACTGAACAAGTTTATCTGCTCAGCATCTACCGAAAGTCTTGAAACTTCCTTTGATGGTGGATTAAAGCGAAGAAGACCACATGGAATAAATTACTCTTCACAATCAGTTCCAAATTGGCAAGCTACCACATTTTATCCTTGCAGATTCATGGCACTGACACATCAGCTATTTCGGGTCATGCACCCCTGCCACAGCAGAACACGCATGTTGTAATTTGAGCCTTTCACTGGATCTTAATTGTCTGCTTTTTTGCCAGTAAGCATAAATCACTTGTCTGCATCCCTTACGTGTCTTTTCTTGAACTCAATGAAACAAGCTGTCAGGCCATATGATAATTATCCAACTGAAACTCAGGAATGGGCTGTAATCAATCGTGAAAACAATGCTGGTATACATCATTAAGTATATAGTGGTGCCTTGCTATGCAAGTGACGCATCTCACAAGTTTTCGAAATTCTGGCTGCTGTTTTTGCTCCGATATAGATGTGGATTTCCCGGATTTTTCGCTGTGTTCTAACTCTTCGTGACTGATATTTCAATACAAATACAATGCAATACAAAGTTATTCATATAGGACATTTTACGACAGCTGCAACTCTAACAAAGCACTTCAAATACATACAAACGGTGACGCAACACATGCAGACAGATATAGCAATCCTCACCACAATGGATTCTTTATACTCTACGTATTTCTGCAATTTACTGAGAAATTGGTACCGTCTCCTTTAGCTGTATGTCTGTTTTAATATATTTCCATTCATTTAAATGAGCAAGATCATTTATTTTTAGGGTACAAGCATAGTTAGGAAACAAACTGAATTTATATCGGAAGGTACCATTGAACCTGTTCAATTGTTTTTAAAATCATTCCTTCATTTTGACCAATGGATTGACACTGACCAAGAGGTATTGATTTGACAGTATGTGGTAGTATTTTCTTTATACTGAGTTTCTAATGCATTTTAATTATGTTAAATAAGTGATACAGCATAAGTGTACTTAAAATGAATTGTTAATGGTACTGTGCACAGGGTGGACAAATTACATTCTCTAGACACTACTACACTGTCTAGTTCAGGGGTGGGCAATTAATTTTTACAAGGGGCCACATGAAAAATCTGAGTTGTGTCAGAGGGCCACACCTGCGATAACTTAAACCTGCTCAATTTTCTTCCATTGTAAAATGCACTAAATTATTTATTTTAAATAGTTGGTACTGATAATTAGAAGAATACAATCATTCTGTTTATATTTATATTAAGCTATGTGAAATTGTGGTGTAAAGGTCAAATAAAAAAACAATTATTAATCAGTACAATTTATTCTTAACTTCTTTAACTTTTCCTCAAATGACAAAGCCGCTCCATCTCTGGGTGTGAAGTTTGGTAAAAAGTCCTTGTTGGGCTTGCAGTTTTGCCAGCAATGCATCAGCCTCTGATGCGCCTTGTTTATCAGACAGATGTATTTTTTTCTCATGCTTGGTGGTGTAGTGGCGACTCAAATTCTATTCTTTAAACACAGCGACCTGTGTACCACAAATCAGGCACATGGCTTTACCTTTCATTTCTGTAAAGAAATACTTGGCAGTCCATGTCTTGTTGAAAACACGGCGCTCCTTGTCAACTTTTCTTTTCTGAGGGTCAGCACACGTTTCTCGGGCAGCATTACTTCGCACTGTTCACCTTCACGCACAGCTCACATACACGTACGCTACACGGATGTGCGACGCCTTTCAAAATAAAAGCGAAACAGTTGTACGCACGACACAATTTTTTTTTTTTTTTTTTAATTACGATTGGCCTCATGCGGGCCGGACAGGGACGCACAAAGGGCCGGATGTGGCCCGCGGACCGTAATTTACCCAGGTTTGGCTCTAGTTAGTGTTCATGTGACAATGTAAGAAGTTCAAATCACAATACAAATATATTTTGAATGTTATGAATAAACTCGAACAATATGAAGATTTCATTCAAATCAGTGGTGCAGGTACTGAGAAATCCTTCTAACTAACAACAAAACAATACAACCCGCTTCTGGGCTTGGAGGTAGTGAGCATGAAAAATGAAAAATCACCACTGTGAAATGAGGAAAGTCAAAACACGTCAAATTATTAGATGGCTTATTGTTATATAAGTGCTTATATTTCACGTCAGTGCGCTCAAAATGAAATGATAACATACACATACACAATCAATAGTAACATTTATAATGAATGGGGCCAACTTGCCTCGTGCTTGTTTTCCTAAGTTCCTATTTCCTGAATGTCTGGCACCTTTCTGAGGTTTACTAAGGGTTTGCAAGGTCCAAGTAAAACAAAAAGGACTACGGATCACTGCTTCAGCCCACCATCCCAGCTATCTGCTGATCTCAGCCCAGATCCTGTCCAGACAATACACCGCTTTCCTTTGCTACACCAATCCAAACATGCACCCATTATATGGCGGCTGGGTGCAAGACTGAGGCACCAAAAACAAAACAAAATTAAAAAAGGAGAAAGAGTCATCGAAATAATAGAGAGGGTATTGTCACAATATATATTGCAACATTGTTTATTGAGTTTGTGTCATTTGCGTGGCATTTCAAATATAATTAAGGGATTCATTATTTTTAAACTCAAATTTAATCTTGTAATGAGGACCTGCACATATCCCATCAAGTATTATGTGCTGAGGATCCGAGGTGACAAAACAAGTGTAGCACTATATCAAGTAGGGGTGGGAATCACAAAGATATTTACATGAAAATACAGTTGTTGCTTTGAGTTTGTGCCAAAGATCAAAATATAAAGGCTCATTCTACACGCCATGTTCAAGCTTACAGAGTCCTGCCAGATTTTGTGAGACAGAAAGCTGCTCTAAATGTGTGTGTGTGTGTGTGTGTGTGTGTGTGTGTGTGTGTGTGTGTGTGTGTGTGTGTGTGTGTGTGTGTGTGTGTGTGTGTGTGTGTGTGTGTGTGTGTGTGTGTGTGTGCGTGCGCGTGTGTGCGTGCGTGCGTGTGTGTGTGCGTGCATCAGACGAATGTCACAAAAGTGTGTGGATTAATAGAGAATAGGAACAACATACTGAGTGCCTCAACATTCGCTCAATTATGAAAAACAACACATATCCAGAATCTCTTTGGTAGTCATAATCTTTCATTGTCACCTAACAGCCATCACTCTGATGACATCATCATCTCCTCTCCACTGAGCTCAAATAAAAAAAAAATACTCTCAGAGGGACGAAGAACAGCTTCCAGTCTCTGTGGACCAGTGCTCTGCTGATGGCAGCCAGTCGGGGGCAGTGAACTCCGTCCTGCTCTGCCGCTCCCTGACGGACTCTGAAAAAACATTGAGGTCAAGTCCCAGCTGAGAATCTGAGCTCTGACAAAGCCAAGCTCTGTTTCTTCGACACACACCACTACATTTTTTCAGGCTTTTACAGATGTGAGGTGAAAGTGGGCATGGAGCAGACCAACTTAACAGGATTCTAGTAACTTAATGCGCCTTTTAACAACAGCCTGATGGATCCTTTGTGTCTGCTTCCCGTCTCTGTGCGGCAGAGCAGAGTAGCACAAACACAACACTGAGACAGCCAGTAACTGCCTGGTGGGTATTTCCAAAACTGCTATGGTGCATTTTGGACGTGGGCACAGCTGAGCCTAATACTTCCTTGTTGTTTACAAGGCAAGCGGAGCAAGCATCTTATCAGTCCTGATGTTGTCTCTTTTGGTTTCTGTCCTCATGCTTCCCCTGAGTATAGATGGATCAGATAAACAATTTGAAGGGGTTTTTTTTGCCCGAAATATTCCCAAGAGTGATTGTCATAATTTTGAAGTTAACCTCCAGAAAACCTAAAAGAATGTGGAATAGGCAGTGTGACAGAAAAGGGACAAAACTGAAAGCCAAAGGTGACTTTGATGATGGGTCGTATACATGGTCGAGAAGAATTTATTGACTAGGACTGCAAGAGACATCAATAAGTGAACAGTCGTCATAAGTACTCTCTACATCCTTGTTTAAATGAATCATTTCAGAACGCCAGCAGTCACATCATTAGTAGTAAATACAAGGGAGCCAGTTCCATTGGCAGCCATATATGCCTACTGGACACTTCCACCAACAAAGCTTCACTAATAAGGTGGTTCGGGCGGGTCTCACTGCAAATACCAGCCATTTTAACACGGGTGTGTAGACTTTTTATATCCGCTGTTTCTATTTCTGTGTCGCTTTTGTTTCTTTCTGGTTGTCATTGAATTGACTCATGTAGATGTGTTATCTTTTTGGGGCTGATCAAGGTGTAACATGGGGGAGTATCATCACATCATAAATTCATAAGGTGAAATGTGCGTCCTCCGCTGAATTAATGTGAAATGTCTTCAATAGAATTTGCATGAGCCAAAATACACATTTAATACAATGGAGCGATTCGTTATGGGAGGTGGCGGATGCATGTCACTAGTTGATTTGGAGTGGACAGTCGCTGGGTGTGTGGGTTCAAACACGTGATGAATGACGGGGTCGTGTTTGGCAGAGGAGAATAGGACACTTTCCCTGTGTCACATCCTGCCCACTTGAGGGCCGACATCAGCAAGAGGATGCTTCTCTGTTAACCTCAACAACACCCTTTCCTACTCCTCCTCCTCTTCCTCCCGATCACCGAGTGCCATCAAGTGCAGACTTTACTCAGATGAAAAGATGTAGTCATGTGTCATTCCTCTCGTATAATTCCAGAGAAATGAAGTAAGATTACATAACGTGGGCTGCAGTTCCACTCACAGCACAAATATTCCAAGCAGACATTGTTCCGAAAAGTGTTCCAAACGTCTGAAAGATGTTAAAGGTTCACTCGATAATAAAAGGCCACAAATGATGTGAAGATTCAAAGGCGCATGTTTTAAAATGTGAGGCGTGCCTCCCATCGGGGGCATCGGAAGAATTTCAAGGGAGCTGATGCAGCTTGAGGGAACAAATGGAAAAATTAAAGGATTTTTACAGGGCTCTTTTTTAATGTTTAAATTAAAACAAAAAATACAAAATTAAGAAAGTCCAGAGACACATAGTTTAAAGTAACAAAGAAACACAGGGAATTAACTCACAACAGAAGAAAACATAACATGGCTGGATAAACATTGCATATTACAGCAACGTTAAACAAGAACAGGTGAAAACAAAATCCTAATGAGCAAGACAACATGAAAAAAGGGTCAAAGGGCAAACATCACAATCAATGAAAACATATATCATGACCATCTCTGATGTTCTTTTACCGTCTCTTACCATCTCACAATTTGAAACGACCCAGTTTAAAGGAATGAACCCTTTCATTTCCCTCAAATGTGAAATACTTTGGATTTCAACTTGGCTGTCATCAAGAGCCATTGCTATTCTTCCCACTTATGTCCCCCCCCCCCATGCTTTAATGGCATCTTGGTCTTTATTGATTTAGCAGAAACACAATGTATCTCGATTAAAGACATTGTGCTACATATTACATCCATATTTTGATAGGCAGACAACTCGGTTTTCTTTTGGGGTTCCTCCATCACATACCATTTTGGAAATATCTTCAGTCTAAACAGTTTTTTAAAAAGACATTGCAATGAGAAGACGCTCATTCAATGGTGTTAACCACATTGAAAGCACTATTCAATGATTAAGGTATTTTTTAGTGAGTAATAGGTTACCATGGGACTAAATTTAGACTTCTGGTGTTGGAATGCGTATAGCTGCAATAAAAAATAAAGTATTGTCTGGCCTTTCATATTTGATTTGGTCTTTTCGTCTGCATTGTTTGCCTCCTCTGGCGTAGACAAAAGGTCAAGATGTGTACAATAGACTTCCATGTGTTACAACAGAAAATAATGGGGTTTTGGTTTTACGGTTTTGCAGTTCTGTTTCACTGTTGGTGTACAGAAAATAAATCATACATGCTGGGTTGTGATGCCTCACTATTTCAAAAGATTATTTCTGAAGACATTTCGTGTTCAGATTACACAAAGAATAGTTTGAGTTTCAACAAAGACGTCGAACCGCAGCAAAGAGAGTTTTCAAATTCCCTCGATAATATATATGTTCCATCAATAAAGATTTTATGGTCAGCAGGTATCACAGTTAATAAATTGGGATCCAAAGGTTGAAAAATGCATTCGACAACAAAATAAAATAAAAAATGAATTATTTTGTCAGTGGAAAAAAATTTGACAAACAGCATGCTGAAAGTTTCTGTTGTTCTTTATTTGCCGACTGCTGTCAGTGGGGGTGGGGGGTGGGGGGGACAGATCATTTGCATGTGGGAATAAATCGAGACAATTTCAAAATCATTGGAAAAAACCATGGCTTTGCTCTTTTAACAACCTTGAAGGGAAATGTCATGAGGTGTTGGGAGTAAGTGTTTTGAGACATAGCATCTTAATCCTAATCAGTAATCCTAATCCATTCTAATGTATAAGTACCAAAATTGACAACAAGCGTTGGAGTATTATTTTACAGATCAGAATACAGTAAAACAAACATACATACATACATCTATTCTCACCACTGCTTATCCTTTCCTGGTTCATTATATAAGCAGGAACAAGCATAAATAAAAAGCAACATTTAGAATTGTGAAGAATTCCGATTTGTGCCGTGGTGCTTTTTAGATTTGATTTGAATGAAGGAGCCATTTGACCCTGCGAGGTGATCTGGCAAACATGAAAATGGGCTAATCCATTCTCTAAAGTATCTGGGATGTGGACGGGCCACCTGACGAAGGGGACGTTTGACCTTCTACATCCCCTCGCCTCCAGAGCACTGCTTAAAGCGATAAAGATGTCATGTCCCGGGTTTCAGTTCCCTGACCCACTTAAATGTGCTGTGTGGCAAACATGCCCGCAGCAGTCAGCAACTCATCTGGCAGGAGAAGGTGAATTTTGATGCGGCACGTCGGATCACCAAACTCGCAAGTTTAGCAAGCTATATGTCGGTGAAAGCTACGAAGGACAGGATGTCAAGCGCAAATGTGAGACACAGACGGAGGAGGAGTATTTTGTTTAGCTTTGCATGAGGTCGTGTGAGGAGCACCCTCAGCATGAAAATATTTATGAATTCAGTGGAAGGGGGAGGAAAACAGAGCCCTAATAACAGATCATGTTGTTCCTTTTGGCAGCCAAATTCCTCCGAAAATGTTGAGCAAGCTCGACATCAGAGACAGGAGTTAGTGCTATGAGGTTTCCACCCACGTGTTGATGCCTCATGCGCTGACCTTCATAGTGATAAGAAGAACGCAGTGGAACCTCAGAGATACAACTCATCTCATTTCATGATACTGGTTGATCTCTCATTTGTTTGGATTTTCAATTAGCTTTTTCCCTTATTTGCAAAAACTAGCAAATGTAGGAATAGAAAACAGGACTTACATTTCACGTTTGAATTGACGGCAGATCGTTAGCTGCGGTGCTGTCTTGGAGAGGCGGGGCCTGATGGGATGGCATGTGACCAACGTAGGCAAAACTTTGTAAATTGGGCACTTAGACCATCATTGTTAATATCATTAGTAATATACTTATACATTAGGATGTTTCCAGTTTGTGTTCCAAACTGAGTGAAGTGTTAGAATATAAATACAGGTTGATATATCAAAAAGTGTATAAAGGACACAAGATAAACCCACGCCAAACAAAGCATAACCTTCTTGACAAGAGGTAATAAAACAAAGTGTATCAGAAAATGATGAAAACGACACCACAAAGGTAGCCGTGGCCCCTCTTTCATCATTAGCATAACACTTTGTGTTAGGAATGCGCGTCTCTTGCTGCAGGTCAAAAAATGTCAAGTACTCAGAGGTCAAACTCATCCATTCTTGGAGGAGTGCTCTCCGATGACAGCACCACTGGTGCTGCGTGCGCTTCGAGTGCCCGTGCACACCGACAGCCCTTGAGTCTAATTGGGCCTGCTGAAAATCAGTACATTGGATACAAATGGTTGTTCACAGGCATGGCGAGGGGACATTTGTTTGTTCATTTGGCTGTTTGTCCACTTTTAATAGCGCAATTTGCACAGGAAAGTAATAATAAAAATAATAATAATAATAATAATAATAATAATAATAATAAATATATAGCATTATTTTTAAACTAAAAATAATAAAAATGGACCTAAGAAAGCATTTAAAAAAACAAAAACTAACAAATCTGCTCTAAAAATTAGTTAGAAGTAAATGAATGTATAAAACAAAAGTAAAAAATTAAATCAAACGTAACGATCATGAAAAACCCCAAAACTATTATAACCTTAGTTTCTACCACCATGTTGAAAGTAGTAAGTGACTAGCAAACTGCAATTAAATGGAATGAAGGGAGTGGCTTTAACTGACCATGTTTGAAGTCAGCTGTGACCACACCCACAGTAGCGCAGCCCTACCTCTCTCAGATCTGCCTGTGATGCCAATTTACCCACATTGAATGTAACCCACCTCTGCTGCGCAGGATTTATGCCCTTGTCGTTTCAAGTGTTGGTTACAATATATACAACATTTTGCCAAAATCTATTGCACTTTTCTCTCCTTAATGCCCTCATTCTATCAAACACTATAAAACCTAATATAAAAACAACAAGACTGTGAAAGCAAAACCCTTAAAGAGTAGCTGGCATGGAGAAATTCTCAGTCGATTTGCACCAAGATTATCTTTCAAACATAAGCAGGAAACCAAATCTATGAGCCACATCAACAGGAAATTAAAAGGGATGTCAGTGTATACAAACTCGAAGGAAACTGCAGGCAATCCAAGTCCTTTGGGCAGCAAACATCAACAGTGACACAACATGTGTGATATTTGAGGACATCCTGACAGACAAACACACTCCCAGCATCTCCAGTGTGTGGCTAAATAAGCACTCACATAACATTGGCGGTCGCTCGGCAAATGAGCGCTTTTGGGGTAGCTTTTTTTTTTTTTTACACTTCCTGTATCATACGCTCTTGTTAAATTGTTTCTAGAAAACTTGCTGGTGACCTCTAGTCATCAATATTGCTGTGATGGTGCAGTCTCTTTTTTTTTTCCTTTTTTACATTCTTTGAAGGTAACTGAACTTTGTAACCTATGTCAGTGCCAATTCCCGCCAGAACCTTCTAGTCAGGGAGCTATAATACACTTTTACACACGACGTGCTCATTAATTCCGCCGATACATTTTAAAATCATTGCATCACTCCATCTGCGGCTGCTGCGGGTGCAAGATGAATCATTATGCAAATAAAAGCAATGAAACCTCAGATTCCGGATGAGACGGCTGACGCATATTGAATCTCTTAGTCTGGCTGACATGTGTACTACAAAGAGAATAGAACAGAAGGGATGACATAAGATGACCATTTCTGATTCTGGGGGTGAGAAAATTGCTTCAAATGGCAAAAAAGTCCAACTAAAATAGTGTTAGTGGAGAAGTTAAATCAAAAGTGGACTCTGTAATAAGCGGTTCTTCGTCTAGTTGAGCATTCTGATTAATATTGTGTTGGTGGAAAATAAATCACTGAGCAGATGAATCCACCCTTTTTCATCAATCAAAGGGGGCAGCCATTTTGACATTATACCGCCCTCTGCTGTTGCTGAAAAATGACGTCAAAGTTCCCATTGCGAATGACACAGCTTCACCTGCTTTCTGGGGTTGACACGTTTATGTCAATCTCAGTCGAACTGAAATAATGATCATATTGATTAATAAAATAGTCCTATTTGAGTCAAGTAACGTATTGTAGGCAATACCCCATATTGTACCCCAACTACAAATATTTTCGCATAGCAATGCTGCTCCAACTGCATCTAATCTTGTCATTGTGAGGTGCAGCACGTATCAAACGATCGCCTCGAGTGCAACATTGCATACTGTTGTACTGTAAACAAATGAAAATTGATGCATTGATTTAACTTTGCTCTCTTGGGTGGGCGCACAGCGCTGCTTGTTGATGCAAAGAGGGACTCGCCGATTTTTTTACAAGGGGTTGGTGGGTCATGTGGGGCCTCTCAGTCTCCGTTGTTGCTTCGGCTGATCACCCTCAGTTGGCTCGCTCCTGTGTCTTCACTTTCATGGGGGGGGCACACAGCACTCAGCGGTGCCTCGCTGGCCAGGAAGCGCCCAGCTTGGCCACCTTCAATGAAATAATTGGACCGAGAACAATTCGAGCCCTAATTGAAATCCTCTCCTATTGAACTTGTTTTATTGCTGGCTTGTGGTAGAATATTGTGTGCGGCATGTAATTCAGTTACTTCTGTTAATCACACAGGACTGTCCTTTGCTCGGTGAGGATAAACTAAACTCTTCCTGTGCTAGCTGCATGCATGACTCTTTGCTCGAAATGTCAATGCAACTCTCATTTCACTCTGCATGTTGATACGAATAAATACGTGTCAAATTATATGTCAGCGCACAGACGGCCAAAGCCTTCTGGGAAGTTCAAGCTGAGGTGTGAGTGACTCAATACATACAGCACATAGTGAAAATGACCTCTAATTACAGGGGCTGAATTCACTGACAAAGTAGGAATACAACTGTCGTTTAACTGACATGTTGTTTTGATCGGGACAATCGTACATAATGTCATTTAACTGACATGCTGTTTTGGTTGGGACAACCGTACATAATGTATAAATAAACAACTCATTCGAAGTACAGGCTGCACTCAGAGGTCCCCCGTAACAGACAGTACAATAATATATTTGGTTGGACCAATATTGGTAAAGAAACTGCGTATATAATCTCTTGTCGAGCTCAACCAACATAGAAAAAAGGACGGATTCACATTATTTTCTCTCTGGGACAGTGAAAAGAGCCAAAGGGAACATCTTGTGATCCAAAGCATACCACATCATGTCAAACATGGTGGAGGCGGTGTTATGTATATGGCATGGGCGTGTAAGCTCTGTTTTGCCATACTGGACAGTGACTTCTGTAAACATCAAGCATTTAAAAGCTTTTGGGTGCCCGCAAATTTAGGTGACGAAAATGGTAGAAAATATGATTCACTTTCACCAAAAGGGTCAAGTAACTACTGCAGTGCTGGGGTTTGAAACTACCCAAATCTAAATTTGACTAACTCCCTAATCTGTGATTTCATTCTGAGTTTGCATTTCTTCAGAGTGAAGAGATGATTGCACAAAGGCAGAATTTCCTCCCTCTGGTGACGCCAATTGGCTCCAATTTGAGGCAGTGACCTCGTCTCCGGGGCATTGACACATGTAATTCGCCTGGTGATCAATTGAGCAAAAAAACAAATGAAAGCCCTCAGCGAGTGTGCAGTATTTGTCTTGTAGTCGGTGGTGGTGGACCAGCGCTCGGCGGGTTGTGATCGTTTTACATCTGGGAGTCCAAAGTCAACATTCCAAACAACCTCCAGCCTCGGGAATGCTTTGCCAGGGTGAAAGTGAGAGGAAATGGAGAAAATGAGCACACGAGAGTCAGGCTTTGAAGGCCTTGCCCATATGCAATCGTTCCTCTAGGTGCGTATTGTTGTTAATGATGAACTCTAATGACGCAAATGATGGTCTGCTGAGCAGAAATGGAGGTGGTGATTAATCAGAGCTCGGAGCTCTTGCTTATTTTCTTCTTCTAGTCCTCGTGTGGAAAATGTCCCGAACAATGTAGTGCACACACTTTTTCGTTCCACTTGACACGTTGACTGTATGAGGAATGGGATTGAAATTCAGGTTTAAAGATCAAGTCTTTTAATTACGTAGATGGAGAGGATTTAAAGGCCTCACTTGAGCTGTGGATTTTTTTCCCCTTCTTTTTCCAACCGGTGTCACTCTTCTCCTGTGGTTGACTTCCTGGCAGTGTGGACCATGATGTAATTGTGGAAACGTCCCACTTGTGATTCAGTGAGGAATTTTACATCTGGCCGAGGTTGGCTTGTTCCCCATTACTAAAAAAAGCTGAAGGAGTGCAGAAGGAAAATGAGAAGACAAATAAAATAAACATATTGCCCATTAATATTGCAGCTGCGATGTTTATTACAAATCCCTGTCAAATGTACGCAGACCATTTTACAGTGCTCTTTACCATACAGTAAGTGCCAACATGAAGAAAACAGGTTGATCAGGTGAAGTGCATCCTGCGTTAATGCAAGGAGTATTATGCAGATTTGAGGATTACAGAATTCTTCTCTCCAGAGTGGTTTTTAGAGATCATATTAGGCAGCAGTTTTCAAAATGTGCCAGAGAGAGATACATGAAGAGAGACAGAGAGATAGAATGACTGACACCTTGTCATGCAATGCTGTACATTTTCAGTCAAACCCCAAAAATAACTTTGCCGCTCCGGCTCCCCCCCCACATCCCAAAAACTGCCAATTGGGCGCTCCAAATTGCTCATAGGTGTGCGAGTGTCGCACGCGTGGACGAAAATCACTCCACGTATGCAAAGTTTATTGTCAAAATAATACATTTACTGAAACACACAGCACAACAGCAGCAGTTCCAGTCAAGACCCGGCAAAACTCCCGTTCACTGTCTACTACTTCCGGGTACAGAGGACCCGTTATAAACATCACACTGTCCATGTTACACGCAAAATTATACATTGTACAACAATAACCGTAAGTATCATATTCTCAAACAATAATTAGCTCCGACTACCAGCAGTATTGCAAGTTCTGATCATCATCACTTCAACAGCGTTACTCACCTGAAACACACAGCACAACAACGGCAGTTACAGTCGAGACCCGGCAAAACTCCCGCTCACCGTCTACTACTTCTGGGTACAGAGGACCCCCGTAATTGCCCCAGGTGCCTTATTGAAATCCCCAAATACTAGCCACTGATACAATATAGTACTATTTGCATATAACGTATTCAGATTTGCATATCACGTGTTCAGAAACATATTCACAAAAAGTAATTCAAAAGAATAATTAACATGACGGGTGAGTATGAATGTCCATTCAAATGTCCTAAAACAAACCACACCATGGGCCCACACGAGTCCGAATGGATGTTCGTCTCTTGACTGTGATGATAAATTTCTACTTCTTGATTGAATTAATACTGTCTCAAGTAATTTGTGTGCCGCCGTCATGAGTGGAATTACAACCCAAACTAAACACGCATTGGACCAAAATCGAATAATCTATTTTAAGAGTACATCAGTGTACGTTCCCAACAATTATAATACAACACTGAAGTGTGTACAGTGGAGCCTCGGTTTTCGAACACAATCCGTTCCAGAAGGCTGTTCGAGAAGTGAATCGTTCGAATTCCGAATCATATTTTCCCATTACAAATAATGGAAAAAAAATAATCCGTTCCGAGCAAAAAAAACCCCGCCTTTTTAAAGCATTTTTTCGTTTGCGCATTTTTGTCCAATCGTGCAACTGCAGCGCACCGCCGAACGCGCAACCGTAGCGCGTCGCCGACCGCGCAACTGCACCGCGCTGGTCGCATTATTGTGACAGAGCCGTCCCTGAAATTTAGAAAATATTTGTGAAGTCCTAATGTACTTTGCAAAATTTAAGTGGACCTCAGCGCGCCGGGCGCTCAGTGTCGCATTGCTTTAGGAGCGTCTTTGTGTTTTAGGATGGCTTTACTGCTCCCACTTGCTTCCATTGGAGGCATGATTAGAGTTGATGCAATCCTCAGAGTATTGAGAACGTAATAACGAACGGAGTAAGTTGGCATGCGGGTCCTCTCGGCTCATCTCGCGAGGTTCGACAACCCAATTTCGTCCGACATCCGAAGCAAACAAATCTCGAATTTCTTGTTCGAATACCGATTTGTTCGAGAACCGGGACGTTCGAAAACCGAGGCTCCACTGTATTTACTGTGGGACCTCACTCCCCCACTTTTGCAGAGCTTCATTTATTTATGTGTCTGTAATGTAATCTTGTGATTATAGTCTTGAGTGGGTCATTTCAAAAAAGATTTTATCTCAACTGAATTACAGCTATGTATATCTTAGCATTTCTAAGTGTGTCCATCTGTTCTCAATCTAATATAGGATTTGCATTCCAATCAAGAGGACTCAACCAGTGCAGGCTGATTTAGAAGAGCACTAGAATTCAGTTAGTGACTTTTAATGGGCGCCTGGACCGTTTCTGTGGCACGGATTCACTCTGTGACGATTTTATTACCTGATTTTCAGGGGCGCTGTATAGTCGCTCCTCTAAGCTGTTTATGTCTGCTGAAGATAAAAGAAAATCATTGCTTTACTACCCAGATGGAGAGGATCTGTTTACAGAGCAGACCTGCGTCAAATAACTGAACCTGCCTTATTCCTTATAAGCTGTCCCGTGTGTAAAATAGCATTTTCCATCAAAACCCAGTGTTGGTGACGATATTTCATCTCCAGATAACGTTTCGTCTTGCTTGGCTTCTTGTGAACATTGCAGCGCAGATGTTTGGTGTCCTCTAACTGCATCGGACAGACATCATGAACACTCTTCAAGCAGGTCTATTGGAGCACAGTATATGATGAGGAAAGTGCCCTCTGATGACTACCTAACCATCTTGCATTGAAATAAAAGACGGCCTGCAGCGACATCTGGTGTTATAACAAGGTATAAACACCCATAAGAATCATCAGCACACGGAGCTCGAACACTTAACGAGAAAAAAAAGAGATCGGAACAATTCTAATTCAAGACTTAGTCATCTGTGGAATACGTTTTATAAATTATTATATTTCTTGCTCATGCAGTTTGGCTAATTGACACTGAGTTGTTGTGGATAACAATTCATGTGATTTATACAGAATACTGAGTCAACCCTGAAGACTACCTTGAAATATAGATTTTTTTAAAAAAAAGTATTGTGCGGCAGCACTTCTGATATTTTTCTTTTCAAGTAACAGGCTTTGTAGCCTCAAAAAGTTCAATTTGTACATGTTAGTACATAAAAACACTGGTCTGTTGCAGGATAACCTTTATTAGGTAATACATAAGATTACTTGGTTGTTTTTTCCTCTTCATTTTACCAAGGCTACAAATTGGAAACGAAAATGACAGCAGCTTACAACACTAAGACGGCTAATCAAACAGTACAGTTCAAAAAGAAGAGTCGTTACAGTCAAGTACAGAGCTTCTTGTAGTGTCAACAGTTAATTCTCGATTCGCCAAAGAACAAAGTGGAGTGCAGCAGCATGTGTGCAATGACAGTTGTAATATTTATTATAGATGATCCATGCGGGTTAGTGCAACGCTATTAAGTAAGCTACAGGCGCGCGCGTGTGTGTGCGTGTGTGTGAGAGAGCAGTGATATGGATTGTTCTGATTGGATCTCTTCTTCTGCTCATCTTTTATCCGGCCAAGTTTCAAGTAAATTTCTTGCTGCTGCTGTTTTATGCATTTCATCATAACTGCAAAGAGCTTCAGGACAAACGGTTGCTTTGAACTAGAATACAAAATAAGCTTGAAGGGAGGGGATGAGGGGAAAATATTGCAGTAGCGAAGACGGTGCAGTCAACTACGAGTCCCCCATGATACTGACATTTTATAGTACGGGACTACTGAATTCTAATTGGACATGATGCTCTTATCTGTTTGTACTCGTCTAGTAATATAAGCTGAACTGCATATTGTAATTCGTCAAAGGTCAAAACTGCAAAATAAAGAAATGGGTGAACAGAGGGGTTACAGACGCCTGAAATAAGAAATAGTTTGGAACGTTAGGTTTGAAAGTTTGCGGGCGTTCAGGGGACAAGCGGCCCGAGACTCAGCTCGACGTGGTGCGTCAGCCAAATCGCCTTGGCGGCGCCGTCAGTGCCCCCCTCCTCACTCGGCCTGACGGGAGCGGCGAGGTCCCGAAAGTCGTGCCGGATCTTAAATGAAACGGTCACATCGGCGTCATCCTCTTTGCGTGGGATCACTTTGATGAAGAAACCAATCTTGTTGGATTTTCTGAAGGCAACAATGCTGGAGGAGGAGAGCAGATGCACAGTTGGCCGGCAGTTGGAATTCTCAAAGCGTGTGTGTAAGTGTGAGAGATACTTACTCCGGGTCATCCTGGAAGTCCTGCGGTTCGGCCAATTCATCATACTCAGCGGCAGCATCCTTCCCTGCCAACACTAGCTCCTTGCGAGGCACGATGACCTTAAAGACAAACACCAGCCAAATGCTCTTACCTTGTCTCTTCAAGTTCTAACCGTCATCCTATGTGACATCAGCATATCACGCAAGCATCAGCTCACCACGGCAGAGCTGAACTGTGTGTGGATTCTACTAATGTCTGCCGCATCTTTTGTTGTCTTCCACCAAGGAGCAAAAAAAAAAAAGCACTTCTATCGACCTATTTCCAGCCAGCAGCACTATGTAATTAAGTCTGCACGCGTCTCGCCTTTTCCTTTGACTTTTTGCTACACTTGGTTTTAAAGGACACAGGTAAGGAAAACAAGAAGAAAAATATCTTTGGGAAGTTACTGTGAAGTGAAGTTGACTTCCAAACAGAAAACTACCGGTGTGCGGCATTAGGGAATGTTTTGACTGAAGTTGCTGTGGCATAATTGTGCAAAATGAACATTTCCCCCAGTGAGTCACTAGCAAACGAGTAAAGCGCACAGGTCAACATGTCACACCGAGAGGTGAGCCAATTTCCCTTCCCTCCACCTCTTAGCCTTTATTTTTGGAAAGCCCAGTCAATGGAAGTCGAGCATGAGTCCCTCCAGGTGTTTGAATACCAAATGAAGCAGAGAGATGAGTGCACGCTCACTTTGGCCGCAATGTGCCTGGAAATGGGTCAAGCTCTTGTTTTGACCACGAGCTCGGACTTATCTAGTCAGCGCCAGTGAATTCATCATTAAAAGAGGCCAAGACAAACAGGCTGTCGTGTGGGCTGGGCCGGGCCCAGCCTCGGTAAGGCCTCTGGCAACATGCGGCTCAGTGGACCGTCGCCGGATGGAATCACAACTCTGGTCATTGTGCCTGTGACAGCTGACAAATGGAGCTCAAACTGGATCTGACTTCCCTGTGAGACAAATACTGCCAGGTCCAGACAGCCAACGTGACATGGCAGCACTGGCTCAAATTCAAAGCAGTTTTTAAACAATGTTTTATTGTTTTCAACATGCAGTGGCTATACTACCAACTTCTCAATGCCCCCCAACCATACACGTTTAGCAATTTTTCCGCTTTTTTTTTTACATATATATATATATATATATACACATGACTTCCCCTTAAAGTGATCACTGCGACTACTTCACAAAATCTTAACACGTTTGTATAAACATAAATTAGCAAATCAAATCAGAATACAACAATAATGCAAACAAATCTGTGGCTTTATCACTTCAAATTTTCATTTTTCATGAAACCATGCATGCAAGACTAGGGGCTGCATTTTGGAGCTGAAGCAATCAAAACACGATATAAAAGCAAAAATAAAACATACATATTAAAAAAAAAAGCCTAGAGCCCGACAGAAACTCTGAAGTTGCTGCTATTGCAATTTGAAAATTACCTTCTGCTACACTGCGATTTAAATTGGAATGTGATGAATTGTTCATCCCCAATTTGTAACCACACTGTCTGTTTTTGTTTGTAGACAATTAAAACATGACTACTTTCCACCATGCTAAATTTCCTCGCTACTCCCTTAAGGGACAAATATCTGCCATTTTCCTCGCCTCCACAAACAGCCATTGCACCACTATTACAGAATGTGTAAATTTTGTGCATCAGTGCCAGAGAGACCCGGAACTGCAGTTATACTTAATTTCAATGGCACCCCTGCTCCGTTAGCAGGAGAAACACGCACAAGATGCTGAGATGAGAAAGCCCTGAATACAAACGACCAACGAATGTTGGGATTAGCCCGCCAAATGTGATCCCAAAGCGGCAATGAAAGACAAACAACAATTTTTCTTCCCCACAGTTGCTCACTTGGCCAGGTAGCCCTCGACTGCAGCATTTTCCAAAACCGCTGCTGACTGCTAATGTTATTTCACTTGAGGCCAATGGGTCCAATTAACCAAAACATGCCTGCAAAGACACATCAGTTTATCACTGCTGGCTGCTGCATTTGTATGTTTTTCGTGTTTTAATTTGGATTTTACCCTAAATCATGTATATTTAAAAGCTCATATAACTCAAATACACTGCAGCCATTTAATTTCATTTAAGTACATGATAGAGGTCATACCTCTGCAGTACTGTTGATGTCATCGGGATCGTCCTCGTCACAAGAAACCAGTGTGACGTGGGTGACGTTCTCCACTGGGTTGGTCAGAGTCAGCAGCACTTGACTCTCCTACAGAGATAAGAAAGCAAAACTTTCAGCTCACATCAATAGAACCAGCAATGCTTTTCCTGGAGATCTGATGAACATCTGCTCGTTTGAGACATTTTGTAAACCTACAAGTATACAACCAAATCACACTTCTGCAGTGCCATGACGAAAATATGAACTAAATAAATGATGAATACAAGTGCAACATATTTGATGATTATCCCTTTTCTAGCATCTAGCTAGACAGACTCACCTTCAAGTGGCGCAGATTTGGAATGGACATAATTCTCACTTCAGGGATGTAGCTCCTACAAAAGAGAAAGGCAGGACTAAATTTACAGTTCATTACAAACAATAATAAAAAAGCATCCAAAGATGTTTCATTTTAAGCGCAAAATGAAAAACAAGAAACACTATAAACGCTCATTGAAAGCGATCTATCAAAATAAAGAATTAATATTACATCCCCCAGGGTTAAAACTGCAAATGAGAGCATTTCTTGAATACATAAAAATCACCATAACAAAGACAAAGAAGCAACAAAGAAAAACATCGGTAATTTCTGATTATATGTACATCTGATTACTAAAAATATATCGATATTTGTAACATTTCCCAAATCATTCCAGAACTGATGTGCTGCACTGCTGCCAACATGTACCAGGCACATTAGGCACACCTGCACACTAACAACAAGAAAATGCTGCAGCCTTCGAATGTTGAAGGTGAATGTGCGATGATCGACACTCACACAGCAACCAGTTGAATCTTAAACTTGATTGAAGTTGGATTGAATTCGGGTTTGCTCAGGTTGTGCTCGCATTTCTGAAAGGAAAAAAAATGAACAAGTCAAATCCATCTAAATATGGGATATAAATTATTGAATGAGTGTGTCGCTGGACTGACCCTGCAGCGCAGCGAGCGCTTCATTAGCAGATGTTTGTGCCGCGGGTGCAGCTGCGAGGCTCCTGCAGGCTGGAAGTCCGGCTGGAGGAGGCGCTGGCGCAACCGGGTCACTGCAAAGAAGAAATCACTTGAATGATGAATACATTTTTGTGTAGCGTACTAGTAGTGGGTGAGTATATGTACCAGATTGTGTCTTAATTCAAGGAACTTTAACTCATGAAGAATGTCAATATCCATTTAACACATCGATGAATAATGTGCATCGGAGAGACAGAAAGGTCTTTGCTCGCAATTACCTGTCAATGTGTTACTTCAAATTTTTATGTATCCACAGTACCAGTGCTAGTGATACTTGGTATCAGTATCGGTGAGTACTCAAGAGTGATTATTATTGGTATTGGTCTGAAAATAATTAGCGATTTTGAACATCCCCATACAGTACAATACCGTGATTCCCAACCACCATTATTTATTCAATAATGATGTCACTTTAACATATTTGTTTTATGGTGTTCCAGATTTTTAGATGGTAAATGGGTGCCTGGATTAAGGGTTAGAAAAGATTTGTTGTAGCAAATTTGTATCATGAGAATCGTGGAAATATGATTTGCACAGTATATGATTAATAAAACTAAATGACAGATTAAACCGTCAAAATTGTTGGACAGGAATATCACTGACAATTTTTTACCATTTTGCAGATCACTGACCATTTTTTACTATTTTGCAGCTGACTATTGAACAAGGCTGACTGCCTCCAAACTTTCATTATAGCAAACTTAAAGCTTCTTGCAGTAGATCCAACTAACATTAATTGACAATACCTTTGATTAAAGCAATCAGAAAAGTGTCCAAAGATTATCGAGTAGATGGTTTACCTTCTGGCAAGCAGATGGGTCTTGTGTAGCAATCTTCAGGCAGAGGCTCCACCTCATCAACAGCCTGGGCAGGCTCGATGGTGATCTCTCGCTGGTCCTCCCCCTCTTTAAGGCTGCAAAGAAACATGGCCAGCCATCAATATTGCCAACCTCCATCCATTCCTGTGCTAATGACTTTCCCTTTTACCACTAAAGCAATTATTCATTATCATACAAAAGATGGGAAAGAAGTGTCACTCTGTAAGTGTGATATAATGAAACGGAGGGTGCCAAACCGCTGTCAATATGCAAATCAGAAAGTGGCCCTTTCAAGTCACAACATTTAATCAAGTTGACTGTGAAAAATGTAACTCACGAAAGACCCGCCAGAGTGGAAATGGGCGCTCCAGACCTCTGCCGCTGCAGTCGTGTTCCAAGGCCATACTTTTCCTACATGACCGTGAAAGAACGGGGTCATACAGCCTGTCTATTCAACACGAGTAGTGCTTAATCTACAGTGATGTTTTCTTCCCCCCTTCTACGGATTGTTTTTAACAGAAGGTGATGTGTACAGTAACCAAAAAGATGGACAACATGGAGAACAGCTGTCAAGCCAGACAAACAAAAATGTCAGAGGCAATTCATTTATATCGTGAGAGACAAACACCTTTCTACTGTGGATAGCAGGAGAGAATTCAAGCTGAAATTGTTGTATTATGTGCGTATTGTATGTTTTCATATTAAGTTGTACAGGGTTGTAACATAGAAATCATTTCAGCTCACTCAAACCATCTACAATTTTAAATAGCTGTATTTAAAAAAGCTGAAGTTTACTGTTTTAAATTTTCCTTCATTTTGCACTTGTTTCTTGTATTCTTGCACTCTTGTACGCTGATGAGACAAGAAAATTTCCCCACTGTGGGATAAATAAAGTTCTATCAATCAATCAACCAAAATACATCAATATGACAGATTTGAACTCGGCGCAAAAAAATCAAAGACAAAGAGGGAAGATAATATACAATGTACCTGACCAATGACTGATGTTTTAAGAAAGAGATTGGAAAATCTCTTGTCTGAATGTTTTTGGAATTTCTTTTATAAATATTTAGTTTTTCACCATTACATGTAACTTTATTTGCCTATGAGCTATAATTGCACAGTTATTCAATATTTCATCATATGATGTCAATTGTTTTGGGAAGCAACCTATACTCTTCTTTTTAATATAAATGTGCAAGATTAATATACTAATGCGTTTCTTCTCCCCTGCTAACCTCACACAAAAAAGGCTCCGTTGTGCATTTCACCGCAGGGGCATTCATGTGATCTGTGAGGTCAGACACTAACAATTAAGAGATCAAGACTACAGTACATACTAAACTACAAATATCCAAATAGAACTCACCACCACATGAATAGTGTGTTGCTGGTAGGGGGGATCAAAAATAAAATACCGGGGTGCGTTAGCAAAGGAAAGGGGAGAGAACAAAGATGCATGAGCAAACAACAATTGGCGTGCGACAGCAATACACGGCGCATTTTCTCAGTCAACTTGGTCCTGTGACATACTGATTGATATACGGTGTGCCTAACAAATTTCCAAAACTTGAATATTCAAGTGAGTCTCCGTTTGTCACAGAGGACAGAGCGTACCGAGAAAGCGAGAGGCATGCACTGTCTTCTCCTGGCCAGCTTCTTCCTGTCGCGCTCCTGCTTCTCTCTGTGAGCCAATTGCTGGTAATACTCAATCAGCTTGTTGATCTGCAATAAAGAGAAATTCACATCAGGGCCTTTTTCTTGTTTTCAGTCATTTTTCACACTTTATTCAAGTATGTGTTACCCCCACCAACACTAGATGGTGGTCACACTTCATCAACATGGATAGTGGTTTTTTTATAGTTCTTCAATGTGTATGGCAGGTAAGAATGGCGATGTTGAAATCAATCATTGCCTTTGCAGTAAATAACAGCTTTACGATGCAACAATTACATTCTAGATTCGATTAATTCAATTTCCATTACGTCCCATGGACAAAACGGCATCTATATCTGAAGCAATCCATCGATCAGCACCCGCAGCAGATTGTGCTCAACCACAGAGGTTGCACTGTACAAAGTTACACTATGAGCTATTCCGAGAATTCTGTCAGAGACAGCTATTCAGCACATCAAAACATGTGATCATCCCAAGGCAATGTAAATGACTGCAAAGAAGGAATGGGACAGCATACTCGCTGATTATGGCAGTTCTCAGGCTCTTGCCACCCACCGCTGGCTGCAAATAGCAAACACAGAATTACAGGACATAGTCATTAAACATGGCCACAGTCTCACATATCATACATCCTATATCAGCACCCACCCACTGACTTGTCAGCCATCCCTACATCCCTGGAGGTCCAGCGGCAGAAGCCACAGGCCAGGTAGTACGCCTTTTTCATTGACGTCTTGGTGGGGTCATCAGGCAGAGGAGCCGGGATGTTGGTGGCTCGAGTTGACAGGGTGTGCATGCAACATGGGCAGTCGAAGCAGTTGGCACACCTACAATAGTAGAGGGATGTAAATCAATGAAGTATTGTAAAAACACCACCTGTAATATCAACTTTGGAGATATGTAGAAGTCAAGTTCAAGTTAACCTCACCTGTTCTTTTTCAGCTTGGCTTCTGCAGATGGCATGTTTTCCAAGCAGCTTGGACAATAATGGGAGTCCACCTGATCAGTGAGCGGTTGTGTAGTAGACATGAAAATCTAGTTATTTGTGCGGTATGTCGAAAAGTTAAGAGTAAAAAAACACTCGGTTATTTACTCTGGAATCACGGACATTCCAAAATGTTGTTACACAAGTTTGCTAAAAGCAGCAACATCAGTGCACATTGTGGAATGGAACATATACTAATATATAGTTTGAATTTGATCATAAATTCGATCTGAAACCGGTGAAAGGAAACGTCGATGATGAAATTTAAAATAATGTTTGGTTTCGGAAGCAGAATTTGGCCTTTCTGGGCGTGGTGTTTGTATTGGTGTCTAAATTAAAGTGCATTGACAAATCATATAGCAGCTGGCTGTGGCATGAAATACTATAAATGATTGCAGCAAGTTTTCGGTAACATTCATGAACTTGTCAACGATTAACAGTTAGCGAATGCTAGGCTAGGTAGCTTTTACGCCCATCGACGCTAGCGCTAGGACTATATACGGAAGTTAAACACACACAAAGCCAATCAAATGACAGGATTGTTTTACAATCAGTGACTGGCAGGTCGCACAGCCAATCTATACATTTAACCCTGCCTATCTGTCATATCGACGGGTAGCAAACCAGCTAATATCACAGAACCACTGATTTTAAAGAAAAGAAGCTA
The DNA here is from genome assembly GCF_059516105.1 of Syngnathus floridae. NCBI lineage: Eukaryota > Metazoa > Chordata > Actinopteri > Syngnathiformes > Syngnathidae > Syngnathus > Syngnathus floridae. The sequence continues at coordinate 22,238,776 of NC_142413.1, forward strand.
AAACGCTAGCGTGTCAAAATTAAAGGATAAAATCACATAACGTACCTCGTGAGACACACATTCTAGGGATCGTAGCTCACTGCAATAACGACAGTAATACAGCTGGGACAGAGGAGCCCGGATCTTTTTCTCTCCGCGAACCAGATAGACGACGCTATCCGGCTGGAGAAGAGATGCCATCTCTGTCCGACTTCCACGGCGACTGTGCTTGTCTGGTCACGGCTGGTCGGCTGTTGTGGAAGCGAATCTCGAGCTTAATGTTGACCTCTTGTGGCGATCGTTGGAACTGAATCCACGTTCACAAATAGCTGCAAGACAGAAAGGATGGCCTGAAAAAATTATTATCCACACATCCATCTTTCATACCGCTTTTCCCCACAGAGGTCGCGGGCGTGCTGGAGCCTATCCCAGCAGACATGGGCAGTAGAAGGGGGACACCCTGAACCGGTTGCCAGCCAATTGCAGGGCACACAGAGGCGAACAACATACCGCACACGCACTCACACTTACGGACAATTTAGAGTCCTCAATCAGCCGATCATGCATGTTTTGGGGATGTGGGAGGAAACTGGAGTACCCGGAGAAAACCCGCGCCGGCACGGAGAGAACATGCAAGCTCCACACAGGTGGATGCGTACTAAAGTAGAGATTTTGCATAAGGTTATTACTAAACGCTGATGTCACGTGTCATTATTGCAATATGGAGATAGTGGTTCTCGCACACCTGAAACCACAACCAGAGGCGAGGGTTACGTAGTTGTAGACTTTAGGTGGACTAGCCCTGAGGACCATCTCTCTATTTACTTCTATAACAACTCTCCACTGCATGTGTGGAAAAAAAAAACATCAACAGTGTATGTAAACTCAAACTCAAATTTTACATGTTGTATGTACGAACACTACGATGCATATTCCCACACTTACATATTTGTTACAAATTATTTGTACTCATTGTATATGACTTTCAATGTGCAACATTATAGATACAAATTATGTACAATAAATCAACAGGTTTGTAGATAGAATTTGGTATATTATATTTCACTGTATATTTCTTGACCCCTCCGTGAGTCGTCACCTTATCGTGGTGGAGTGGTTTCCGTGCCCCTATGATCCTAGGAGCCATGTTGTCGGGGGCTTCATGCCCCTGGTAGGGTCACCCATGGCAAACGGGTCTTAGGTGAGGGGCCAGACAAAGCACGGCTCACAAAACCCCTTATGACGATTAAGAAAATTGGATCTAGTTTTCCCTCGCGCGGACGCGGGTCACCGGGGCCCCCCTCTGGAGCCAGGCCTGGAGGCGGGGCTCGAAGGCGAGCGTCTGGTGGCCGGGCCTTCGTTCATGGGGCCCGGCCGGGCACAGCCCGAAAAGGAAACGTGGGTCCCCCTTCCCATGGGCTCACCACCTGTGGGAGGGGCCAAAGGGGTCGGGTGCAGTGTAAGCTGGGCGGCGGCCAAAGGCAGGGATCTTGGCGGTCTGATCCCCGGCTGCAGAAGCTGGCTCTTGGGACATGGAATGTCACCTCTCTGGCTGGAAAGGAGCCCGAGCTGGTGTGCGAGTCAGAAAAGTTCCGACTAGACATAGTCGCACAGTTTGGGTTCCGGTACAAGCCCTCTCGAGAGGGGCTGGACTCTCTTCCACTCTGGAGTTGCCCACGGTGAGAGGCGTCGAGCAGGTGTGGGTATACTTATTGCCCCTCGGCTGGGCACCTGTACATTGGGGTTCACCCCGGTGAACGAGAGGGTAGCCTCCCTCCGCCTTTGGGTGGGGGGACGGGTCCTGACTGTTGTTTGTGTCAATGCACCAAACGGCAGCTCAGAGTACCCACCCTTTTTAGAGTCCCTGGAGGAAGTGCTGGAGAGCGCTCCTTCTGGGGACGCCATCGTTCTACTGGGTGACTTCAATGCTCACATGGGCAATGACAGTGAGACCTGGAAGGGCGTGATTGGGAGGAACGGCCCCCCCGATCTGAACCCGAGCGGTGTTCTATTATTGGACTTCTATGCTCGACACGGATTTTCTATAATGAACACCATGTTCAAACATAAGGGTGTCCATGTGTGCACTTGGCACCAGGACACCCTAGGCCGCAGTTCGATGATCGACTTTGTAGTCGTGTCATCGGATTTGCGGTCGCATGTTTTGGACACTCGGGCGAAGAGAGGGGCGGAGCTGTCAACTGATCACCACCTGGTGGTGGGTTGGCTCCAATGGTGGGGGAAGATGTCGGTCCGACCTGGCAGACCCAAACGCTCTGTGAGGGTCTGTTGGGAACGTCTGGCAGAATCCCCTGTCAGGAAGAGCTTCAACTCCCACCTCCAGCAGAGCTTTTCCCACGTCCCGGGGGAGGCGGGGGACATTGAGTCCGAGTGGACCATGTTCCGCGCCTCCATTGTTGAGGCGGCCGACCGGAGCTGTGGCCGTAAGGTCATTGGTGCCTGTCGTGGCGGCAATCCCCGAACCCGCTGGTGGACACCGGCGGTAAGGTATGCCATCAAGCTGAAGGAGTCCTATCGGGCCGTTTTGGCCTACCGGGACAGGTACCGAATGCCCAAGCGGAACGCGGCTTCGGCGGTTGCTGAGGCAAAAACCCGGGCATGGGAGGAGTTTGGCGAGGCCATGGAGAATGACTTCCAGACGGCTTCGAGGAAATTCTGGTCCACCATCCGGCGTCTCAGGAGGGGGAAGCAGTCAACAGTTTTTACAGTGGGAATGGCGTGCTGCTGACCTCGACTCGGGACGTCGTGAGTCGGTGGGGAGAATACTTTGAAGACCTCCTCAATTCCACCTACACGCCTTCCGTTGTGGAAGCAGGGCCTGGGGACTCCGAGGCGAACTCTCCAATCTCTGGGGTCGAAGTCACTGAAAAAAAACTCCTCGGTGGCAAGGCCCCGGGGGTGGATGAGATCCGCCCGGAGTTCTTGTGGGGCTATCATGGCTGACACGCCTCTACAACATTGCGTGGACATCGGCGACAGTGCCTCTGGATTGGCAGACTGGGGTGGTGGTTCCCCTCTTTAAGAAGGGGGACCAGAGGGTGTGTTCCAATTACAGGGGAATCACACTCCTCAGCCTCCCTGGTAAGGTCTATTCAGGGGTGCTGGAGAGGAGGGTCCGTCGGGAGGTCGAACCTCGGATTCAGGAGGAGCAGTGTGGCTTTCGTCCTGGCCGTGGAACAGTGGACCAGCTCTACACCCTCAGCAGGATCCTCGAGGGTGCATGGGAGCTCGCTCAACCAGTCCACATGTGTTTTGTGGACTTGGAGAAGGCGTTCAACCGTGTCCCTCGGGAGGTTCTGTGCAGGGTGCTTCGGGAGTACGGGGTGCCGAGCCAGCTGATAAGGGCGGTTCGGTCCCTGCATCACCGATGCCAGAGTTTGGTCTGCATCTCCGGCAGTAAGTCGGATTTGTTCCCAGTGAGGGCTGGACTCCGCCAAGGCTGCCCTTTGTCACCGATTCTGTCCATCATTTTTATGGACAGAATTTCTAGGCGCAGCCGAGGCGTTGAGGGGGTCCGGTTTGGAGACCTCAGCATTGCGTCTCTGCTTTTTGCAGACGACGTGGTGCTGTTGGCTTCTTCAGGCCGTGAGCTCCAGCTCTCACTGGAGCGGTTCGCAGCCGAGTGTGAAGCGGTCGGGATGAGGGTCAGCACCTCCAAATCCGACTCCATGGTCCTCAATCGGAAAAGGGTGGAATGCCCTCTCCGGATCGGGGATGAGATCCTGCCCCAAGTGGAGGAGTTTAAGTATCTTGGAGTCTTGTTCACGAGTGAGGGGAGGATGGAGCGCGAGATCGACAGGCGGATCGGTGCAGCGTTGGCAGTAATGCGGATTTTGTACCGGTCCGTCGTGGTAAAGAGAGAGCTGAGCCAAAAGGCAAAGCTCTCAATTTACCGGTCGATTTATGCTCCTACCCTCACCTATGGTCACGATCTATGGGTCGTGACCGAAAGAACGAGATCCCTGATACAAGCGGCCGAAATGAGTTTTCTCCGCAGGATGTCCAGGCTCTCCCTTAGAGATAGGGTGAGAAGCTCGGTCATCCGGGAGAGGCTCGGAGTAGAGTCGCTACTCCTCCACATTGAGAGGAGCCAGATGAGGTGGCTCGGGCATCTCATCAGGATGCCTCCTGGACGCCTCCCTGGGGAGGTGTTCCGGGCATGTCCCACCTGTAGGAGACCCCGGGGACGACCCAGGACGAGCTGGAGAGACTATGTCTCTCAGCTGACCTGGGAACGCCTTGGGATCCCCCGGGATGAGCTGGATGAAGTGGCTGGGGAGAGGGAAGTCTGGGAGTCCCTCCTGAAGCTGCTGCCCCCGCGATCCGACCCCGGATAAGCGGAAGAAGATGGATGGATGGATGGATGGATATTTCTTGTGATGTATATAGTAGCACTCTGAAAAATCTTATTCTTCCCACTTTTCTACAAGCATAAACTTTACTTAGTATATACCAAAATGCAGCATCCAAGTTATTCAAAGGGGTATTTATAATTCACTGTTTAAAAAGTTATTTGTTTGCATTTCAGAGTCTGTTCTCCTTACTGGTTTTAAGAGTTGATACAGAACCTCTTTATTTTTTTTCAACAATAGCTGATATTAGATCTCAAGTCTATTTCCTTGACTGTCTTCAGGGTGGTTAAGCCTGTCCTAGTACAAACACTGTAACGTCTTGTTCACATGACTGACAGAAAAACAAGAGAAAGACACAGTTTGTTAATCCAGTGAGGGAAATGACACTATCACAGCAGCACACATATTTACAAATAGTTGCGAAAATTTTGCTTTTTACACAACTTGATCTTCTCTAACAAGCAGCGGAACAGTGACATTCACAAAATAATATACTATTAATAACAGTGATTATAATGATAATGATAATCTCCTCTTGTGATGTTTCAGCCTCTTATTAGAGGACAGCAAGTTGTTCTAAAAGTACTCAAACACTGCAAAGTTTGACAGGTGCATTCAAAAGTTCTGAAAACACCTACGTTACGTTTCAGGCTCATCCTAACAGCTTAATAGCTAACATTATTATATACTTTTACAGTACTTTGTTTTTTGGAGCACCATTGGGAAGGAGATTTAAATCTAATCTTAAAAAGAAAAAATGAATAATAACGTGATATCCTTGTGTGTGTCTATTCAAATAACTGATAGAGTCAGTGTCCTTGTAGTCGATGACGTCATGACTGGGTGTCCCCATGCCAACGAGCTCGTACGCCTCTCCTCCTCTCTCTCTCCTCTTTATAACTGGCACTGCAGAGGGAAAGCAGACATTTCCCCGAGCTCAGAGTGCAGGTGGACGTCATGTGGAATTTGTTGTCTCCGTCATTGCTTTTCCTGCTGCTTGGCCTGCTGCGGCCTTGCAACGCTGAAGGAACCCCGCTAACTCAGGTAGCCGCTGCCGAAATGTAAAAACATGAACTTGTAATGTGTGTGTTGAATATTCTATACTAATTAAAGGACGTGCGTTGTGATAATCAGCAGTGGCAAGAAAACTATACAATTCTACTGGTAATATAGAAAAATAATAATAAAGTATTACTGTAATAGGATTGTGAACTTTTAACCCCAAGTACCTGAGTTTTCTGTAGCACTGTACCAGCTAGAGATTAGTATTAGTAAGACTATCACAAATATCAACAATAAAATAAGGTCAAAAGGCTTAAAAGTACAGCGTATGAGATTTAGCAAAAGCTTTTTTTAGCATAATTCAATCCACAAATATGTAAAAAGAATCCATTTCCATAGGCAAAGTCATAAATGTCCAAGATGAGTCAACGAACATGTAATTGAAGTCACAAATGTGTAATGAGAGCCTAGGCTTGTTAAAATTTGTTAAAATAAAGGCAAAGGAAACATGGATTCATATGAATTTATGTACATCAGTTGGAGTTGATAAATTACTAAAGACTTTGACTTGTAGTCTTTATTCAATAGCTTTTTTTCAGTCCGATACCAGTAGGAGTATCAATGTAGTTTCTGATACCGATACCAACTCCCGAATACCACTAGTACTTTCTAGATAAAGAATGAATGTTTGCCCCCTACTCCCTCCAGTGGTGCAGCCCACTTGCAGATGGTACAATCTACAAATACCAGGCCAAGCCCTTGAATGGCAGTCGTGCTGTTAACTTCAGTCACTTTGCGGGAAGGACTGTCCTCTTCGTCAACGTGGCCACATACTGAGGTTATACCCCTCAGTATTGGGGTAGGTGACCACACACACAAATGAAATAGAAGATATTTTAAGTGTGCCAAATGTACCTCTTGCCTTATGTAGAGCTGAATGCACTTCAAGAGGAGATGAATGTTCACGGACTTACTATTCTCGGCTTCCCATGCAATCAGTTTGGGAAGCAGGAACCGGGGAATAACAGTGAAATCCTGGCAACCTTAAAGTAAGAAATTTCAAATTTAAACAGTTGGATAAGGTAAGCTCTAAGTCCGCTGTTAGAATTTCAGATGTAACCCACGCTAGCAATCCTGTCAGTCATCAAGGCTTCATTTAATCTGCTTTCTTACAATCAGTGAGTCTTTCAGTAGAGGATTCCTGTTTCACATTCCATCAGTCATCTCATAATTAGCACACTGGACTGTAAATAGGAGGGAATTCGGGCCAGCTTCCAAGCGTTGAAAGACTAACCACTGATAAACTTCTCTGTCTGAATTCCAGGCATGTCAGACCTGGCAACAACTTTGTTCCAAACTTCCTGTTGTTTGAGAAAGGTGATGTGAATGGGAAAGACGAGCAAGGGGTTTATACCTTCCTTAAGGTAGGTTTTTGCGGCTTGCTCCAAATGTACTCCTGCTCTGTATGTCTCAACCTTTTTGATGATGTGCTATTTGCTCACTTATCGCTTTCCTTTCTCACCTACTTGTGTGTACTTTGGCTTCTCAACAGAGTTCCTGTCCTCCAGTGTCAGACAACTTCGGTAACCCCACCAACAGACTATTCTGGGATCCGTTGAAAGTCAGCGACATCAAGTGGAACTTTGAAAAGATCCTGGTGGGCCCGGACGGAAAACCCATCATGAGATGGTATCCGTCCGTCAGTGTTTCCGAGGTGCGAGCTGATATACGCAAATACCTGTTCCAGCGTTACACAGAAGAGGTTTTCAATTAGATTGTCCTGCCAAACCATTTTCACAAGTTGTAAAGTTGACGTAAATCTAGCAGTTCCTCTCATTTCTGAAGGTAGCATGTTGAATGAAGAAGAGGTTTGAAAACAGAAAGTCTGCAGAGCCTCTTTGGAGTCTGAGATTCAAGGCTAGCTTTTTGGTGCATTCAAGCTGTCTTGCTATCCCACAGTATCATGATATTTTTGCAAACGGGGACCTGCTGGCATTTACAGCCTCAATGTCAAGAACTTGTAATAAACCAATGACAACTGCACACTTGTTTGCTATCTTTTACTGGAATGCAGATCATGTGGGGACGATGTCCTGTTTCCATCTTAATATTAAAAGTGGACAAATAAGAAGGCTGCGAGAACTCAGAAAGTCAGTTGTATTTTTTGGAACAAGTCTTATTTTTAGTAAAAGCTTTCCTTTTTTTTGTATAGATTTTCAAGATGGAATATTGGAGTACTAGATTTTTAAACAAGTCAATAATAATGGTGTAATACTGTAAACTACATTTCTAATATGACTTTCACATTCCTTATCTATGATGTACAGGAGTACAGAACAAAAACATTTATTATTAACCTCGAAAGCTCACATTATACTGACAAAAACAAAATATTTTTTGCAGTAATTTTAGTTCTAAAAGATGTACTTTCAGTTTCTGTACTTTTTTAAGGGGTAGCGTTAATTTGTTAATGCAAATGTTTTTTTAATTTATTTTTAGTTTTTTTATTTAACCTTGGTACATACCAAACGACTGAACAAATCCTTATTATAAGCATTTGTGGGCTCTTCTGAGGCTCTTTATAGCAGTTTTTCATGTCCCATGGGATGCATGTTGCAAATTTCTGGAGGAATTCAAGAAACTAAAAAAAAAAGAAAACTTTAATAAAAAAACAAAAACAAATTGACACTTACCTTGCTCACAAAAGTAAACCTTAATCCTTGATTTGGACTAAATTATTTTAGGATCATGCATAACCTCAAGCCACCCATGTAAATTTGTACTAAATTATTTTCAGGATCGTGCCACACCCATAACCACCCATGTATTCATTTGTATATCAATTGCATAAACCTGTCAAATGCCGCTGCCAATATGCATTGATTCAAAGACTTTGTTGCAGCCAAAGAAAGAAAATAAATTACAGTCGGCATCATACATTATAAACATTTAGAATATATTTATTAAGCCAGTTAAATACAAAAGATCTCACATGTGCTTTTGCCTACAGCAAAACAGAAAAAGGGCTACAAACCAAGACATACGACCGCCAGTAATCAAAGAATACCATTTCAAAAGTGCACATCTCCCTTCACTTCTCACCAGTCTGATTTGGTTCTTGGCAACCTAATAACTTGGTTAAAAATGAAGCTATATTACAGATTCTGCACGATTTTTGAAGCCCTTCATCTCACTACCTCATAACACCCAATGCGCAATCCTATTGAATGTTCGGTTCGGACGTTGGTGAATTTAAGACTGAATTAGTTATTTAAAAAAAAAAAAAAAAAAAAAAAAAAAAAACCTTTTCGACTGTGTTACAGCCAGGCAGGAGCTAAAGATTAAACCAGAATTCTTCTGCTGTTACGGCTGCATTCACTTATTAGCTATTAGAAGACCGCATAACTATTAAGTACTGCACAGGGCTAAAAAATGTGCACAAGATATGATAGTGACATAGGTGGCCAAATAAAAGAATACAAGTGTTGTTTAATGAGATTAGGTCCATTTTCATGGTGAAAAGAAAGGCTTGTGTATATGTTGTATGACACAAATGTCAATAGCTACAATATATCGGGAATACACTAACAACATTGAGCAGCATTACTAAAAGACAATGGTTCACACTTAGTCAATGTAACTATCAAAACAGCAGGTTATAAATAAATTATCAATCACAAATATGTTTTGGTATGATACGTCAAAATCCCCCCCCCCCCCCAAAAAAAACATTTTGTATGCAATAACCACATTTTCACCAGTTACACATGGGACGTTCCTATCACATCAATGTACTCCAAAAGTCTTCAAGTCAATTGAGATTTGCTTTGCAGTGGTTGAATTCACTTATGTTGTCACCCATTGTTGGAATGAGAATAGTTTTGCTCTTACGGGGAACGGCTTGCTCTATCCCTACAAGTTGCAAAATCAAGTTGTTGCAGATTATGGCATAAAAAGTTATATTTTCTGGAAAAACAGTAGAGAGTGTTAAGTATCCAACATATTTAACAAAAGACTTTTCCGTTCATGATTTTAAAAAAAACAACGAAATAGTTCATGTTTATATTCAGAATAGCGAAGTATTCCACAAATAGCCTTATAAAACGCAAGTATAAACAACATTACAATAGAATATCTACAGTTCAGTAGGAAAATTATAGATCAAATCACACCTTTTCAAATCAAAACAAACTGATTTCATGCTACAACCCAATTTCCATTAGGTGGTGACACTTTAGTGCTTTCCGGGATCTATATTCTGTCGCTCCCTTTTTCCAAAACCGCCTCCTCCTCCCGCTCCTCCTCCTGCCGCCGCTGCTGCTGCTGCTGCTGCTGTGGACTGGTCTGCAGGCAGACATGGGAACACTCAGACAATCTGTGCATTTTTCCACTTTGCTACCTTTGTATAGTGTGACTTTACCATTGGGTGGTAACATAGGAAGAAAACAACAATGGGCGACTGCTAATGGGCCAATGACTAATGCTAAACGACAGCTAATTACAGAGTCAAAGTAATAGAAAGTGTTTTAACGGGCCTCACAGTGGTGAAGGAAGGCCTATAATGCACAAGGAGCAGACACACTTCTAGACAGATGGCAGCAACAAAGGAGTGCCAGTGTGATCACTCACCTTCATCAGACTTTGATATGACTACAGAAGCGAATGCATTTTCATTTTTGTTCATTGGTTTTTTTCCAGCTACTGACGTCAAAAAAAAAATAAAAATAAAAAATCTTCCCGCACTCCGGATTTGATGCTTTCATTAACCATTCACCTTAAAGCGATGTCAAACTTGCAATGATTTCAGATACTGATGCTTCTTCATGGGCAAAGGACAAAAACATTTTTGTGTCTACCTGCATTATCTGGTGCTGGTCTTGAACTTTCCCCCACCGCTCTCCCTCCTCTGGGCTGTAGAAATGATGACGACTGCCACGGAAAACCCTAAAAAGAGACAACAGTGTCGTCATTCAAACTACTAGATGTTTCAAACACTGTTTTCCACGACCAGAAAGCTCACAGTCTCTTGTCATAATCTAAGTATAAGATGTCTCTGGAGCCTTGTCACTCAGTATTAATTAGGCGGAAGACCTAAATTCCATCATTCAGGGGTGCCTCCCAACATAAAAAAGGGCACGGAGGCTAAAGAGAGCCTGGGTCTGTCAGTGGGACAGACATAGGGACCTTTGAGGACCCTTACCGGGGTAACAGGCTGGAAGTCTCGTACGGGGGGCGGAGCTGCGGCGCCTGCTGCATTGGGCATCCGGGGATGGAAGTGTACGGGCCAGCCCTCTAGGCCCTGCGGTCCCACCTGCACAAAGGGACCACAGTAGGGGGGGCTCAGCAGGCCGTTCACTGAGCCTGACGTGGGGTCTGAGGTACGTCTTTCCTGCCGCTGCCCCTACGAGGGATCACAAGTACATATGTGATCCCCAATCAGTGCGTGAATACTAAACTGAGCGAGCAAAGACATGGCCCAGTTATGGTGTGGCCCGCCACTGAGCCCCGGATGCACTGACAAACATGACAAGTGGAGTCAGGTTCTTGTCTCAACCTGCTATCCTTTAGATCAGTGACTTCTGCTAGGCACAAGGGGGCGCTAGTTTGTAAGCAGAAAATCATGCAGTGACCGCTTGGGGCTTTGGAATTGTCCTAACATACAGTGTCAGCTATAAAATGCTAACTTTTTCACACACTGACACCTTCTCACTCTGTATTTCTCGTACACACACACTTTTACACACTACCTGCTTGTGATGCTGCATCTGCAGTCTTTCTAGCTTGCATCGCTCTGTGTGTTCTCTCTGACACTCGTTTTGTGCCTGATGAAGCTGTAGGACAACACGGGGAGCACAAATTCAGGCGTTCGGCGCAGTGGGTTACGTGTGATCATAATCCTCAATTTCCTCATTAGGTGGTTGCTCACCTGATTGGTCAAATTCGTAATCTGAATCTGCAGCCGCTCCACCTGCCGCCTCAGGTCTTCTTTTTCCTCATTCATTCGTTCCCTGTCACTGCGTTCTTTTCTGAAGTCTTCTTCAAAGATTTTCACCTGGATTATGGATAGCAGATGAAGAGATGAACATATGAATGGAGCAAAATTAAATTTTTTTGATCTTTTTCATTTTGTCTGACCTGTTCTTTTAGAACTGCTATTTGGGTGAGTAGTTCCTGCCTCTTCAAGTTATTGGCAGCGTCCTGGCCAGGTTGTTGTTGGGACGATGAAGGGGCATGCAAATTTAAGGCGTCTTCTAAAGCCTGGAAAAAGAGAAAACATTTTTTTTTCTTTTGGGAAGGTGACAATACTCTTTGTAGTTAATATTGTAGTGTCTATGATTGTTTCGAGAAACATAAAAAGTTGAAGCAAAGCCGCAGATTGGTTTGCATTATTTTTGTACTTTTTATTATGTTTATGGCACACTTTGATTTTGTTTGTTTTTATAGTGCACACTGAAAAGATGAGTGCAACTCTTTCAGTGTTTAATAAGTTAGCATCTAACTTAAGTAGACAAAAAGTATTTCATATTAATTCATGATATATTTGATTTTATTCTAACTGAGACCAAAATGTATATGTATAATAAATGTGATATTGCTCATCATGATGAAAAATGAATGTACAGCTTGTGTTTGTTAAAAAATACCTAGATGGGAAAAGGACCTTGAGAAAAAAAATGCATAGTAAATTACAATCGTAATATTGAAGGATTTAATAGATTTTTCAAAATCATTCAGCCCGAAATTGACAAACCGACAAAGACCCTGGGGCACCTCTTGGATGTCCGTTTCACTGACCCTGTTGAGGCGCTGGATTTCCTTCTCCTGGTACTCTCGCTGTTTGCTGAGAGGCAACAGCTGGTCCTGCAGGTAGCGAACTTTCTGCTTCAACTCAGTTGTCTCAGTGCTCAGACACTCCTTCTCACCCTGAAACATGGGCCCCAGCGTATTCAAAATGGGTGTGTTTGGACTTGTTTTTCCGTTTCAATTAATTTTGTTCACCTGCACATTTTCAATCTTATTCTTTGCCAACAGCAGCTTCTTGTCGTAGTCGCGCTGCCTCTGCTCTCGCTCCGCCTCCAGTTCGAGCACAGTCTTCTGAGAATCAGCAAGCCTCTGTCTGAGGTCAGTGATCTGCATTGTGTGGGGAAAAGTATTTACTGTGAGGGGATCAAGTATTAAGAAAATATCCATTAGACACTATTCTCAAAAGTAAATGGGGAAATGGTTTTGTAATACAATAGCAAAATAAAAAGTTATCCAGTTAATCAATGGAATCATCAATTCTAAAATTATTCACTCGACTTGGTAGTCCTGCAAATTTGTTATTATTCAAATGAAACAACAGTAACAAACATCTGTAATGTCACTTCTATTTGTGTGAAATAAGAGCAAGCCTAATGACACAAATGGACATAGAGGGGCTTTTGTGGTTTAACTGAGGCAACGTGGTGCATTCATCATCAGGAAGTGCCAAGTTTTTTGTGATGGAGGACCTGATTACAGTACAGTACAGTGTGTGCGTCTAGCGGTCTCTGCGTGTGTGTGTGTGTGTGTCTGTGCCCCCTGTCTGCTGATTGCACCACAGAAGCGGGTCAGCAGATACAACGGCGGTTAAGGGGAATTCTCACTGACAGCGCGTGTGGCAAGTATGGTCAGATAGCTCAGCCATTGCAAGAGTGCATTTTTTCCACTCTACAAGCAAACAGCTGCTCGGCTGCAATGCATCACTTAAAAGCTAGGAAGGAAAAATGGGAGGAAATAAAGGGGAAAAAATATAGATAATATATCATAAATATATCGTAAATGTGAATTTTGCTTTAAAACTAAAATATGATGCAACAGACACAGCAATGTTTCCTTTCACCCTCATGACAGCCTTCGTCATTACTGTACCTTCTGTTCAAACTGTGACTTCATTGAATTCCACTGAATGTCCCACTGCTTATTCACCTCCAGTACCTGTGGCAGGCAGCACATGTTGCAAAGCAAACAAAAATTTAATAAATTCTATCCAAAATGCTAAGAAATAGGAAGGAACTATTGTATGGCAAAAGAGGTAGAGACTCACATCTTTTCGTTGCTTCTCTAGGAGCTTGATTTTCTTTTCATAAGCCTCCACGTCACAAGGTTTGTTTGGGCTTTTCTCAGCAGCTTTTCCACTCTGGGGGCATACAGAACATTCCTACATGACATAAACCCCACGGTGGGATGCTTCATACAAGGGGAACAACTGAATCACTGAGAATTGTGATAGCATGGAAAGGTCTCTGCGCTGACTTGCCACCACAAGCTTCCTGGTTTTAACTTTTGTCATTTGGACTTCGTAAAATAGTCAAAGATGGTTGGTTACCACAACGCTGCGTTGCTTTTAGCTTTTTGGTTTAATTTATATTTTTTAATATGCATTCAGGAACTGTTTTAAGGTTTCTCTTTAGGCATATATTATCATTGCCTCACATTCAAAGTGTATTGATGACTTACGACATTTGGGAAAATTTTGTCTCAATATGTGTGAGTTTTAATAGCAAGAACTACAGCTCGACTATTTCATTTTAACTACCTTCTGAGGGGTGGAGGCTTCTATCTTCGGTTTCACCGTGGCACATTCATCTTTAACTGTCTCATCTTTGGTGTCGGGACCTTCCGTGTCAGACGCTGCCGCAGATGATGATGACGATGATGATGCTGCTGCAGCTGCTACTGCTGCTGATGCCACTGCTGCTCCTCCTGTCACAAGCTCCTTCAGTTTCTGATTCTCCTGCCTGAAAACAACAGTACATTTTAGTGAACTGGATCTGGTCCAGAATCAGGAAGCATTTTGGTAACACCCAACAATGCCTCAAAGGGTAACAACATTTGCATACGGTGCTGCAACAATCCTCTACAAAAGTGAAAGCATGCACAATAGGCACGCAACTCTAAGTAAGCAATTGATCAAACAAAACATTACCTCAGCTGTTCCAAGTCCCGATTCCTGATATGATGATCCTCTTCCATTTTCTTCCGCAGCTCATTGTTCTCCTCTCTGAGCTGTTCACACAGAGTCTGCACAAAACAATATGCACAATTCATTGTAAATATGTTTTACATCTAGCTGCACAGACTGAGAGATTGTTCATTATGACCAGAGTTAAAAAATGCCACGCAGCCTTATCAGGTAAGTAGGCGCACACACAAACAAGACACATGGCTTCCTGTATGACACACAAACTGTTTTTTTTCTAATTTGCATTCACAAATGGCAATATGCATTGTGCGATATAAACAAAAACAACTCCATGTGGTCTGAGCCTCCAAATTGTACATACACTACTTATTATTTCTCACGTCACTATTATTAACCACTTGGCTACTCGGTTTAAAAATGAAATGTGAACTACAAGGGGAGAAAAAAATGACAGTATGAATATGACACAATGGGTACAAATATGAAATCAGCCAACCAAAAAGTTAGAATATCTGTCTGTGCTCCACAAAAAATGACAGACCGCATAGGGCTGAACAATTAATGCCCAAAAAAAACAAAAACAAAAAAAAACAAGGAAGGACTGCAAGGCTGGTTAAAACATCACAGAATATCATAGCACCACTCCAATAAATGCAAAAATGCCCTCTTGGACTTTGCATGAAGGGGACGATTTGTTTGAATGTCGGGTGCTTAACTCTACAATAGAGCCTTTACAAACATCCTCTCTTTTGTTCGTGCGCCGATACTACTTCGGAATGCAGAAAACCGTCCGATCAACTTTGTCACCCCTTGTTGGTGCGATTCAAATCAGAACAATATTTCCGAAACAAATGCATTCGCACTGAGAATCGTAAAAAAACGGGAGCCGCATATTGCGTTAAGCTTAAATGTGTTGTTCAGTGAAAGTGCTAATTCTCATCTCACACACAAAACACGTATTGTCAGTATTTATTTCTAAGATCGGCAATGCTGGCATTTCTTTATTTCTCCCAATCCAAGCCTGTCACATACCTGTAGGAGAGACGTCCTTAGTTCATTCTTTTGAACCTTTGAGGAAAGATGGTGAAACTCCACAGCCATTCGACCCAGGTGAGCTAAGAGCTGGTTTGGATTGGACTCCTCTGCAAATATGCTGAAGGAGCTCTCCAATTTCTTCAGCTGGCTCGCCAGCTCAACGTTCTCCTGAGGCAGGAGGGGGATGACGCCTACAGCAGACCGGGCCTGAAATTACAACACACCCACATGTCAATCAGATGTTCCTTTGAAGTTGAATGTTAAATGCATTTCAAAAGGAATCAGGATGTAGGACTCATAGTGCTACTACTTTTGTCAAACAGCTCGTTTGGAAAAAAACAATATCAAATGATGACAGTCGACCACAGAGAGTGACTAACAATCTAACCACAAATACACAGGTCACATGTTATTTTAGAATATTAGCACATTGAAATTTTACACCATACATGTTAGTAGTATTCTGGCGGAGTATCTAATGACCACATTCCTTAAGATGCAGCATGTGACTGAATCATGTGTGATTCCAGTCAGTGAAAATGCTGGACTTTCCCCTGGTTGATTCAGGCTAGAACTGCCAGTATTGTTACTTCAATGGGATGGGTTTCTATTGTTGGGAAAATACTTATTTAGTAAAGAGTGTCGGTACACAGACACACCAGTAAATGACTCATTTATCAGCGAGATAAAAACTGTGACGAGTTTACATTGCACTTCTAAAACGGAACCAAAGGTTATAAATGTCAGTGTCAAAATAAGGTCGTACATACAGTCAAGGCATCTGACGTCCTCCTGTCCATATTGACCACTTCAAACTCTGATAAGGCGTCCTGTAAAGGCCTTAGCGTTAGGTAACACCACCAAACACCATTGTCAAGAAACGTTAGACCAGTGTAAAAGTTTACACTCACGCTCATT